>NC_140091.1:30725441-31230794 GCF_964237585.1 Gallinula chloropus
CCTTCACTCGGTGCTTTGTTACATTTGTTTGCTGATGTCAGTGATATCCCAGAAATTGATATGCATGTCAGTTTGCTTCTTAGTGGCATTTATGTTTTGTTATCAACTACATAACAGGCATTTCACATTTGATGGAGGGAATACGTGCTGTTACATGTACACCTTCCCCTTGATAACAAGAAGGTTTAATGTGCTGTTACATGAACTGTTGCACTAGCTCCTTTATTATCAAAACAGAAAACTAAAGTACACATACGTAACTGCAAATAGCTTGCAACTCAGTGTTTGGTTATATCTGGTCACAAGAAGTATTCTAAACCACGTGTGTATAGAGACCCTCAGAAAGACCTTTGTATGAAAAGAATGGATGATATTTTCATGCTTGCAGGCAGACAAGGTTTTGGCTGTTTAATTTCTGCTCCTACTGTACTGCTTGGTATTTGTTGCATTTTCTTCCTCTTATTTTTCTTTCCTGGTAGCTTCATATCTGATCTTTGCTAAATCAAAATTGATTCTTTCATGAATCTCTGTGCAATACTTCCCTAGAATTCCTCTGGTAGGAACCTTCAGACTCAATACTGTTGTTTTCTGTCTAGTTCTGAAAACAAAACAATCACAAATATGTAAACATATCCACAACAAAGCTAAGCTAGTCAGTATCAATGGCACTAGTATGTTTAGCAGAATCTTGAAAGTGTAAGGATAGTCACCTATCAGGAGGGGATAGTCACCTGTCAAGAGGAAGAGTAAGGTGTGAGCTGACTACCCAGTGTATAACCTTTGCATAGAGAATTCTGTAACTGGAGAGTTTAATAACAATAAACTGTGAACTCAGAATCTTCATCTAACTGAAATGAAAGTTCCACAAATGTCAAAACTGAGCATATCTGAAGGAGAGCAAATAAATGAGTAAAAAGCTTAACAGTGATTGCCCAGTAAGGCTCAGAGCTATGGTTTGTTTTTTTTTTTTTGACTAGTAGACAGTGACTTTTACAGCATGTTTAAAATAAAAGCTCTCATGCTCCTTCACAGAATAATTTTTGTTTAGAATATATTTGGGCTACTTTAAGGGTTCTGTGGGATCCTTCAGTTTGATTTTTTTGTACTTGTATGTGGATTTCTTGATGATGCTTGTGAAGCTCCTTCCAGAGTGAGATGTTGTATAGCAGGTTACGGGCACACAGCCTGATTCCAGTCCGTGCCAATGTCCATACAAAATACGTGCATGCACAGCTGCTCTATGAACAGGAGAACTTTTGCAGGTGGATAACTTTTTGGATGATCTTATGTACAACTCGTTATGTTGTTGTTTTAAAGGATAAAGTTGATTTTTTTTTTTTTTCTAAGATAGACAATTTCATGCCGGTTTTCTCCTGAATTTGCTTTAGAAGTTTTGGAAGTTAGAACTGACTGTATGGCATGTCGGATCCGAGTGTTTGTAAGACAGGTTCTGATGTTCCTTCCCTGCTGCCGTGAGCTCTCTAGGATAAGGGTGCACTGGTGTTTTGTGCTTGTGATACCTGATGTAAATGCTTGTCTTGGGCTTTACCTTATGCAACCGTATATGTCAGTGTGGTGGTATGGGAGTCGTTTACCCATTGGGATACCCCTCACTGCTTTGATAATTTGATTTTTTAATAAAAATACTCTGGCTCTTCTCTGAAATGTGGTGGGTTTTTTTTTTGTTTTGTTTTTATTATTCTCCACATCCCCCTGTACTTGGAAGAAATATCTTCATGAACGTGTGAAACAATTATTAATATAGGATGGTCATATCATCTGTTACAAAACCAACATGATTCCTTGTTGGTATAAACTATCTGTTATTTCCAATCCCCAAAGTGAGCAAATGTCTTGTGGCCTCTTGTCCCTGAAATGACCCTGCTTTTCCTGACGTCTTTTGATCTCAAATTAGCTTTTTGACAGAATGATACCTGGTACTTTTGTGCAAGTTTGTGTTTCACTGCCTTGATTTAGACTTTTCAAGATAAAACTCCTCTCTTGTTTGTTGTGACCTTTTCTGTTTCATCTGGTTTGCTTGCTTTCCAATTTCCACTATTCTTGTGGCGGTCTCTGTTCTGCACTGCTGTTGCTTCATTCCAGTGTCACTGATTGCAGAAGTTCTTCTGTCTGTCAGTATCTGTTATGTCCCTCTGACTGAGTGTGACTTTCACCTCCTAATTTTTTTCTATTGCTGACGATTTTGTCTTGTAATGATGTTGCTTGGTTTACAGTTGTTAGCTGTTACTCACACCTCAAACTCTATTTGAAATCTGTCTTCCTTGGAACTCAGGAACTGAATAACTTTTTGGGAGTCTGTATCTTTTTATGGGATACACTATAAAAAATAATATACTTAACCTGCAGTCAGTGCAGCAAAATTTGTTGTGGTTTTGGGTTTTTTGGGGGTTTTTTTTGGTGGGGGGTGTTAATTCTTTTAGACTCCTCTAAAATCTCCTTTTTGTTAACTTTACATGTTGCTACAGTATGCTAGCATTTGATGCTTGTATAAAAAGTCAGTGCAGGATTGCCTTATGCGTCTAATTATGAATCTTCATACCTGGAGAGGAAAGACAGCTGTTCTGTTCTCATGAGAATGTATTACTTGATACAGCACTGTTAGTAAGTAGGTGCCCCTAAACCCTTGTAGTTAAAAGAAAATGATAATTAGTAATATCTTAGTAGAATACAAGTGCTTCTTGAAGATAGCTGATGATAACTGTATATGTGGAGCTGCAGAAGAATAAGCTTTCTGCAAGGATATGTCAGAAGAGCAAAATAAAATTCCTTGAGGTGAAATATTCCTTCTCAGGCAGCTGTCTGACATGTTCATCAAGCGTTGGTTATTCATTAAGGTTCCTTTTGCTTAGCATTGAAGGCTGCTTTATTTACTTAATACTGCTCTTGAGACTAAATACTGTTTTTCCAGAGTGCTCTTTTTTTATCCCTGAGTAGCACAGGGATCAGAAGTGAAGTTATGCAAAAGTGAAGTTATGCTCACACTTCTCCCCAAATTCTTCTCTGTCTGCTTCAATTTCTGTTAAGAATATATGCAGATGGGACATATTGATGACATCCTTATGTTCCTTATGTGTTACAATGAAGTCTGTATGAAATGCGAAGACAGTGGTACTGGAAAGGGAGATCATGGTTAATATGAAACAAAATCATAATGCATGTAGGCTTTTATTGGCAAGTCTCTTCATCAATGCTCCACTCATCCCATGTCTCACACAAGATTATTATTTTTTTGGTCAGCTTTTCATAATTTGCACTCAACAGCTCAAATCACAGTCTCTAAGAGAAAATGAGATCGGCTCATGGTCAGAAGTTACTTATTTACTCACTTCAATATAGGAGTCTCATTGCCGCCAAGAGTGTATGAGTTTTCTAAGTGTATGCAAACTCTTTTACAGTATTCAATTCATATCATCCCTTAGAGTTACACTTCTCACAGGTACAAACCAATAGATGAGATCCCTAGCAGTCTACTGGCTAAAAACATACGCACTGCATTTAAGTACCACGTGCAAAAAGGTGATTTCCAAAATACAGGTGTCTGGCAAAATGTATTTATTTGCTACTTAAAGTGAGGACTAGCTTGGGAATAGAATAAATGTTTTTCACTGTCAATTTTTATTGGTTTTTAAATGCACATGGGGTGATTATTCTCCTCTCAGTGGATATTGAGTGACAATTAGTGGCAAGTAACACACAGTGTTTTTGTGGAATCAAGCCAAAAGTGTGTGTGTGTATTTATCTTAAGCATTCTGCTCTTTGAGGTTAACTGGTCTTGTATTTTCTGCAGAGTAAACCTGTGTCATTCAGGGAGTCTATCTAGTCCTATTGTAGGAACATTCTAATGGATAGATCTTTTCCCTGTCCCCCGCGCCAATTACTGTAGCTTTTCAAATCTGCAGCCACAAAAGAAATACCATGTTGTGCACTGTGGAAACATATCACATTTATAGAAGTATAAAATGTTATAACTTTAAAATTAACTTGCAATGTCCTTGGAATTTTGTTTTACCAAATTTTTGTACTTGTGCTAGAAAATTCCAAAGTGTATCTTCAAACACTTCTGCTGAGAGGTGACATTGATCTCATTTGTGGTTAGGTGGGAGCCAGCAGTCAGTGAACATGGTGATGTTACTAACCTAATTGTCATAGCAATAATCCTCATAGGCTGTGCTGTTAGAGACAAGTTGTGTCTCTGGAAGTGTTCTTACAAAGAGTGCTTTAGTGGTGTGCTGCCAATAAGTGACATGAACACATCACTAAAGTCTGTGATTAACAGTTGAGATGGTAATAAATAATGAGAAAATCACTGCTGCAGAATTCTCCATCATTTGGTAGTATTTTGTTGCAGTTCTGTGTGGTACTGTGTGGTAGTTTCTTACACTGCTGCATCCAAAAGACTACTCAGAGACCTGTCTTTGTGTTTATGAAGTCCCTTATTTTTATTAAACTTGCCTTGCCCATCTTAACATGCAGTACAGAACACTTCTGTGAGATTTTAAGCCCCCCTGTGCTGTATGATGAGTATTTTTTTCATTGCTGAGGATTCTTTATTTTAGGTCAAAGACTGTGTTAGGCTCAATCAATGGTTAGCTAGTCAATAGTGCAGAAGTGCTATAGATCACGTTGCCCTGTCCCAATCAATTGAACCATAATAGATAATTTGAGGCTGTAATAATAGTTAAGCATGTTTAGGATGTAAAGGAAGTGGAATTGGGGAATTAAGCTCCATAACTGTGATGAGGGAGATTATCACGTGGGTTCTTTGGGGGCTGTCAAAAATGTGTGGGTAGATTGGCACTGCATCCTGCTATAGACTGTGATTGCACAAAGGTATTGGCCAAAGACTGATAGTCTTGCCAATACATCAGTGTGTCACCGCTGAGTGTAGAGAAATACCTACTAATTTGCACTGGTGTGAATAAAGGAGAACTTGACCCACATTTCTCGGTTAGTTAACTAGTCTGCTACTTCAATGCAGTTAGCTGCCCTGATGCATTCCTTGCTGCTGCCCAGTGATAAGAACTGCTGTTATGTTTTGTTCCTGCAAGACTTTAATGAATAGTTGCTCATTACTGCTGTTGGGTGTTAATCCACAGCGGGCCCCAGTTAACTTCACAGCTGGCGAAGTGAAAATACTGCTCGCAAAAACAACTCTGAAGTTCTTGGGGAGCAGGTAGTCACTTCATTTAAATATACTTGTATGTATTAATTTCAGTGAACTACACCAATTTACTTTGGCTGAGAACCTGGCTTGTTATAGTTGTGAATCACACAATCAGATGAATGCTGCAATACCATGTGTCAGGGAGAAAGCAAGCCATCCATTGGGGACTTGCATGTAATATTTCTTGAAATTTTGTAAGAATGTTGATTGTTTCTACTTTTCTGTTAAGAACCACATGCTTCAGAGCTCTCAACTTCCAAATGTCTTGTGTGGACAAACTTCATAGCTCTTTGTTACATGACTTGTATATAAAAATCATTTAAAACATACAAAAATAGATGGGTTTCTCTTTAAGAACAGTGGCTTCTTTCAGGATCCTTTGTTTCACTAGTTTTAATACAATCTATGCAGTACTGCTTATCTCCTACAGCTGACTTCATATATGCATATGTATATATATGTATAGCTTGCTGGAGACACGTTAAGCTTTCCTCTGCTAGTATTTTATAACAGCTTTTTATGTTCACTGTGAAGTCTGACTTGGATTCAAATCTAGTAATTACCAGAGTCAAGAAAGTCATCAGCTGACTGTTGGTTTTACATATGTGTTTGCTGAGGTTCGCTCTGAAATTGAAAACCAAATTCTCTTCCAGGTATCCTGCTTGATAGTAATTTGCAAAGGAATAAAAATAGTTGTCTTGTTTAGAAATGAAAGAGCTCTGGAGTGTCCTGGCTTTACAGACCAACACACACAGGAACCAACAATCTTTTGGTAAACAGAATAACTTCAAGTAGCTGTGGCGTATTCGAATGCTCAAACTTACACAAAGTCTAATTGATTATGATCACAATGGGATTAAATTTTTTTGTTAAAATAGTTGTTAATCATACCTTATGCAACAATACCTGCTCTGATCTCTTGTGCAGTTTGTTGTTAGCTGGGGGCCCACCAAATGGTGGTTTTGTCAAGACTTTTCTCACAGTCTGCACTTCGCATCCTTAGCAAGTTCTCTCCAGGACTTTTGTTGCCAATACTTGAGGCCTTGTTTATATTATACTCTTCTTTCCCCTGAAAAATGAAATCTATGAAAATTAAACCTGATGCCAACTTTGCCCTCTGGTTTTGCTAAGATGCCTGAAGCTAAGCTACAAGCTTCCTTTTTCTCTGTGGGATGCTGTGTGTCTGGGATTTGGTATCCATGAGAAGTATCAGAGGTCTGTAATTGCATTCCTCTGCACCTCTTTCTTGTGGCAGTGACAGGGGAATGCTTGCTGCCATGAGTGCCGTATGGGAGGCATGTATCTTAAAGTATCATTTTGAATTGTGTAAGAGATATATTAAAGGGGAATAATTACTTGTGAAACCAGCCAGAGTCTTAAATTTAAGTCCGACATAAGTCTGAGGAGCCCAGTTTTCTTGGTTTGGGTTTATTTCAGTATGGATTGGAGATAGTGATAAATGTGAACCCATTTATTACTGGGCAGGGTAATACTGTGTTCCCTTGAAACTATGTAACTTCTGTAATTTAAATGAAAGTAGATATTGTTTCTGTAGGTATGGCTTTTGTCTCACTTGCTCCTATGGATTCAGCATGTGAAAACCCTGAATCTACTTGAAAAATAATAATATGAATTGGATTTACGCTCCTTTCTACCTGTCTCATGGACTTCTGCATAATATTCATGGTCTTTCATTGTGCTCGTGTGGGTTGTAGGTTTTTTCAGGACTATGAAAAATTCCAGCACACTTTTCGGCTGCTGGTGAAACTGAATAACCTAATTAACAATAAGTGCTTGTGGTAACTCGGTTTATTCATAACTTCTACTTACTGTGCAGATGTAAACACAAAAGCTTTTAGGCCTAACACCACTCTAATGAAAGGGTCAGATTTCAGTACTATTTTCTAGATGGGACCTGCATAGTTATAAAGGAACCCAGGGGTAAGTATTGCAGATGATACTTTTCTTTTTTTTAAAAGGATCTCTTCTAATTTTTTTTAAAAAAGAATTAAGGTGTAATCATGCAGACAAACACTGACTATGCTGGCATGTACATAAGGATGTCATTCACTGAGCAACTGTCATTTTAACAGCAGGGAGCCTGACTCCTTGAGGTGCCTCAGGCTCACTGAGTCAGCACAAAATATCACCCAGTGGGGGCAGAACCAACACCTGTCAGATAATCTACCTAACAGCTGGTTTAGTTTTCAGTGCCCTTCAATAATCCTGTAATGGCAGCTGATGGAGACCTTTTTTTATGTTGATTCCTCTTGGCCTTGGTTTCAGAAAGATGGGGGAAGTTTGCATGATGAAATCTTGGTTAGAATGGCTCTTTTTGTGTGCAGGTGTATTTCAGGTGGGATTTCTGCTCTTTGGAGGAGCATAATTTTAACAGTTAATGATAGTGTAATTGCTTCTGGAATAGGTGCCATCTTTTGCCTCAGTAAGAATATGATGCAAACTGAATTCTTTGGCAAGTATGCCCATTTTGAAAGTGCAGCTTTTTGTCAGACCTGTAAGGTCAGTGATACTAGGGCTGACAAGGGAAAGTTACAGAGTGTGAGCATGACTGAGGCAGACTTGTGAATGTTCATGTAGGACTTGATAGTATATTTCTTCTGGCTCAACCAACCTGGCCTGTTGTTAAAGACCTGTTTCTGTGGGGAAATATTTTTTACTGATTTTAATGGGAGATGGAGGAAATCTCAAGACAGTTAAATAGCTGATATTGTTCCTTATTAGTTAACACTGGTTATATGTGCATTTTAAAACACTATACTACATAACTAAAAATATTTTCTTATTACATGATTGTATACTCCAAATAGGGTTTCTTCCCCTTCCCCAGCCTGGTTACCCTTCTCTGGACTCACTCAAGGACCTCAATGTCCTTCTTATGGTGAGGAGCCCAGAACTGGACACAGCACTCAAGGTGTGGCCTCACAAATGTCGAGTACAGGGGCACAATCGCCTCCCTAGACTTACTGGTCACGCTGTTTTTGAAACAAGCCAGGATGCCATTGGCTTTCCTGGCCACCTGGGCACGCTGCTGGCTCATTCAGTCTGCTTTGAACTAACACCCCCAGATCCTTCTCTGCCTGACAGCTCTCCAGCCAGTCTCCCCCAGGCCTGTAGCGCTGCAGGGGGTTATGTCCCATGTGCAGCACTCTGCACTTGGCCTTGTTAAACCTCAGAAGACTATCTAAATACGCTGTGGTATAGTGTAGACAAGAGAATCTTAAAGTTACAACATATGATCACAAACGAGTTTGTAGTACTGGCTTGCTTTTGCCTTGATGTTTCTTTCAACGTTTTTTGAAAACCTTGAATACTGTTGGTGTCCCACTTACTTGCTTCCAGTTGTCAAACATGAGTCTCTGTAACTAATTATACTGTACATCTGTATAATTATAAGCATTATAATCACTAACCTCCAGATATGTGACTAGTCCTGAATGTAAACTAAGACTGCCTTGACTGAATTGACTTCTAAGCTTGCCTTTGCGAATAGCGTGACTTTACACCCTTGCCCAGGATGTTTGCCAAACAGAATGGTGTCAGCTCTTTTAAAGTTTCCAGGTAGGTTTCCTGTTTCTTGGGTATGCATGCAGCCCTAATTCTAGTATTTGCCAAGTTTTTCGTTTGCAATCTTCCTGCTGTCCTAGCACAGTTCAGCATAGTTTGTCTCCTATCTTTTATGTTTTACATGCTGATGTATCTGGCTGCAACAAGGCTTGTCGGTTTGATCTTCAGTCTTGTTACAAGGCACTTAAGAATTAGCTGAATATTATTAACCTGGTAAACTTAAACAGAAGGGTTGCAGTTACAAACTGTCTGTTGTAACTGCAGACTGGTTTAACTATTTCCAGTCATTCACTTCAGAACTGTATCTAGGCTGAAAATCTGTCAAGGTTCTGTCTGAATCAAATCAACATAGTTAATGCTTAGGCTAGGCTGTTCCGCTGCTCTGTCATGCTGAAGTACTGCATGCAGTTCTCAAATTTGGTGTCTGATCTGTAGTGGAGAAAGCAGCTTTGAGCAGGCTGTAGGCAAATGCACATAGCCTTCGAAGGAAGGAACACCTCACTGTCACTCTGTAGAAATATGCTCTGGGAAATAAGAAAGTGGCATTAATGAGTTCCAAGAGACATAATCAAAACATATTGTTCTGCTGGCAAAAAGGATATGGCAGTAGGAAAGATCAGATGGTGGGTGTAAGTTAAAAGGTGTCATCATGTGATGTTTGACGGTGTGGAAGACGTATGTTGTAGACTCATGGAACTGAAGAGAGAAAAAAAAAAAAGGCAGTCAGGAATCAACTGTGTGTATACAATACACCAGCAGCCTAAGATGATCCCATTGAAATGCCTTATACACCTTCTGTAGAAGTTCTCTGTTGTAGCTTCTACTAGCTTCCCATCAGAAGTGGGGCTTTTCCTTCTTTGGCACCTTCCAGTTGTTCAGTCCCAAGAAGTGTTTTACTACCTGACTTCTTCATAGCTGAGTTGAAGACTAATCCTGTTGTTGTCTAATGGCTTTTGGTTATATCTCCTCTCCCCAGAGGTATTAAAGGAGTCTACCCTACAGCTGGGTTTTATTCCCTATCTATTCTTTCAAATACATGCCAATAAGAGTTTTTGTGCAGTTGTGTTTTGCTTATTGAAATATCTCTTTAAATTTAAATTCTCCACAGAGGCTTATTCTGTAACAGCAGTAATGCAGGAAATAATACATCTGTGGCAAACTCAGAAATCTGATAGGCAGTCCCCTGGAAAAATGCCTTATTAGTGCTTTTGGAATAAAATGTTGCCTTTGCTGTGAACTTAGAGTTGTAAGCAGAAACCAGCTGAGTTCATACGACCTGGGAATTTAATTTCTTAACTCACAGTGACAAAGGAAGCAGGACTGGGTTTTCTGGGAGCTGGTGTGTCATGAGCAGCTGCATGCTGCTATTAATAAAAGGGCCTGAAACAGTCAGCCCGCAGTAAATAAGGCTGGTAGGGCAAGTGGCTTTCATTTCCAGGATCATGGGGAGTCTAATTGGGTGGTTTGGGGAAATCAGGCCAATAGCTATGCCTGTGATCATCTGTAGCTAATCTGCAGACTCAGTGATGCTTTGGCGTTAGAATACTTTGCTCTGTTGGCATTGAAGTATAAAGATCCCTCTTGGAGGGGGGAGTCTGGGATGGCTGATGAGCTGTTATTGGACATTGTGCCTTGATCTGGCTCTGCTCCGAATCATATCGTAATGATATCAGTATATTGGGAACTATGAGCTTCAGTGTCATGGAATTTGAATGAAGTCCCTCTGATAGTCCCACAGACAAGGTCAACTTTTTGTAAACAACAAATCCTAACACAAGTTATCTGACATCTGCTGTGGCTGGCTGGATGTGCATGTGAACACTGACTGACACTTTGCAACTTACTCATGCAAAAATACTTGTATTACTGTTATTATGCCAATAAAGAGTTCATGTTGCAGAAATCTGTTTGTCCAGCACATGCACATGTTGAACTCTCATGAGTGGTACAAACTGAGGGTGTGTTTGCTTCTGGAAAGCTACCAGCTAAAGGCAGTATGCAAAAAATGAGACATGAAGTTAATCTGAATCAAGGTTCCAGGGCTCATGTATTCACAATACCTGGTGAGGCACGCTTTTATATTTTTACTGTTTTCTGACACACAATCATCTGCTATCTTCAGGATTTAGAGATACATAATGAATCTTAAGAAGTAGGAAAAGAGAATTGGAAGCTGCTACTTACATCAGACTGACAATTAACTGGTTAGTAATGCTCTACCTGAATTTCACCTCAAAGAAAGGATGGTGCGTTGGCTGCAGCCTGCAGCTCATTCTATGTTGTGACTTTGCTTTTGGAATAGTCATGGTTAAGGTGTGGCACTAAGTTATTGTGCTCCAGAAAAAGACTAACAGAAGGATTGTGGAGAAGCATACAGCTCTTACTTACCTAATTAATGTTCCTGCAGAAGAACTAGAGGCAGTCTCTGAAGGTGTTTGTGCGTTAGGGAGGCATTTGCTTCCCAAATGCTGTGCCAGAAGGTGTCTTGTAGTAAAATGGTAATAGTATTGTGCTGTGCATAGGTGATTCTTGGAAGGAAGAGGGTCATTTCCCTGCTAATACAGTTGCTTTGCACAGGAGTTTAAAATAGTGGAGGTGTCCTGTCAACTACCAGGTGATGTATCATTGCAGGCTCTGAGTTCTTCTTGATCATCTGGTGAAGTTGTTTTTTTCTGTTTTGCTTCAGAGGGTTTTGTTGCTTTATAATTAGCTGAAATATGGTGAAAAATTTATATCTGCAATTCTTTTATTAAGAATATTGGTATTGTTTTAGTTAAATATGACTTTTCAAGGAGATGATGAATCAGTGGTGTCTGTTCTGAGTGGGGTAGAAACCCATGCAGATGGCTCTCATTTCACCCTCCATTACTACTAACCACAGGGTAACTCTGAAAGCTTCAACCTCTCCTTGCACTTTTTGTAATCTTACATCAAAGTCTATTTCCAGCTGGGCTAAGTAATACTTTGTTTTATCCAGATATGAATCAGGCTTATTCATTGCCCTTATTCTCTGTTCTTTCTTGACCTGTTTCAATTTTAGTCTGTGGTGGAATTATTGCCTACACGCTGGTAGCTCTGTTGTCATTTTGTCATTGACTGGTTGTTGTGGGGTTTTTTTAGTAAAGATGATAAACCACCAATTTTTTAGTACTAAATATCATTTTGAAGCCTTGGAGTACTTTCCACTGGCTCTTTGAACATATCTTATAAAATGTTTATCTTACAGACTGGGTTTTGGGGTTTGCTGCTCTGTGGATCACAGAATTGTAGGGATTGGAAGTGACCTCAAGAAATCATCTGGTCCAACCCCCAGACCAAAGCAGGTTCTGTAGAACACATTGCACAGGTAGGCATCCAGATGGGTCTTGAATATCTCTAGAGATGCAGACTCCACACCTGCCCTGGGCAGCTGGTCCCAGGGCTCTGTCAACCTGACTGAGAAAAAATTCTTCTGCATATGCAAATGGGTTCACACAAAATCTCCACAGCACTGTTAGAATTGTTCCATGAGCATAGGGGGTAGGATGATGTAGTTTTCAGTATTATGCAGGGTCTCTGGTATGTGACAGCCCACAGCCTGGCGTTGCCCTGTGGGCAGCAGCTCTGGCTGAGATCCAGTGGGAAGGGAGGGGAGTGTGATAAGGAAATGTGTGAGAACCACCACCACCAGGTGCCCAAGACTGAGAGGAAGAGATGTCCCCCACCAGTTCTGCCTTAGGCAATCAGAAATGGTCAGCTGTAGGTCCTGGGACACACTGGCATGGTGACCATGCTACTGTGCCTTTGCATAACGCTTCTATCTGTATAAGCAGTGAGACTTTTCATATTCAGTAATACAGAATAACAAGAATTTGTTAACTCCCTTTAAATGTTGTTTGCTTTTACTCATAATACATTTTTTATTAACTTTAGAAGCTTCTCTTTAGTTGTTAGAATTCTGAGGAAATAAACTGACTTAAGCCAAATTCTGCTAAAACTCAACAGAGATGACTTGTTCAAAGCCAGACTGCTCCAAATATCCACTCTTTGCACATATCCAGTCTTTTAGCACCACAGTTAGTAGTTTAACTGCATTATTTCACCTAATTATTTTCTAGTTTCTAATGAATAGTAGATCTTTCCATGTTTCTACTTGTTTGTTGTTTTCAGATAACTATTAGCTTGAATAAAAGCTATCAGAGAAGTAACAGTTCTACCTTGTCTGTTCAGGCTTTATTGTGAAACATATTTAGGTAATGCTGAACTCTTAATTCATTAAAGCTTTTTAGAATTATATTTGTGTGTGTTAATTTTATTTTTACTTGATGTATAATCAGGAAAGCATAGATTTGAGGGAAGAATGTTAGCGTTTCTGTTGAACTAAATCTTTCTTAACCCCAAATGAGTTCCTGAAGGATTTAAAGATCTGGATTATCCGAATACAAAGGATGAAAGACAGGGTGACAAATACTAAGGATAATAGTAAAGAACTGCCATTTTAGCTTTTTTAATACACGCCTGTTTAAGTACTTTATACATCCTCCTGTGAAACAGATACTGTTAGTGTATAATAATAAGTGTATTTAAAGAAAGACACAAAAACTATTCTTCTCTATTGAAACATTTGAAGATGTCTGCATTTTTAACTATTGGCATAAGAATTTCAAGTGAGAATTTTCCTGTAACAGGAAACCACAGAGAAACCTAGCCTTGTAATGTAGTTTTGCATTCTATGGAGGGATACTTTAAACAAAGGTTTAAAGAACAGGTCCCTTCCTCTAGCTTTGAGTAGGAAGCCCAGATGGGCTGGTAGAGATCATGGCATCTTGGTTGTCCTTGACACATGCATGTATGCGCAGAACAGCTCTGCACAGAGCAGTGGGAAGAGTGCTTTTTGAAAAACATTTGTTAATGAGTGTGCTGATCTAGGCATCTGGCTCATGTGGTGTGTCCCTTACATTAAAGAAATGTTTGGTCAACTGTTTTTTTGTGCTAAACACTGCAAGTGAATGTGCTTTCAGGAGGTATTGATGTGCAAAATATCTGTGAACTTGATTTATCTGTGCATATGCAAGTGTGACAACTGAGATTTGTTCTGTGTTCATACCTTGTCTGTGCAGCCCATATTCCTGTTTCTATATATCAGCCTGCGGACAGAAGTAAAATGGGAGCATCAGCAATACTCAAATTCCTTGTGAGGAGCTCAACACCAATTAGAAATACAACTTGGGAGTAAATTGCTTTTGAACGTACTATTCAGTGTCAGAGTGCAGCAAAGCAGCTGTGACTTGTTCAGAGAGCAGATGAGAATTTGCTTTGATGGCAACCAGCACTTAGTGTCTTGCAAGGAAAGTTGAGGGGTGATATTTAAGAACAATCAGCTATAGATTGAAACAATGTCCAATATCTGTTTCCACTAATAGTTGTTATGTTGCAACCCTCTCTGCAGCTTCACTTCTGTCTTCTTGAGTCACAGTATGGAGTAAGTCCTGGCTACTGCTTTACATTACTGATGTAAATATTTATATTACATTTATATTTATATTTATTTATATTTACCTCCTGGTAAATATAAAAATTGGGAGTTCATTACCATCCATGGGCAGACATGTGGCAAAGTTGCCAACCCAATGAGGTTGTTTTTTTTTTCCTTGAAAATCACTACTTCAGAAGTCATCACTAGGCGATTGCTTACAAGCTAGGTTTATTTTTATTGTCTCAAAGATTATGAATCCTTTAACTGTCATGTACTCCTACTCCCTACATTATCTTAGTAAATATACTAAGATACTTTTTAGTATAGTTACTAAGTATAAAGATACTTTTTAGTATATATACTAAGATAAAAAGTGGGGCTTTCGGCAGTGAAAGACTCTTGTTCATTTCATATATGAGTAAATCATACAAATCTGCTCGTGAAGCCAAAGTTCCTGTGTTGGGCTTGTTATCTGAAAACAAATGAGCAGAAAACAAATAAGTGTATTCTGATTAACTGTGTGCACTTTGGTGCATGCTCTATATTCCTTTGATTTGAAAAGCTGTAGAGTGGCTGTGTTCCTACTCCCAAGTGAGTAGCAGACCTTCTAGTGTTTGTTATATTCCTGCTTATATTTTCTTTCCATGTTTAGTTTGGGTAGTGCGTGCCAGTTCTCCTTCCTTAGTTCTATAGTTTTCTCTAAAGATGAGAAGAACAATGTTTGTTATTAGTATCTCAGAAAAACAGGAATAAGATGTACCTCTCGCGTGGGTATTCAGGTTGGAGAGACAGGCTGACATTGAAGAAGCAGCACGCAGTCCTGCATCTGTTGAGAAGGAGCAATCCCATGCATCAGTATGTCCTGGCAGCCACACAGTGGGAAAGAATCTTGGCAGTAAAGGGACCTGGGGGTCCTGCTAGAGAGAGTTGTACCAGCAATGTCTGCTTGCTGCAAAGGAGGTGAATGGTATCCCGGGCTGCACTTATGCAAAGCATTGCTTGCATGTCAGGAGATGTGATCCTCCTGCTCTACTCAGCAGTACTGAGGCCACACCTGGAGCATTGTGTCCAGCTCTGGGGTCCTCAGCACTACAGGTATGGAGTCCATGGAGAAGGACGTCCCAGTAAGAGCTGGGAATGTTGAGCCTAGAGAAGAGGAGGCTTGGTGGCAATCTTATCGATGTATATAAATACCTAAAGGGAAAATGTAAAGAAGATGGAGCCAAGGTCTCTTTGCTTGTGCCCAGTCGCAGGACCAGAGGCAATAGGCACAAACTGAAACATGGTGTGTTCCATCTGAACATCAGGAAGCACAGTTTTCACTGTGAGGATGGCTGAGCATTTGAACAGGCTGCCCAGGAGTTTGCTGCAGATGTTCAATCCTTGGACATACTCAAAAGCTGTCTGGATTTAGTCATGGACAACCTGCTGTAGGTGACTGCTTGGGCAGGATGGCTGGGCCAGGTGTCCCCCAGAGGTCCCTTCCAATCTTGACCACTGGTTGTTGACCATTGGAGTAACAGTGCTACTCTGTGCTATTAATGCTGTGGAATGACAAGTGATAGGCAGAGGTTTCCACTCTTATTTAATTTCTGGAAATAGGTAACTATTTTGCAAAATGTTCAAATCAAATGTTATTTGACATTCAAATTGAATGTTGATAGTGAATTTCTGTAAGGATTATTAATGCTCAGCATGTGTATCTTGTTAAGTTTGACTGTATAATACAGCATTTGTTTGAAAGCTAAAATAAAGGTGCTGCAAATACATGACTTCTTGGATATGTTTGCTGGTTTCTGAACCTCCAGATGACAGCAATGATTCAGAGTCCCTCAGGGGCATTTATGCAAGTCTTATTAGATGTGAGCAGTAATAAATACTCTTAACACATGCAACTAAGCTGCAAAGCTAAAGAAAAACCTCATGCAGGGTATTCCTGCATTTAGCTAACGAGTTATTCCAGCTCCTTTATTTATATTTGTTAGATGTAGTTTAACTAAATTGATAATCTGTTAGTCCTCAGAATTGGGGGTTCTCCACAGAATGCAAGATACTGACAAAATATTTGGATGCTTAGTCTGTAGTTCAAGCTGTCACGATTAAACTGCTGTCAGGAGCTCAACTGGGGGAAGGAGGTAACATTGATTCTAATAGAGCATATATGCTGCAGCAGCACCTTCTCTTGACCATGTGTGTTGTGTTTCCAGTCACCTTCAATTCCAGGGTGGGCTGTCCGACAGTTTGTGTAACAGCTGAAAACAATCTAGAGGAGCCTGGAGGCTGCAAAAGAGACACGATTTGCAAACAAATTGTGGAAAAGATCTAGGAGCCAAACTGAGCTTGAACCCACGAGGAAACCCATGTTACTTCTCATCCTAGTTATCCTCTGTTTGCCAAGAACTACAGCCAAGCCTGCCTTAACTTCAGTGTCTTTCTTGGGTGGAAAGATTTACAGGGGAAAATCTCGTAGTAGTTTCAAAGTTCACCACTTTTCCACCTGGTCTGAAGAGCCATGAAAATGGACTTGCTTAAAAGATTGCATGGGGCAGCATTTAGTATGCCTCAAATTACTGCATGTGTCTTCAGGTCTAATAATAATACAAAGCAAACCTGAACCATTAGTTGCTATTTTTGGTTCAGGGTATTTGCTCTCAGGATGCATTCAATTAAGGAAAAAATTTACAACCCTGAGCAAAATTATACTACTCGGATATGTTGGTTTTAACCTAAAATTTGGTGTAAACTTATTAGAGCTTCCCATTATGCCTAATTAAATATTTGTTGAAGTTACAGTTTGTAAACCTGCATAAAAATAACAAATCAAAACAATTGTCCTCTGACTTGGTGCGAAAAAACTTATCTACAAAGTGAGTATCCATGACTGGGAAGGAAAGTTACAGAATTCGGTATGACACCAAAATATGTCCCTGCTTGGAAGACTGCACAGCAACATCTGCCTTGTGAAGTTATGAGAATAATGGAGTGGCTGGAGGACTGTGTGGAGGAAATGGACCTGGGGGTACTGATTGATGCACGGCTGAACATGAGCCGACAGTGTGCGCAAGTGGCCAAGAAGGCCAATGGCATCCTGGCTTGCATCAAAAATAGTATTACTAGTAGGAACAGGGAGGTGGTTGTCCCCCTGTACTCAGCACTTGTGAGGCCGCATCTCGAGTACTGTGTTCAGTTTTGGGCCCCTCACTACAGGAAAGACGTTGAGGCCCTGGAACGCGTTCAGAGGAGGGCTACTAAGCTGGTGAGGGGTCTGGAACACAGGCCTTAGGAGGAGCGGCTGAGGGAGCTGGGATTGTTCAGCCTGGAGAAGAGGAGGCTCAGGGGAGACCTTATAGCTCTCTGTAACTTCCTGAAGGGAGGTTGTAGTGAGCTGGGGGTCGGCCTCTTCTCCCGTGTAGACAGTGACAGAACTAGAGGGAATGGTATCAAGCTGTGCCAGGGGAGGTTCAGGCTGAACATTAGGAAGCACTACTTCTCTGAAAGGGTAGTCAGGCACTGGAATGCACTGCCCGGGGAGGTGGTGGAGTCACCGACCCTGGGGGTGTTCAAGGAAAGACTGGATGTTGTATTGAGGGACATGGTTTAGTGGGAGCTAGTAGTAATAGGTGAATGGTTGGACTGGATGATCTTCTAGGTCTTTTCCAACCTTGATAATTCTGTGATTCTGTGATATATTAAACTTGCACCAGTGGGTGTTTAGCTAAACATATAGTGCTGTTAAAGACTTCGATGCTAAGCATACAAGCGCTGCATTAGCATCAACTGGACTAATTAGCGTTTATCTCATGTATTAATAGATTGCTGACAGCAGATTTAAATTAATGTTTGTAAAGCTCATTATTAAGAAAACGAATTGAGATTCTGTCAGTGCTTATTCTCACTCACTCTTCTCATCGGAGCTGCACCTTCCAGTCATGGCTTCTGGTAGCGGTTACAAGTGATGGCGAAAGAACAGCGGCGATCTCTTACACTGCTTTAACCTTTACAGTGTGTGTGTTGGGAGTAGGCAACCCTTCCATTTCTCTGTTGCTCACAGAATATTACAGTTACAGACAGGAAATAAGAGGAATGGCCAACAAATAAAACTTGAAATTTTTGAAAAGGTCAAAGTAGCTTGATATAGGACTATCTGTATGTCTTCAGCAGATGACAACTGACCAAATACTAATAAACTATGATCTCTCTCTATATTTTTAAATATCAATAAAAATGATTCAACAATCAGCTCAAAAGACACTTTTTGATGTAAGGCTTTATTTTAATAACTATAAATAATTGTAATAGCTTTAACAATTATTTTTATAATAATTTTACTAAAGTCATTTTTATTTCCTGCTGTAGAGTTCATTGATACTTTGTTCTCTTGGACACTTTATTGTGGTAAAATCGATACATGAAACCTCACTGAAGATGTCCCTCTGTGGCAAGCTATGGTCAGTTGCATCTCATGGATACCTAAAATCTTCAAAGGCTGTGGAGGCTATAATTTCACTAGACAATCTCGTTACTTATTGTTTTCTAAGACCATAATGTTTTTGTCTTGGTATCTAACCTTACTCTATTGCAACATGGAATATCTCCTGTTCTGTGCATGGTGGTCTGTGGAAACAATTTACCTTCCTTCATCTTAGGAGTTACGTTTTGTCTTGTTTCCCCATGGTCTTCTCTCCCCCAGGTGAAATCCTGTTCTAGAGCAGTATGTGTTTGTTTTTCTCTAAGTGTTCAGCAGAATTCAGCATCTGAAACTTGGAAACCTAGCATCCAAGTCTGCCTTGTCTTTTTTACCAGAGTGGAACAGAGGCTTTCAGGAGGCTGTTGTATTTCTCTGAGGCTGCTGTCTCTCTTGATTGGCTGCAGGGTTGGACTAAAACAGGAGCGAATTAGTTCTTGGACCTTTTGAGGTGATCATACTCATATGAGAGGAATTCCTATAACATAGCTGGATGTGTATTAAGGTGGTGTAGTCTGTAAGAGCATCTTCCTTTCATTCCTACACCTGAAAACTAATGGACTTAGAACACTTTTGTAGATCCTTGTTTTCTATTGTTCCAGATTCTTTTAAACCTGTTAGCCTGACACAATTGTTAATTAGGGAACGTTACTCCTTTTAGATGTCCCTTCTCTGAACGACCCAGAAAGCATAGTATGCTGTAATTAGTTCCATGCCACTTAATCAGTTTGCAGCACAGCATAGCTCGGGAAAGGTTTTGTTGCTCCCTTCCACTTAGGAAAGCAGTCCTCTGACAACACAAAGGTCTCTGATGCGTGAAGAATTAATACATTCTTCCCAGTGAACTGCAGCCCACCCTGCTAAACGGCTGACTTTATTTTGGATGCGTAACCTTTCACCTTCTTCAGTGTCTGTTCGCTTCTGTGTTGAGATGAAATAAGAACAAAGCCCTAATAAGAGATGATCATTAAATGCAAGATGGCCTTCTATTTTAATACAAACATCTGAGACAATAACCCGGCTCTCACTGAGGAAAATCGCACTGTCAGGGAAGAGGTTACCTTGGCAACAAGGTCACCTGGCAGGGCCTGCGGTTTGAGGAGAGTGATGGGGCAGCACGTGATGGGAGAGCCTCAAAGATGATGAAAGAGCAGGAGGTCAATCCCTCACACTTCTCAGTGACTTCCATCAACTCAAGGTGAGTTACTCCAGGAGTTTCATAAACCTGGCTTTCTGAATACAAATGGTCTGTGTGAATTGCCAAGGGCATGCAGGACCGGAGGAAAGGGCTTTACATTCAGGAAATTGTTATTATCAAAGGCTGCTTTTTTTTTTTCTTTTAAAAAAAAAAAGAATGGTAGAAATTCTTTGTTAACCTCACCTGTGGCTACTTGCTCAGAGCTGTTTTTCCCAAAGAACTGAACTGTGCCCCTGGAGAAGTCTCACATCCTTTAGATGTGGAGAAGGGAGACACAGGATGGAACTTAGGGTGCTGGGAACAGATGAACTGACAGTGGGTTCTGGATCATAGTTGTCAATGTTAGACAGATGTCCTTTAGCATTGTCTAGCAACCCTAAGATGAGTTAGAGCATTGGTGCTTGATGGTGAGCTGTGACAAGCCAAAAGCATATTCGATCAATGAATCAACTTCCTACAGAAGCTTCTGAAGCTAGAGGAAACCTGAATGCTCTTGAGGGTCATCTGGCACTCGCTGTGCAAGGTGGGCCCAAAGGCAAAGGAATGCAAAGGCCATGGAGAAGTTGCTAAGCTCAGCTGACAGACCTAGTGATTCTTAGTCATGTATAAGAGAGTAAGATAGATACAGAAAAGATAGAGACTAGACTGGAGCATTTAAACCTGTATGGAAAAGTAGAAGGGATATACTAAGGGACAAAGGACAGAAACAAACAAGGAAAAGGTGTGGAGGCTGAAGCACGTGGCTTGCAAACACCTTCCACCTTCCTCTCTTTTGCCATACCACAAGAAAAAATAGGCAAATTTAAAAGACAACCTACATAAAGCAGATAAATACAGCACTGTAATTAGCAGGTGGATCTTAATCACTCCCTATGTTGATATTTTTATTTTATATGGTTTTATTTTCTTCACCAAGCCATTAGGTTAGTCTATTCCTCTTTGATTGCTGGGCCCCGTAAAGAAATTCACTGCACTGCCACCCTTAAGGCATTTTTCTCTTGGTTCAGGGTTTTCAGTGAGGTGGAGTTGTTGCATTCCATCTCTCCATGATTAGCATGCCCGCTAACTGTGTTTGCAGTCTAAACTAAATGGCTCAGTTGGAAGCAAATGAAACAATGTAGTGGTGTTATTCTGTATTCAGTGCTCATGTCTGGGGCAGTTTTTCAGTGGAAGAATTTCCAGCTCTTCCCGTTTCTGAAGCGGTGTTCTGCAAATGTGTAAATGACACCACCTCCTCTCTCATACTGTGCAAGACTGTCAGTCTAACTGCAGTGAAGAGAGAACTGAACTTGGGACTTGGTTAGGGAAACAAGGATGTTCTTGATACTTCTCTCAGTCCTTGTCACCTCAGGCAAGACGAACTTCCTCCTACTCCACAACACAGCACTGGTATCAGGAAAATCAAGCACTGTTTAGGAACTGTTTAGTTACTCTAGGTGGTTC
Source organism: Gallinula chloropus (assembly GCF_964237585.1). Taxonomy (NCBI): domain Eukaryota; kingdom Metazoa; phylum Chordata; class Aves; order Gruiformes; family Rallidae; genus Gallinula; species Gallinula chloropus. The sequence goes on from NC_140091.1 coordinate 30,746,773, forward strand.
TTAATTGTTAAGGTCTAATTTTTTTGTGCTGGAATTAGTGATGTAGCGAAAAACTCCTCCTAAGGTCTACTTGTTCTTAAGTAGTGCCATGAAAATGTCTTTTTTTAAGGGTGTGGGAAAGTATAGGTCATATCTGCAGAGGTGACATCAGGTGACAGCCTGTTTAATTTTCACCCCTTTTGCTACACTTTAAAGGAACAAAGGAATTGCGGTATCACCAAATTAATGTTGGTTGGTGGTCACTGAGGATGGTTTCACCCATTCATTCCCAAAGATGTGTGCATTTTCTTATTTCCTCCATGTTTATTTCCTGAAAAATGTACCTGAAGATGGAACTGTACTTGCCATCCATGTGTGCAGATGCAGTGAGAGTTCAAGTTACTGTACGTGTGCCACTGGATTCATTTATAAACTAGAAAGGTTTAAGGAATCCTGTGAAGTTCACAAAGAAAGTGATTCCTGTAAGCTGTAGGAGGGAAGCTATTACTATGGAAGAAGGAATTTAGGCTCAAGCTCTCACTTTTCCTTTTGAGCTTTTACCTCACCTTTCCATCCTTTATGTTTGTACATGTTAATCTGATAGGAGACCTCAGGCTACAAGTGTGTTTAATAGAATAATAATAAGTTACTCAAATTTAGGCTGGTCAGTTTCACAACTGTCAGTTGGCCAAGCACTCTGTTAATGACCCTAAGAAATTATAGGCAGAGGACCTAATTCAAGTTCTCAGCCCCACCTTCTCCTGTCATTTTCTACCCTGAGAATTCAAGAAACATTAGTAATCAAAGAAGCAGCAAGTATTAACCGAGTAGCAGAAAACTGATTTTTTTTCTAAGTAGTATCTTCTACCTCAGTCTGTGTGACAGGGAGAGGTTTGTGAATTGAAGGATTTGGGCTGAACAAAGCTAAGCTGTGATTGCAGCTGCAGCAGCAGGTATGCTGCAGTTAAAGAAATGACTGGCTCTTACATGTGGGTGTGGAAGTAGGTGGCTCTTTCTCCAAACGAGCTGCCACTCTTATCCTGGCTGTAAAGATGGCAATCTTTTAAGTGGCATTTAACAAAACTACTAAAGCAAGCTAGTAAGATAACAATTTATTACTAAAAATGTGAATTGATATTCTGGAGGCAGTAACTTACTTGTTTAAGCACTTCTGTCAAATGCTAATTATATACATGGACATTCTCTTGCAAATTTAATAACTTAATAGCATCTATTGCTTCTCCAGTTTTCAGCAATTGCTTGACTGTATTCTCCAATATATTATTCATCCAGAGTACATAACTTTTCTAATAATCAATTGCTATCTTCTTGTGCAGTCAGGCTAAACAAAGCGTTGCATCAGAGGTGTGGGGTAAATGCCCAAACCAGGTGACTCGCAGTAAGGCTGATAGGCAAATCTGCGTGTGAAGTTGCCACCATAGCCTCAGTCACCAATAATGTGCTCAGTTACCAGCTGCTGCATGTTGCCTGCTAATAAATCTAAAATTGCAATAAGTCGTTTTTCACATGGGCAAGAAAGAGTACTGTGATTTCAAAGTACAAGTATTTAAATAGGCCCAGTGCATCTCACCTGTAATGCACTTTTGTTTTCTTGGAATCTTCTTGCCTAGGTCCTGTTGAGGGGTGCTGATCCAAATGACCAATGATCTTTCCATCCATGTTATTTGCCTAATCTGTCTGTAACTCAGGCTTGATGCATCTATACCACACTATTGAATTTAGTGTCTTTTACAGACAGCTCGCTCATAGCTTGTGCTTTGTCATCCGGCCGTCTGAGTTGGTGAATTTGAGCCTATGCTGATACGGTGTGTGTGTTAGAACACTGCTTTTCTAAGTAGCCTGTGTGCAGATGGCTTCTTGACACTTGTTTTGGGACCTGAGCAGTGACATTGGGTGACATGTTTGGGAGTGGAATCAGACATCTAGGTGTCTGATGACAGTGGTGTGCTTTTTACGGGTCTCAGCTTTGCTGCAGGTGTATGTGTGTCTGGGGCGTACCTGTAAAACATGAAACAGTATCACAAAGAGCAAATATGGGATGTTTATTAATTTATTGTTATCAAGATGAGCATACTTAGTTGTGATGTGTTGGAAGAGTAAAAATTGTCATGTGACTTTCTGTACGCCTCTTGTGTGCTCAGCCTTGAGTTCTTGCATGCCCATCTCTCTGTAAATGGTTGGTGAAGTTTTCTGAAGGACCCAGTGCAGGAATCCCTGAGAGCTGGTTAATAAATGCAAGCATTAATTTTTTAACAACTGGTTAAATGCTCTCACTTATTATATGTTGGGATTTCTGGATATAGACTTTTTTACTAGTTTTAAAATTAAAAAAGGTGTTATTTCATAAAATAAGAATATTTTAAGTTGATTGAAAATTTACATTAAAGATTGTGTGATAGCTGAGGAGGGTTCATAATTTTTAGCTCTTCTGAAGGTTTTCAATTTGTGCTTTTAAGGGTTCTTTCTTGCTATTTATATTTAAGGAACATATGAAAACAAAAAGCTGCTACCTCGGAATGTCCTTTCCCACTTTAGTGTTTATTGTCCTCTTTTATTCTGTGGAGTTTGAGGGACTTAATTGATTTCAATAAAATAATTACCAGTGGTAGCTGTTGACAGATGTACGTTTGAAGTTCTGCACTCGTATTCTCCCAACACTGCCAGGCTCTGTCATTAGGAATGGCAACTTTTGATCTAATGGAAGACTGGTACTAATTTGTTACATTTTAGTAGACGCATATTAAATGCAACTGCAGAACTTGGATTGTGTAAACATATTTGCAATTACAAGTGGCTTTAATTATTCTTATTGAATAATTGTTGAAAACAATTTAAAGGCTCGAGTGAGCATTAGGCAAGTTCCAGGGGATTAAGAGGGAGCCTGGAAAGATTTGGCCCTTTGAAGAGAAAGTATTGCTTGTCAGCAACTTCCTAGTATTTCTTTCTATGCTTTGGCTCTCTTCTTTACCTTATTAGCATTCCCCATCTTCATGTACCTGTAGCTGCAGTGCTGCTCCAGGAGCAGAAAAGGCTTGCTGCCGAGGCTCAGAGTAATGCCTTGCCTGTTGACAGTGAATTACTGGTCTGTCACTGGAGTCTTCTTTTCCCTGTTGCGATGTAGTGCAGCGTCTTCGTTCTTCGTATACACCATTCATCTTCTCCTGTTGAGAAGTAGGCCTGTGGCTATTGGGGATCTCCTGCATCCTTCTAGCCTTCCTGGGGTTCTGGGAGACAGAATCCCCAGGATAGGGCTGCAGTGGCCCTGCTCAACTCAGCCACAAGGCTATAGGTTGCTTGCTTAGATTCTGCTTTGGGGAAGTTTATATTTTATTCTTCCTTCTACTCTAAAATAAAACCCTTACCCCCCCACATCCTCCCCACCCCCCAATTCTCTTTGTGTCTACTGGAGTCATATTTATCTGTTAAAAATGTCATCTTTTTCTTACCTCAGACTCAATTTTTATCTTATTGGAATCAGAGTTTGGTAAAGATTTGTCCTTCGGTTCACTAAAAACATTTGAATGCAAATTATCCTCAACAGTCTGCTATGTATAAGTTTCTAGATCATGATTGGAAGAAAAAACATTACAAACATTTATTTTAACCAGAAGCTATTTTTTCTGCCCTCTCCCAATTATGATCCCAGGAGGTTACTGATCCTAATTTAATTGCACAGAATGGAACAATATTTTTCGTTATGAATGAGCTAACCAAAAGATTTATGTAGTTGCTTATGCTGTTTAGACTGTATTTAAGTTTTGGGGAAGAACAAGATACTAATATTGAAAATGAATACGTATGTCTGCAGCCAGACCACAGAAAGCCGAATTGAAACAATATTACAGTGATCTATGTACATCAAGCTTTTTTCCTGCAGCTCACTATTGGGAACAAATCTTAAAATTAGCAAAAATGAACACACAAACTTACTCTAGACCACTGTGTATTGTAGGTCTGTGCTTCAGCAAGATCTCTCCAGTAAGATCTGCAGAATTCAGATTATAATTTGAAAAGACTACTCATTTAAATATGCACACAGTAGGATTTTTCTCAATATTTACAGGCTGTTCAGTGTTTTATGTATAACCAGAAAAACTGCATATCTATGAGATAAAACTTGAAGCTTTTAAATCAGTTGAACAATACATATAGGTAGAGGTGCTAGGAAAAACAGTCTATGTAGAATAGAATTATATCTGTAACTTCAATTTTAGGGGGAGAAATACTAATCGGTAACACTGTGAAGTGCAGAATTATCCTTTTTCCATAAGTCCACTTCAGATTGTACAACTTTATTCCAACTGTGTGGTTAAGGGCTAGAAGGTTTTGCAGGACTAGCCTCTGAAACACCTTCCAAAAGGTGAAAACTTTAATCTCCTCCCTTTGATTTATTTTATAAATATAAAGGTCATAATTTGCCAAATAAAATCCTGATGTTATATTATGAAAAGCCATATTTATATCATCTTTAAAAAGCATCTGGATTTTGGAAGGGATTCAGTGCTTGAGATCTTAGAGGCCAGAAATATTTTTTTAAAAAAATAATGTGGTTTTGACATGGAACTTTAAAAGCTCATTGGTGTTGCAAGACTTTTAGTACTGAGTGGTGGGGGAGTGATGTTAGAAATACGTGCCAGTATTGATATACATTCCATACATTTCATTTCCTATTTGCCTGTTAGGGCTTGCAGGCAGAAAAAATTGCTGATGTGGTGAATCAGCTGTGTAGCCATGTGTCCAGTACTGTCTTTTTAAACTGCCTACAGCATTGGAAGCACACACAGAATAAGGTAAATTAACCAAGCTACCATTAATAAGGTTTTTTTCAAATATATTCTACCTGGCACTCAAGGTTTTATGTACCACAGCTGCTGAGCCTCTATGTTTTGATGTCTTTGAAACCTTTTTCATGAGACTGGCCAAAATTTTTGTCTGGGAGCACTGTGTCTCCCTGCAGAAGCTGCTTGTGACTGAGCTGCAGTTGCCTGTACGCCTTTGAGGGAAGTGTAGCTGTTCCATAGCACACCTGAATGGTGTCCAGAAGAGCACCACTCCCTGTGGAAAACATCCAGATATGCATCCAGATTGATTCATGTGATGGATAAATACAAGCAGGACTGGTGCAACAAGCAGCAGCATGGGTGGGGAAGGATGGCTGCTAATGAATGCGTGTGCAGGTACAGCAGCAGAAGCAGCAGAGACTACCAGGTACCAAATTCAGTGTGCTTTACTTTCTCCCAGCTTTGTTTATGCAGAAACATTATTGCTGAAGACTGAACTTTCCTTTCTGGTTTGTGTACCTGGGTTTTGTGTTTAGTATTACAGGACCTAGTGAGGTAACGGCATGTGAGTCATCAGGCTGATCTTCTGCAGCCAGAAGTGTGCTTGATAAATGCTTCTACATTGCTACTCTTGAAGATGTTCTCCAGTGGCAGGACTGTGGGGTCCTGCAGCTTTCTGTTTGTCTTCAAATTCTGCAAGATTGTTTATTTTATAGTATGTTGCTCTTACTGTTCTGCTGTCCCCTCTGCCTTCTGTTCTAGTTCGGTTCTTACTGCTTCCATTTTTCAGGCTACAAATATGGATAGGCTTTTTATTATTTGTGGAAGCTGCACCTACATGCCATATATAAAAAAGTGATTCGTAGAATAAAGCCAAATTACTATATATATATTTTATGTCTAGGCATAGATCCGTACGTGCCAAGAACTAGCTACTTAGTCCTAATTTTTCAGTGGTGATCTAGGGCATGTTTTCTTGGAGCTGCTTCCAACTTGAAGTTGACTTGAGCTGGCAGTGGTAAGTGAAGTGGCAGTAGCCACAGGAAGCAGTTCATTCAGCTGTGGTCTGACTTCCTCTGGGGGCTGCTTGTCTTCCCCCATTTGCTGTGTATCAAGCCTAGGGTAGCTAATTACTTCAACACCTTAGACAACAAATTTAATTGTTAAATGTTTTAGGCTGAACTAATTTTCTTATATCAAGTCTGACGCATCTGGGTTCGAACTCTAATCATACAGGAGAGAGTGTGTGTGTGTGTGTAAGGATTGAAACAATTGGGAAACTTGAAACAAAATTGGCTTAAATACCTATCTACACTTTGTGAATGGCTGTGATTAGTTTGTTTTGATTCAGCTAACAACACTTCCAAATAAGATTACTAAAGACCACTGCACTGGATTCTCTCTGATTGTTATAACCGCCTTATGAATTTTTAATTTCTGTACTATTAGTTGCTGCTTCATCCTGTAATTTACTGATAGGGAAATTTGAAATAATTTTCAGGCCAAACATCAGAATGTATTTGAGTACTTTGCAGAAAGTTGTGGTAGTTTCAAAGCAGTGATTGTGTCAAAAACCAAATGGCTTATCATTCACAATTTTCAGAGGATTGGTTTATACTTTCAAAAGTAAGGTCGTTTGAAAGCTTTTAGCATCATCAAAGTAGTGCATTTGAAGATTCCTACCGTTCCTTCAAAGACTGATAGGAAAAAACCACACCCAAACCCCCTTGTTCTCTCCTCTGCTGAAATGCAGCACTTCAGGAGTAGTAGAGTTTCATCATCTAACAAAAACTTAGTCACCCAAATTTGTTTTCTTTTAATTGTTCTGGATTTCTGTAAGATGTTTTAGTGTCCTTGAAACTTTCTATAGAATGCACACCTGCAATGCCCTGACTTTTCATGTAAATCAGTTGCAAAATTTGTGGGAGAGAGTCAGAAATGCAAACTGTTTGTTCAAGATGTTAAAGGAGATGTGTGAAGTGCTTAAAAATGGGAACAAATGCTGAAGGCGCTGCATTTTCACTGCTTATGAGATGTGGACGTTATTGCTGTTGACCTCGAAGCTGACACTTCTGGAAGTAGCCTGTGCTTCTGTATATATTTTTAAAATTATTTTTCTTCATGTCATATTACCACAAAAGTTGTTGTGGGGTTGAGTCTGAAAATCTAATGGCCATACTGTTAAAGGGCCAATTTCATCGTACTTTCTGGCACACAGATATGCAGGGCACACAGAATGACTTGCACAACTTCCACTCTGTCCCTAAAGCTGGAAGACGTAGTGCTTAAAAGCAGTGTGACCACTGAAGTTACAGATCTAAGCTAAACTGAGGACCTACATAATTCTGTCTTTAGCTCAGCTAGGATTAATTACGGCACAATCTTCTTATGGTTCTCTGATATGTTCTCAGAATGCTTTTATAAAACTCCTATTCCTTATGTCAATTCTGTACCCATTTTGTGAAAAAATAATACTGTGTTCAGAAGTGTCTTCTACAACTTAGATATGTTGAAGCAAGAGATAATAGCTCTTTATACTAAATTAAAGCTTGAAAAAAATGTTTTTTTTTTCCCTTTATTTCAGACACTAAAACATGTGGTTTCAAGCAAAACTGAGAGATTAAATCCCCTTTCAGTTGAAGAGTAATTCATGCTTTAGTTATGAGTAAATGCAAATACACTAACTAGAAGATAATTCATCTTGGAATGAATATTTAATCTCTAGTGCACCTTAGGACAGGCAAAACTTTTCAGCTAGAAGAATCACCCCAAAGTGATGGCCAGAAGTTTGAAGCTTGGTCCTGCTGTAATGTATAAATGAAATAGTTGTAAATTCTCTTAATTCATGTCAGTAAGTAGTTGTTTTTTTTTAAGTTGTGCCATAGCTTGTGTTTGAATGACTCTAGAAAGCTTCTTGTTACTTTAGACATCTGTGCTTAAAAATACAAGTACCAGGGAACACTGAGTTCAGTTGTAAAGACAACAAAGGCAGTGATTTATTTATCCCTCTTGGTCTTGTTGCTGTCTACCTGTGCTTTACCACCGTCATATGGGAAGGGCAAGGGTTGCATTAGCACAAAACTAACCAAAAAACCCTTCACTGGACAAGTACCCAATATACAAAACGTGGTTCTGACCAACGGCCACGATCTGCACACCAGTGAAAAGGGTACTTTGTACTAGCGTATGTTTTGATCGGGGAGAGAGATTTTGGCTCCAAGTATATTCTTGGTGCTGGACTCCCAGCTGCTTGCATGCTGGTTTTGATGCTTGCCAATGCTAGAAAAAAAGCATTGAAATAAGTCTGTTAGTTCAAGGGCTGCTTTTACAGTGCTTATCGAAATAATAGGGTTTAGTTTCTTAAAGCGTCGTTGGACTTCTCTCTGTGAAAATGTTTTTTTCAGGACATTGCATCTCTTCATCTGGTTTGAGGAGAGTATCTCTTTTAACCTCATAAGCACTAGAACAGAACATTTTTGGTTTGTTTTCTATTTTAGGTTTCTGTGGGATTGTATCTGGTAACTGTTCAAAGTATTTAGGTCTCATTTCTCCCCACTCTCTATGGCTTTCTGAATGGACATCGAACAGTCTTCATGTAGATCGTGTGGGTTTTATGTACAGTGTATGAATTGTAGCTCTTCTCTACCTTTGGCTATCGAATAGTTTTATGAAAAGCCAGAAGTTCATGTATCTTAAGCAAAGAAATAGAAGATGATACATTGAAGGTAAATGTGTGACCATTTCTACTAATAAATTGTAACTGGCTGCAGGCTTGAATCCAAGCTGTTGTGCTTCTGAGAAGTTAAGCAGTCGAGCAAGTAATTTATAGTGGGTAACTTCTATAATGAATTTCTCCCCTTTTCTTATTAACAAATCTGTGAAAAATGGAATATATCTTTTCGGATGTTCTTATTGTTTTAATTGATCTTATGCATTCATTCTGCTTGTCACACTTGAGCTGTGAATGTCTGCTTTCAGATTACTACTGTTTAAAATGCATTGATGAATCTTGAGTGAACTTTGACTTTGTTATATGGGAGGATAATGTTTTTTATGTCCAGGTGGAGATGAAATTAGTTTCTGGTGTGAACCTGCAATCTGAGCTTCGGCGTGTATTTTATCTTTCCAGTCCAAAATAAGCAGAAATATGCATGAAACCCTTGGAACCAGTGTAATCGATGGCGTGAACCAAAAATGTGGAGCAGCCTTCTGCTTCATGTACTCGTTCTCAATTGTTTCTAATCCTCTCCATGAAATAAATGTTATGGGTCATGGGAACAAATTATTACTGTACTTTTCTGGATAGCTTTCTATTGTTGGAGTTTTCCTCTGGTAATGCCACCCCTACACCCAACCCCCCTGCTTTCCCAAACACTCAACCAAACCCAAACATTCTTTGTTCCAGGAACTAACGTAGTACCTGAGAGATGCAAAATAAGCAGAATGAGAAATCTACTGTTTATAAATTTTTATCAAGGGAGTTTTGGCAGTTTCCTCTTGCTTTTGGTAACACTCTAAATGTTTTGCTTTAGGGAATAAACTCTTACACTTTGTTTTGAACCTGTCTGTGGATTCAAAAGCTTATTTGGTTCTAATCTTAAGTACCCATTACACTTAGGGAAATCACTGGAGAGGGAAGGAAGTCAGAACAGCACTGTTTTGATTTCAACTGTGAAAACAAAATCCATCCAGCCAGTGAACAATAAGGAAAAAAACCTATCCATCCAAACAAGGGTGGGGGGGAACGTTGTTAGAAAGATACTTTTAATATAGGACAAGGGGCAATGGGCAAGTTGGAGCACAGGAAGTTCCGCACCAACATGCAGAAAAACTTTTTCACAGTGAGGGTGAGGGAGCCCTGGGACAGGCTGCCCAGGGAGGTGGTGGAGTCTCCTTCTCTGGAGAGATTCAAGACCCGCCTGGATGCCTGTCTGAGTGTTATGTCCTAGGGAGCTGCTTTGGCAGGGGGATTGGACCTGATGATCTCTTGAGCTCCCTTCCAACCCCTACAATTCTGTGATTCTGTGACTAACCCTTTCATATTTCTCTTGTAATGCTCAGGTGAAAGATGACGTAAGAATATAGTGCAAGAGAAAAACAGTTTCTATGAAGATGTTAGTTTCACAAGCTGCTGTAGTCCCTCGCTTATTCCCCTTGGTCTCCTTCACTCACACACAATGGTGCATGGTTTGCAGAACTTCAGAGCCCACAAAGTTCATCCATTCCCCTGTATGCTGGAAATGCTGACCAGAAATCAAAGGGGAATAGAGAGTTCAGGCAGGGAAGCTCCATCTGTGACTCACTGTTTTTCATCATGTACAGCAAGAAATATCAACCCAAATCTGAAGCCTGCATCCATACTGAGGAGTAACAGATGTGATGTGCAGAGACCTGCATCCAAATATCTAAATTTGCTTGTTATTAGAGATTTTTGTTGTTTGAAGATAATGTTTGTGATGCAGTTGCTTAGCTCTTAAAAAAAAATGTCAACAGAAAAAAGTGTTTCTGGTTTGGCTTAGCAGATTGTTAACTTAATGAGAATTTTTTTTAATTCCTTTTGGTGATATTCCCCATATTCAATGTATCCAACTGTGAAGTCCATTGAACCATTTATAGTGTCTGCTGGAAATGTTTATTGCCAGTATGGTAAATTATTTAACAAGGCTCAGACAAAAAAACCCTATAATAATGTATTATACAAGTTTAAATCACCTATTTTAACAGAAGCCCTCCTGGAACCCCAGAAGCAGTGAACAAATGGTCTCACCGTTCCACGTACATTTAAAAAAAATAAGAAGGCAGGAGTTCTTGTGACTTGATATTTTTCCTATGACGTAGGAAAACTTGGAAATTATGCAAGTGACCTATTTAAGGGTTTTCTAGGATTTGCATAATGCAGAGTAACTATAAGGAGGCTTAATAAAGCAAAGTTGATCAAGCACAAGGAATTTCTCTATTTTTTCAAAATATGGTCTGTAAAAGCTCACAGCCTTTAAATGGATCATGTCTGTTTACATTATTTGTTTGATGTAATTATATTGGCACGTTTGCAGTAGCAGAGGCATTGTACTAATTCATCTGTTAGGACTTGCAAGGAATGGGAAGAATTTCCTATCTTAGGATTCAAATTGTAAGACTTGCCTTATGCGTATTTTATGCATTAGAGGAATAAACCACTAGTATGAAGGTTGACTTAAATCAGCTTCACATCCATGGTGTTTTTATAGAGATTAGCTTATTTCTTGTTGCCTGTTAGGTATAACAGGGTATAATAAGACAGGTTTACTTTTGAAGGTGATGTGCCTTCCTGCTCTTTGTTGAAATCAATGGATCAGATGGGATTCACCCAATGGTGGTGAAGGACATTAGCCGTGTGATTGGAAGGCTGAAACATTACAGATAAGAGGCAACTGGACAAACAGTAATTTATAACCATCTTAAACATTTAAAAGGAGGATCTGGGGACCTATGGCTTAGTAAAACCTACTTCAGTCCCTGGAAAGGTTATGGGAAGCATCTTTAGAATGCCAGTTGCGCACGCTTAAAGAATAAGCCCACAATCAGAAGTAGCCATTGATTTACCAAAGGGAAGCTGTGTTTTGCCAATAGTAACTGGGGGTTTTATTATTTAAAAGTGCCTGGCAGTGTGGAGGAGGGGAGATCAGTGAAGTTGTAATATGTCTTGACCTTGGTATAACTTTGACACCTTTTCCAGTGTCCATGTAGAAGGATAGGATGCATTAGCTGTATAACTAGCTGACTGAAAACTGCCTGCACTGGTGGCCAGTAATGAGAAAAATGCCCCAGGAGTTAAGGTCAGTTTGTTTCTTTAGGCTTGTAATATCATAGAAACTTTGGTTGTGAGAAATTTCTGGACCTTGTCATGTTGTCTGGAAGAGGGCTCTGTCTGTGATCCTATCCATCAAAACTTGGAGGCACTTTTGGATTGTCCCTTAGCCTCTTCTCAGTCAGACTAAATAAGATCAACTCCCTCAACTTTTCCTTCTAGGTCATGTGCTGCCACTACAGTGGTAGTTCTCCAATGTACCTTCTTAAGCTTCTGAGCATCATCTATGAACTAGGCCACCCAGGAGGCACTGTGCTCCAGGTGCAATCTCAACAGGGTTGAGTTATGTCCATCATTATCAGTATTGCAGTAACGTGAAATTTGACACTGAAGTAGTTAGGCTTGCAGGGAATAGAAATTAAAGAATAATCTGGCATGGTATATTTTCAAATACTCTCCACGTTCATAAATAAATAAAAGAATGCAGCGGGACTTTTAATGGTTTGGATTTGAGTCTTACAGGTCTTTTCCAATCTAAACAATTCTATGACTCTGAAATGACTCTGCAGAAGCTTGTACATACCTGCTTCTGCAGGTGACAGTACTCTTGGGGTTCTCCTGTCATCTAGGCATGTTTCAGACATTGGGATAGACAGTATGAACTTTGCCATGTTTTAAGCAGAAAGCTGGGTGAGATCCCTGCCAACCTTGGTTATTCTGTTTTGATCCCTGAGCCAGGGAATCTACTGTACTCGTCATCACTGGCTCTGCTTCTTGGGGGCTCAAATCTATTCCTCTTTACCTTGATGGCAAAAATTTGTTCCCAGGCTTCAGGTGGTGAAATAGGAACTGCCCAACAGCTTTGCCTGTGTACTTTCAGAGTACATGCTGTTTGCATGTTTTTACCTATGTACTCTGTAAAGGGATGCTTGACACTTTGCAAAGCAGACAGAAGCATCAGCTTTCCCTGGGGAGTTTATTATCTGGGATCTGAAATCAAACACTGAGTGGGTAAAAGCAGATGAGAGTGGGTTTTGTTAGAATGTTTTGGACCAGTAGGAGATGATGGCTGGTTCCAAAGAAACCTGCAGAGAATGAAGCTTTGGTAATTACTGGTGCAGTTGTGAACCAATGATTTGATGTGCAGGTAGAAAGGGAAGGGTGAATTTCATCACTATTAGGAAGAAATTGCATCAGGATTTAATGTAAAGCAGATAGGATGTAGAGGTGATGCATGCCTGAAAGGGGTAGACAGGAAGGTGGTAAACAACTGTACAGGTAAGCATTCAAAAAGAAGTTCAGGCATCTCTTTATTAGCCTGGAGAAGGTGCAGTAGACTATTAGAAGGAATGAATGGAGTTCTTGGTTTCTCTACAAAATAAAAAATAGGCTAGTTTACTCACATTAGTGTTTCTCATGTACCAAAACCTTCCAACATGGCAGCTCATATTGGAAATGGTGAGAACTCTTCCTCCTGTTCCCAGTGTGGCCATTAGAGGAGGTGGTGTTCAGTGCCCAGAAGATTGTGCTGGCTTTGGAACAAGGAGAGTTTGTGGAGGGCAGCTCAACAGTGTCTCTTATGTGCTTTGCTCCAAGCCTCCTCCAGCCATGTATTACAATGGTGGGTGCTGGGAAAGCTGGAGCTGTGTTTGAGAAAGCTGCAAACAAAGAGCAAGACCACATTTAATTTCTATTTTCCTTTCTCTAGTTGTATTCCGTGTGTACTCTGGTGCATCATTTTTGGTTATAGTTTATGAGTTCTTAAAAGCTGCGCTTCCTTACCATCTGCAACCATTTTCTGACTAATTTACACCCACCTATAATGTTCCTTAGAACAACAAATCAGCTTGCTTAAAGATCCACTTTTGGGCCTATCTCTTTAGAAAGAAAGCTGTAGTCTGATTTTTCTCCATAATAGTTGCACAGCAGAAGCGGAACGGGAATAATTTGTTTTTCCTCTGCTGAACAAAAGAAAAACAGTGTTTGTTCAGGAACTTTTTATTAAAAAAACCTCTATATGCCAAGGAATGCATAGTAGTAAGAGAACACGTGCCTCGAGGAACTCTGAGGGGCACATACCTTTGAAACTCTTTTATTTCTTTTTGAAAAGAAGTGTCAAAACTCAAAAAGCCGTCAGAGCGTTGTCACTAATGCACCAAACAGGTTTTATTTACAAGGTATTTACAACGTATTTGCACATAGTAACTTCTAGTCAAAAAAGACATAATTCATGCCCTGGAATAGATTCTGAAGGTGCAAGTAACCCAGGATAGGCATAAAAATGGAAAAAAAGGATCCTGATGTGCAAGCCCTTGTACACAGGATGTGTTCCTGGTTGTATGCTCTCACCTATGTTGGTCAGCAGGTTTGCAGCCCAAGTATGCATGACTTTATGGCCCTGGGGACAGTCAGTTTCAGAATTTTAGAAAAATTGATGTCTATACCTAATGGAAGAAAATATCTGCTTGGTGTAAATCTGCTGTATTTTTGGTCACCGTACAACCAGGAGTTGCTGGATCTCATCCTCTGATGGCCATAGGCAATAAGGCAACAATTCTTACCCCTGATCACACTAAATTTGTACTCAGACATTTCTTTGTGTAACTCTGAAATAATAATTTATATGGACGCTGTCTTTTTTCCTTCTTTCTCCCTGATCTCCAGTATCATTTTAACACAAGCAGAAATCTAAGTGCTTTTGCTAAGTCTTCTGGAAGATCTTTGCTCCAAAAGCAAAGTTACAGTTACTGTATCTCGGCTGCCTTGTGAAACAAGGAGTCCGTACACAGAGGCACAGTCATCGATCACAGGTATTGTTCTTGGCTATTGGTTAACTCCTCAGTTTGTGTCAGATTCAGTAATGAAGTTTTTACTAAACACAAGCTTAAAAAGAAAGTTTGAAGAAAATAGGCAAATGTAACTTTGTTTTGAAATTTTTATCACCTTTTTTTACTTCTGTCATTTTCATTTCCCTCTCATTTTCTGATTTCAAACTAGCTGGACCTGGTTCAAATACTCATGCTATTTTGACGATATTTATGGATCAAAAGAATATGATTTCCATGGCAACTGCTCCAGGTTTTGAGCAAATAGCAGCTTTGAAGGTGCTTTCTCTTTTTTTGGGTTTGTATTTTGTGCTTATTTGATTAACCCCAGGAGGGATTTAGATCTTGTTTATAAACAGAGGACTTAATTTGAAGAAGAAAAGCAAAGTTCAAAATAGAATGGAGTGTTCAAGATATTCGATCCAGCTGCAGAGTTCTATCAGAGTCTTGCTTTGTCCTTGACTATTTAAGCTAGTACAGCTTTCAAAAAAGGAATCTTTAGCATAAGAAATATGATGTTATTTCATAGTTTCTAAATAAGTGTTCTGAAAGAGTTATTCTTATTTATAGTTTTGTGGTCCACCGGCTGTCCATTCGATGGTGATGCATATGATGTGGGTAGATTACATGGTGAAAATGTAGCTGCTAAGCTGAATTGAAGGATAAGTGTTCAGAATGTTTTTTTCTAATATTACTTTTTCCAAGTAAGGAACTGCTATAGTTATAACAGCTTTTCTCTTTTTTTTTTTTATTTTTGTCTGTGTGTGAATGCAATTGAAATGTTTCATGTTGTCAAAAAATAATATTGCAAATGCAGTCTCTCATTCTGAGAGAAATTCTGTACTTTGTAAAAGTTCTAAGAATCAAACTTAAGGAGAAGTAATCTGAAAATATTTTAGCGATCATTTTCTGGTAGGTCAAGTTGCAATGTAGATAACACAGGTTGAAAGGGATTATTGGAAGTACAAGCATTGCAACTATAGGCTGCCTTTGTTGCATAACCTGTGGGTGGATGGGAATGGAGTTAAGTTGGATTTTCCTGTTGAGAAGTGGAAGATGCTCACATATGGTAGCCAGTAGGCAAGAGCCTTGTTGGCAACTATTTGTTGCCATGTCATGTTTCTGTGATGGCTTTCCTTAATTATGGGAAGTTTGCTCTGTAAGCAGCGATGGTAACTGAACCCAACTGTTAGGGCAGAGTTTTCACGTTTTGAATGCCTGTTCTACCTATATGTTAGCTTCTACTACATGTAGACCTTAATCCTGAAACAGCTGTAGTTTCAGTGTACTCAGCACCAGGCCCTTCTAAGGGAGTTGGTATTTATTGCTCACCATTATAAAAAAAAAAAAGCGCATTCAATTGATGAAGAAAGTGTCAAATTTGGTATTTAATCAGTAGTTGAGAGGTCAGCAACTAAAAAATAATACATCCATTTCTTGAAAGATGGAATAATTCTTGTGAAGGCCTAGCTTTTTTGACTGTGGTTCAGGAGCACTGTTGTGTGTGCATGTCTGTGTTGATGCATTTACATGCACACACGCGAACAGTTGTGGGAATTACCTACATCTGTCAGTGTAACATTTGTTCTTTGTTATACCTTGGTGCTGGTATCTCAGGGAGTGAAGCCGGGGACTTGTAGGGCACAACAGAATGTGATTATCTAATGAGTAAATTTTAACTATGTGTCACAATACATATTCATGAGAAGGCAGAACTGGCTATGTAGGCTTTTCCTACTTCTGCATGCACACAAAATGTCCTTTACAGAGAAAAAGGAAAGATATTGGTTATGAGCAACAGCACCTCCCTGTGTGTGAGGTTAGGCAAGGTTAGAAATCTTTCTTTTGGGCATCGCACCATCACTTGCCTAACTCCTGGGTTATTGAAGTAGCTCCCATAGGTGGAGGCACAAAGAGTCTAGGAAGAGATAAAGAGATGAAATATCTGTGGAAGGAAGCGGAACTGGAAGGATATTTCTGCTGTGGACCAGTTCATGTGAACATTGAAGACTTAAGCCTGTTTCTCTTACTTTTTCCTCCCCAAAATCCATAGGGTGCATGGAGAAATAGGCAGGAATACTTCAGGAGCAGTGCGCAGGCAGTGTTACAGAGCAAGTATTCTGATGGGGACGGGCTTCTGCACCACTGCACAGCTGTATTATGAGGACACTTCACTGCTGTTATCACGCTGATACGCAATGTCAGGCAGTGCAGTGCAGCAGGCAGTAAATTCATGTAGCAGCGCTGTGCTGCTGCAGGTCAGGCACCCTCAGAGACAGCCTGTGGAATCGCAGGACTTACCTTGTTTTGCTGTTGCACTTGTTCTGTCTTCATTCAGCATCTCTCACAGGATGGTAAGGCATCCACAGAGGCACTGGGCGGTTCGCTGTATTATCCTAATTGGCTTTGATTAAACAGTGTTCAGAACTTCTGCAACCTGACAATAATGCAAGGACACAAGGACCAGATTTTGGTCTCTTCAGGGAACCACTCTCTGTAAATATCCCAGTTAGGTTGTAGGGAGCTACGATGTTGACTAATTTTGATCACTAGCCTTTAAATAAATGCAGTATATGGATGTGCATTGTGGTATGTTGGGGGGAAAAAAAGACTTTTTTCGTCTTTTTCTATATCACCACCCACACTGTCAGCTGCTGTCATACTTTTCTGGCTTTGATACTGTTATTCATTAAAGAAAATAACAGAACAAGGTAGCTTTGGCTACTCAGCTCCTTTGTAGTCTTGACGTTTGCATGCTATTGTGTGGTATAATGTGACTGGGAAGCCCTGGATGCTAACAATAATGTTCTTTGAAAAGCTGGAGAGTAACAGGCCTTTCCAGTTTTATTTTCTCATTTTATTTATTACTTTGTTCCTCAGGGAGCTAGGGCATAATTCTACGTACAATGTATTTATATTCTCAGACCTATATAGAATGGAAGTGCCTGACAAAACGCTATGAATTTTTCTATACTTCTTTTTTTTTAATGTCACTTTGAGAAAATCAGGTGGATGCCCTCCTGTGGGGGTCCTCCTGTACCTGCACAGAGTGTTGTGTCCTTGCTAGACTCAGACACTGCTTTACTGCATTTGGCTTACAGATACCATTTAGCAATTAATGGAGGTTGTAGCAAAGAACTGGAAAAACTGGCTGAAGTGGTCTTGCATAGGACTGTTTCACTAAATTTCACATTTCAATTATGATATTAGAATAAAAGAGAATCAGAGAATGCCTCTCAGGATTTTTACCAGGTTGTGTGAAATGAAGAGGTGTAACATTGCAAGTGTGTGAAATCAAACACGTGTTTCACCAAGTATCTAATGATTTGGATTCATCCATGTGAATGCACTCTAGTTTGGTGTGTTCTCACAAAAAGTTTTGTAAACTTGACAGCTTACTAAGGTTCAAGAGCTGCAAGTTTGTACTAAAATGAAAACCCAGGAAATATCTCTTTTTGCAGTTTCTCCACTGATAAGCATGTTTTAAGACTTAAATGGATAAATAATTTGCTATAGATTTAAGTGTCCGTGGGAATGTTTCTTAGTTCTAGCTGTGAAGTGTTTCTGGCCTGTTTGTAAAATTCACTGCTTGTATGCTTTTTAAAACCAAGAGTGGGTTTTAAAAAGCTTTATGAGGGTGGCTTCTTTAGCAATGTCTTTTTAATATTTGAGAATTGTAAGTCAAATTATGCATAGACATACCTGGTTGATTCAGTCTGTATGTTTTGCATACTAATTTTACCCTGGTAAAACTAGATTTAATTCAACTTTGTTACCTTTGATGTTTGTGTAAGTGCTGAAATAAAACTGATCTTTTCTAACTCAGGAGCTGAGTAGCTATTTAAGGGATGCTGCATGGTGTGCTGTGTAACTCAGCTCCTTGTAAGCTAAGAGGGAACTACAGATACATAGCACTTTGATCACACCCAGGATACCTTGGTACACCGTTGTGGTATGGGTTTTCATTTCAGAATAAATTAATTATTTCCTTGCCAAAGGGTAATATTTTTGAGTCTTAGCTAGTGTATCCTAACTTTCCTTTTCCCAACTATATATAAATGTCCTGTTTTTAGAAACAGATAAACTAGAAGAGTTGGCAAATTCCACTTAAGTAGTGTTGAGCTATTTCTATTGAATAGAAAATTGTTTCAAGTCTAGCTCCTAACAAGTGGGACACTTTGACATCAGGAGAGGTAATGGCATAGAGACTTTTAACCTGTAGGTCATCTGACAGGACGCTGATTTGCTGTAGATAGAAGTCATTTGTATGTGATATCTTCATGTGCCTGGGTGAAATGAGTTAATGGTTTTGGTTTGTTTCATAGAGGAGAATTCACGATCTTTCAAGCGGTAAAAGCTGCCAGTGGCTCTGTCAGCAGATGTGTTAGGTTTGAGTGTGAATGAGGGCAGCTGCCTTCCTCCTGCACTGGAAGGATGGAGACAAGGAAGAGGAGGGATGCTTGTGCTGCTGCTGTCTGATTCCCTGCAAACATACAGTCGTGGCCAGTGCTGCCACACTATCAGGACAAAAATGTCTCAAGTTAAACTTGACAGAAGGAAAAATAGTGACTAAAATGACAGAGTAAATGATGACTGAAGGGTAAGAGGTAACTTCTACCCTGTGCTGAACCTGTCTTTGTGCTACTCTGAGGCTCCTTGGAGCTGTGAAATATTGAACAATGTGTTCCCTGTGCTTAGAGAAGCTGTGAGCCCGGCCCAGCGCCCTGGCCCTCTGAGGCAGGATGCGTTCCTGATCTTGCTTGGTTTCCCACTCCTTGGTCACCATCAAGGTGGCTCTGAGCAGTGCCTGCGGCCTGGCTGCGCTTGCTCTGCTGGCTAGTGGGGTAATGCTGCTGACTGCAGCTTGTTTTCCACCCTGTCTCATGGGTGCTGGATCACAACTAGTGACTTTATCTAAAAAATCCCTATTTCACTCCTCTGGTTCCCTGTTGAGAAGCTACCATTTGCTCATGCAGAATCAATGGAAAATGTCAAGTCATTTTGAATTTGCCAGGATCTGGGGAAGAAGGGAGAAAGCCCCATCACAGAAATAACTTTTATGAGGGTGAGCTGAGCCAGGCATTTAACTCCTCTTGTATGGTTTTATTATGTAAGGCTTTAAATATAGAATAGAGAGACAGATGGCAGCCAAAGAGCAGGAGAGGACACCAGCCACCGGAGAACAAGACTGTGTGGTCCCTAGGCAGCGGAGATGAACAGGAGGGAAGAAATACAGCCACAGATGTTGTAACATTAACGTAGGTGTAGAGGGCTGACCGTAATTAGAAATTAAGAGCAGATAGAGAGTTCATACCATGAGGTGTCTTCTTTCCCTTGCTCTCTTTCTCTCTCCCCAGGTTGTTTTGTGTTAATTTTCCTGTGTGGTTCCAGGACTGTTGTGATTTCCTTCTCCCCACTGATTGACTTTCTAATGGTTTTCCCTACCATGTACCCTTAATTTTTTGTTTTGGGTTTAATGGAGTCTAGGCCTTGATGAAAATAGACTGAGGTGGCTGCATTTTTCACAAGTCATGAACTGTTAGGTGTCCTGTTTATAGCAGTGATACTGATGAGACATGGGGTATTAGAGAATTGCAAACAAAATTATTTGGGTTCTTGTTAATTCTGTAGATGTACAGAGTTAAATAGCTATCACTAGGTCACACAAACTAATTGTTACTTCATAACTAAATACAATTAAAATGACATGGCTTTGTCTTCTGCTGTTACATAGCTGGAAAATCTGACCATGAAGATGGTGTTTGACAAAACAGTCTCGATTACAGCCCTACAAGCCTCAACACTATCAGGTTTTTAAAAAGGTGATGTTTCAACTGGCCTTAGATGTTTCTTTGTATTAGAGTAGATGAGCTTCACCAGAGTCCCAAATAGCCAATTTCTTGAGTACTTGCAATGAGGAGTTCAGGACAATGCCGTTTGTTTAGTTATGAGAGCAGTAGTGATACAAGAAAAATAAGCTCATATAAGTCAGTGTCAGATCTGTGCCATTTCAGCTCATCCCCTCGAATCTCTTGCTGGTTGTATGTCTCTGCATTTATACTGTGTTCTTGCTGTTGAAAGTCTGTTTACCTCGCTATGTTATTTTGCTTGTAAGGTTGTAATAAGGCTAAAGGACTTGCTTCTCCAAGCTGCTAAGTGCCTCTTGTGTTGTGCTATACACCTTCAATTTCTGTTTCTTAAAGCACTCAATACATGGCAAGATCCTACCATTCTAGAAAGAGACACACTCAATGTGGTTTGCAATTCTCTGGTGAAAGTAACTATAGGCTATAGAAGTGCTGGGTTCAGTTATTATTATTCAGGCTTTGTACTGCTAGCATTTATTTCTGCATTTCACTTTTCTTCAGAAATTTAGAGAAATGGTTCTCTGTCACCAGAGATGAGAAGGGTTTTAATATCTGTATCATCCTCTGCTTTTTACCCACTGCTTATTTGTCTCCATCAAAAATAATTCCCCAAACTTTCTTCTGAGGCCTGTATAGGAAGAAGTTTTTATTTAGGAATTAAAATCAGAAGCAACAATTTTCACCAAGATTGTATACTTATTTTAACTTCTCCTCCTAAAGTTCAAAGTCTATAAGAATAATGAGTAGTCTTTCAGTCTTGCTGTCGCTGGAGTTTGTTGAAATTTATTTGAACTTCTCATGAGAAGTAGCTGTGTTTGAGTATTTGAAATTAACTTTCTCAGAATGATCTAAGGGTGGAAGTTGTCTCATGCTGTCTTTTGTAGTATGCTTCAAGAAAGTAGTCATCACTGTCAAGTCCAACTGGGAAGTCAGCTTTTTAGCAAACTGAAGGCTTCCATCTGAATCATCTGACTCGTACAAGGAATGAGCCACAATTCTAGGCTCTTTCTCTAGTCAGTAGAGAGGGCAAACAGCTCCATGGCACAGCTTATCCCCTACCAAATCCCTATTGGGATTCAGTTATTTTGTCTCTTGTATCACTTATCTTTCTTGACTGTGGAGACACACAGATAATAAACCTAGAATAGACATCCATGTTTCAATGTTAAAAGATAATCTGAGTCAATTCCCACCCTAAAATCGTGTATTCTCACAGATGAATAATATGCTTTTGGCATCTGAGTTGAAGAGGACTGTAATTAGTCATTATTTCTGAATTGTTACTCAAGCAAACCTTTAAGGGAATTCTTCCTGATTAATGATTGCAGTACTGAGATCCATAAGAATCTCTGTAGAAGAGACGGTGATCTCTGCTGCTTTAATGAGTTTCAGTTCTGAGATTCATGATTAGCTGAGCTGGCCTTGTGAGTGGCCCTGAAAAATGATTTTTCTCCAAAATATGCTGCTAGCACTGAGCTGGATAAGTATTTGAAAGGGGCTCGTGCAAACATACAAATATTTTCATTTTTTGTTTGTTTCTTGTAGCATACCTCTTTGTTTTCTGTTTCTAGAATGTGTGAGAAACAGGGCTAGGAGTATGTGCTTATATTCTCAGCTATATAAATCAGAGTAGCTTCACTGGCTCAAAACCCTGTCCTACTGCTTCATTAAAAGACAGCAGCTATGACTGAGGTTCCTTCTTTATGCTTGTACGTATGGTGCTCCAGTGCAGGACACTTGCTCTTGTAGCCTAATGCTGAAAATGTGTGTCTAATTTCTACTGTTGATGTAGCTGAAGTAAGTATGCCAAGAGGATATTTGAATAATAATAATTTGTTAGAATTAAGAGATATTTGAATTGGAGGCAACTGAGAATTTAATATAAATTTAAAATGTATCTGTACTGTAAAAGTAGTGGATCTAATAGAAGTATTTATGAAGGGTGGAAAAGGGATTGAGACAATTTTTTTAGATAATGGTTGGGAGTATTGTTGTTTAAGGTGTTGGCTTTTGACAAAGTAAGAACAAACCTTAATTGCAAGTTCTTATATCCTCTGAGGATTCATTCTTTCAGTATTTCCTTTGCTTTTGCTGCTAGATAGGTGCTTCAGATCTTAGCAGTAGGGTCTCAAATGTTAGTTTTCATTTCAGAAGCAGTTGGTCTGGAATGAGATAAGCCAGAGAGATCACCCTTATTCCTTTTTTCCTCTTTTTTCTCCCCACCTGATTGTTTCCCTCCTCTTCCATAAGAAGTGCCATCCTCTCTGAAAGGTCGTCATCTCAGAACTTACTGATCATCATTCTGCAGTATGTAGCTTGACTGATCTCTGTAGACAATGAAAGAGAGGGGTGTTTTTAGTCTGCAGCTGCTTGTTCACTGCTAAAACCCAACAACGTGTGCGCACACAATATTTTTTTTAACCATAGCACATTTTAGTACAATGTGTTAGTGTTACAGTTTTTTGTGAATTTGACTTCTTTAAATCCATCTTTATTTTTAAACATCCTGTCACAGAAAAACTTTATCTTCCATCTTTTAGTCACAGAAAGAAATTTTTGGGTTTTGGTGTTATTTCCTCTCACTTAACATCAGTTTAACACTATTGGTTTTAATAAGATTTATCAGGTGATAATCTCTTCTGCCTTAATGATATATTGCTGAGAGAAGTTAAGCCAGCTACCTACAGTCAGGAGAAGTTTGGGTTCTGCAGGTTTCTGGACTGACCTTTATAGAGATGTTAACTGCAGTAATCACGTTACATGGTATTTTAGGCAGAAGTCAGAGTGTGATTCTGTTACTCCCATCCTCTGTGTTGTCTTTTATTTCCAGTAAGGCTGTCTTGCCAAAGCCACTTTGAGAAGTAGAACGCTTAATTTCTCTTGGAAAAAAATGAATGGGAAAGATTGAAAAACAAATTGTTTTTTCCTTGACAGCTGCCTACAGCAATGTCTTTCATGAAGTTCCCATTCTTTATTTTTCACAGAAGGAAAGAAAAGACTCAAAACTCAAAACATCTTAATCACAAGATGTGGAATGTAGTAGTTTTCTGAATGGGATCTTAGTTCTGTCCAGGCCTGCTTGCTGCAGTGGTTTCCAGCAGCTTTCCTCAAAGCTTTTCTAGGTGAGAGACATACTGTTAGGAAGCAGTTGCGCATATAAAACTAGAATTTGTAGTGCTGTTTGCGTTTCCTTGCCTAAGAGACACGTAGTACTTTTGAGTATGTGTACACATAAATACCTGCCTATGGATATATAGTCTTCCTCTCCCAACCGTTACTTCTTTTGAACTCAGATTCTTTTCATTCATATTGTGGCTATGTTAGGATTGCTTGTTCTTAAATAACATGATAAACTGTCACAAGTGTCGTTTTATAAGCTGTCTGGAGAACACAGAAAAGGAAAATATCTCTAAACATCGATGGACCCAGTTAATCAAACTTCAGATATTCCCACCGATATTAGTTGAACAGAAGACTTTGTTCTTCTGGCAAGGCAATTAAATGTTTCTTCACTCATGTGAAGTTGACAAAAAAAGAAAGACAGCAGAGGGGGAGTATATATGAGCAAGTTAGTAGGTACTGAACAGAAAGAATTCATTTGAAGAATAGGTCTTACAAAACCAGTGTCATCATACCTGCTAACCTCAGGTGGTCCATGGGAAGGTATTACTTGGATGCCTTTATTTGTCTCTTTTTTTTCTTTTAAATCATGTAATCCCTGCACTATCAGTACTGTGTAGATCAGTGTTTAATACTACGAAGGATGCTGACTAAATGCTTGACATGAACACTGAGCTCAGGTTTGGATAGGCTG
This sequence comes from Gallinula chloropus, assembly GCF_964237585.1. Lineage (NCBI taxonomy): Eukaryota > Metazoa > Chordata > Aves > Gruiformes > Rallidae > Gallinula > Gallinula chloropus. Next base: position 30,770,847 of record NC_140091.1, read on the forward strand.
TCAGTATTATCATTTATTCAGACTGATTTATGTTCAAATCTTACTTATACTAACAAAAATACAGAAGCTGACATAAATGAGACCAAACCCTGTTTTAAAAGACATGATATTCATAGAAGTACTTAAAAAGAAGTCCTGCTTCTCTCCTTTCACCTTGCCTTTACTACTAGTATGTAATTTGGTGATAATCTGGGGAAACCTTGAAGCTGTCAGATTTTTCAGAAAGTAGGTGGTCATCTCTGGCAAAAGTCTGATTCCCATGCATTGCCATAAGGCATTCCTGAAAAATCTTAATCTTTATTTAGAGTAACAAGCAATTTGCAGTGTTCATGCAGTTGTAGCATAAAACCTTGTAAAAACAGGTATGGTTCACAAGATGTGAAGTGTGAAAATGAACAGTATGATATGAAAGAATAAAAATGCTTGTATTTTGCAGTTCAGCTGTCTTCTAATGAGCAATTCAATTAAGTTTGGCCTTGTTAAGTAGGTGCTTGAAAAATAAGTCAAGTGATGCAGTAATTATGAACACAGTAAAACAAATCCCTCCCTCTTTTAAATAGCAATCAAAATATTTATGTGGAGAAGTTGTTATTCTGGAGCTTTTTATACATGTTCTAAAATCATTAGGCAGCTAAATCGAGAAGAAGTTAATGCACAAAAAGCACAGGGCTGGGAGGCTTGAAGAGGTGTTCAGTGCAAATCCATCAGCATTTCAGTTTCAAGGCTCTGCAGGGGAATGATTGAAAGAGTATGTAAGTTTATAATAGGAATAAATTATACTTTTACTGAATTGTAAGCAAATTGAGCATAAAAAGTGAATAATGACATTTCACACTGGGTATTTGTTTCCAATGAAAACAGAAAACTTACCCAGTTCTGAAGTACCAGATGATCCTTGTCAGACATTAGTAATGAAAACTGATTTCTGGACAGTGCATTGTATACCTGATGATGAGAACACTTGCTTTAGTTAATTGACAGCTACTGGGTTGATATCCCCCCCCCCCCCCATCTTTTGTTTTAGTGACGGTCAACAATTTCTCCCTAGGACAGCAAAGTTAAGTTAAAGAGCAAGAGTAAAACGTAAGAGGCGCTGTCTACAATGTTCTGTGGGGTGGCATTTAGTTTAACTTCAGCAATGCCACAGGAATTGATAGCTCATTTACCCGTTGCCATTTGGAATTTGTAAAGCAATCTGTAAACAACAGCTTCTGCCATGTGGCTTGTCTGTTTTGTAAAATTCCCCTTGCTCCGGCAATGTGAAAGGGTTGGTCTTTGATTTATCTCCCTTTGTCTCTCTCACTGTCACTAGTGGTCACTATGGAGCATGTCATGCAATTCTTACTCAAAATTACACCTGCTTTTCCTTGGCAAGGTGCTTGGCTGCATGGGCAGGCGATCCTGAAATGCAGCTGAAGAGCTCAGCTGAATGGAGCTGTGATAAAAGCTTTGAGGTTAGACTCAAACTTCACTAGGGAAACAAAGCATCAGAATGAAGTTGCCTTGAGAAGGAGGGGAGAGAGAAGGTGGATGGGCAGTGCTTTCACTGGAACAGTGGAACCTGCCCTTGTCAGAGCATTATGAAGCATCAGCCGTGAAGAATCTGAAGATCTGCCCTCTACCTCAGCTGCGAGCTACATGGTGGTGGAGCAAGAAAAATTAGCAGCTCTTCATTTGGCATCCTTCTGCCTCAAGCTAGGAAAAGCAGCGTTCTGCACCTTTTAATGCTGGTTTACCTCGGGGAGGGAATGGCAAGCCCATGTGGAAAAATGACTCCCTGGAAGGGCTTTCAGGCAGTAAATGCTAGCTTGCAGCAGCTGAGTGTCTGTATGTCAGCAAAACATTTAATTGTGCCACTAAAAGGTTTTCACCCCTCTGCTTTGTATAAAGTGGCAGCATTTTTTTTTTTGTGAATATTGTAAACTGATATTCTTTAAATTAGAAATCTGTCACTGTACCTGTAGTGCTACTAACTGTAATTTTCTTACAGATTAGTTCAAGAGAAATAAAGTTTTATTGCTTTAAAAGAAAAAAAAAGCCAAGCACTAGTATTTCTGAGAGATGCTGTAGTGCCTCTGTCATGTGATTTATCTGTTTTCTGGCCGTGTCCAGCACTTCTGGATGTGCAGAAGACGACGTGGAGAGAACCCTGCAGTGAATTCTAGTCCTGTCATGCTTGAAAGTCCCAGATGAGAATTGAAAATCTCCAGATTTACAGGTGTAACCTCTCTGGGTAGAAAAGAAAGATGTGGAATAGTACAGAATGTAGTTTTATTCAAGCCTACATTCACTATCTGATCATCTAAATTACGACTGCTTTTGTCTTTTAGGACACATGCATGTGCAGCATACGAGTAAAGTGTAATTATACTGTTAATAGAAAGTATTCAGGAACCTCTGAGAGAGGCAATGATGTCTAAGTAAGCTCTCTGAAGGAATTACATATAACAAAATCTGTGCTGTTTAATCTTAGATGTGTGTGAATTTCAAAATGGCCCTGCTGCTGTAATTGGGATGTAGGTGAGACTTAGGGCTTTATGCACATGCACTCTAATCATCCGTTCTGTGGCTGTCTGTACAGGTAGGATGGTGGAGGGGAGGTGGTTCACACTTGTAGCCTGCCTCACAACAAAGTATTTGACTAATGTATGCAGGAGCTTTCCAGGTGAAAATATTGGACAGTTCCAGAGATTCCCTCAGGCAGCTCCTGCTGCTGCCCAATTGATAAGAACGGTTCTGGTGCTTAAATGTGTTAACATCCTTGGTAGAGAATCTGGCAGTTCCAGTGATTTCTCTGCAGCTGGAACTGCCTAGAATTGATCAGCTTGAACATAAGTAATTTGAAGTAGTGAGTGGAAACTGTTGTGTGCAGACATGGGGTAGAGGAGAATCAGGGCTGGAATTTAAAAGTAATGGTGATCGTTTAGAAAACAATAATCTCCCAACCCAAAAAATTAACAAATGCAAACCCTACCCAAAACACAACTGCTTGAGATATAGAGGGTAAGGGCTGGTTGTTGAATCCATTTGGGAATCACTCTGACAGTAATTCCAGTGAGATAGAAAAGCTTGCTTCATGGAGATGAGAAAAAGGACTCAAACGGCTTGACCTGGTGTGGCACATGTTGTAGGCACTGAATCTTGTGCCTGAGTCTTACTGACTGTCACTTGCTCTGATTGGGACTTACTCTAGTCACCCTAGACTATTTTTCCTATGTGACATGTTTCAGATTACTTAGATGCTATAGTGGTTCTTTTTTCAAAATGTATTTGTGCTACCACTGTGACTGTTGGTTTTGGATCCTTTGTGAAGAAAATTACATAAAGGCTTCTATTACCAGCATTTAATTGACATTTTATTCATATAATTTATTTCAATTGCTGGACTTGAATGTCATTTAAACAGGAATTATTTTTTCCAATACTGTATGTTACCAACTAGGTAGGCAATGCATCCTGCATTGTGATGAGTTCATTTAAAGGAAGATGTTGCTGATGGGGGAAAGCATGTGTGCAGAATAGCTTGGTAAATTATGGAATGGATTGTGAGGTGGTTTGTGTGTTTCTGATCATGTGAAGTCAATGTAATGTTATTAAAAGACTTAAGACAGGGTAATCTGCACTCAGTATGGAAATCATGTGTGGCATGGGACTTGAATGTAACAGTTCCTGACTGCCATGCCAAAGCGTTGTGACACTACTCTGAAGCATCAGATCCATCTGATTTTTGCTCTTTCTGAAATAATTGCAAAATACTCACAGTGATTATTGTACTCTGAGCACTTCGTTGCTAGGCACTACCTTGACCTTGATGGCAAGTTCCACATATATCATCATATTGTTGAATTGTCTTTTTTTAAATATAGTTCAATTTTAAAGCAAATACCACTGTAGATAGTGATCAGGAATTGGAAGTCTTGCTTCAATTAGTAGTTGTCACCTATACTTTTCTGTTTTCTCTGTGGACATATTTTTCCCAGGTTCCTTTTCTACTGGGGAAGAAAACTGGTTAATGGAGAACAACCTGATTGTAAGGTTCATCGTCATTGTAAGGATGCTTAAAACATTTGGACAGTGATGTAATTAATGGCAATGTCAGCAGTGCTAGTGTGAATGTTAGAACAGCAGAGGAAAAGTCAATAGGTAGTTGCTCCTCTTCGGTTTTGTTATGGGATGGAATGAGTTGTGTTATCGTGCTTCTTGGGAACAAATAGCGGAGGGTACTGGGGTTTGCTGCCAGGTATTTGGGTAGTTAATGAAAAAAAGTAAAGGGAGCAAAGCATCCTGGAACTGCTGGAATTACTTCAAACTGTGTTGACCTTGTCAAGCAGCCTTTACTTGGGCAGGTGTCATGTACACCAGGTAAATAGTGTTCTCCTGTCCTCGGAGATCTTGTCCAGTTACATGTGGGTTATCCTTGGGACAGCAATTTTCTCTAGGTCCTGTACTAGTGACATAAGCTTTATAACTCTCTCAAAGGGGATGGAGCTGAAATGACACCTTATTTTTGGATTTTAACACATGCAATTTATGAGCATCATACCTGAGGTTAATTTTCCCTCTGGCAGCTGCTGAGGTATGAGACCAGACTGCATTTTTCTGACAATTTGTGTTTTTATTTTTGGACTTTCTGGAGCAAAATATGCTCAACTTTCTAAAGCGATCAATTTTGCTCCTGAGTTATTACTGAAAGAAGGTGATAATTGCTTTATCAATAAAGACACAGTCAGTTGCATTTCAAATACCTTTAAAGCTCGTTATGTGATCACACTCTCAGGCAGCTCTGGTTATTGTTTGTGTTTGATTTTGGCACTTGGTGTGTTATAAGTAATAGATGTATAATACTCAATAACTTCCTCTGCTCAGGAGCAGCTGGGCTTGAAGCCCAACTCCCGGTGTGAGCCAGGTTGTGTTTTGGGCAGAAAGGCAGGAGGAGTGCTGGGGTGAGGAGGACTGCCCCACAGTCCACACCTGCCCTTGCAGCCAGCTCTGGAGGTTGGCTTGAACAGCTGGCCCCTGAGAAGAAAATGAGATTGTTGTGGTATAGCTGACAATGCCCTGCCATTTCCCTCAGTCATAGGCTCTCATTGTGTGAGATTTGTGGACTTGGCAGAATCGCGGGGTTTTTCGTTTCTGAAGGTAAAATGTTGATACTACTCTCACATTGTTCCTAAAGACTTGACCCAGCAGGGGCAATGGGTGGGGCCCCTTTCCTAAAGGCTTCTCAGTGTCACTGGGGCTCCTGAGGGGGGCCCAGACACTTGGCTCAAGTCAGTTCTTGTTTGTAACAGCAGTGAGTAGGTCAGTGCAAGCCAAGCCTTCCATCCTTTGACTCAAAACCGTGCTTTTCTGAGGGCATAACCATCTATCCATTTGGAAAAATTCCAGATATTGTTCTATCTGCCTGTGTGTTTATACAACTGAGAAAGTGTCGTGTAAACTATTAGAGCGTATACTTCATGTAGTAGCATAACAATATGTGTACTCACATCCAGACAAATTCTCTTTTGTGGTGATTGAGTAATAATGAAAAGTAAGCCTGTTCAAAGTAAAGGTGAAAGTTTTAAAGCTGTTTATGGAGCTTAAGGGACTAGGTTTTGATGGAATTAAGTAACAAAGGTTGCTTAAAAGACCAACCTGTTTCCCCAGTGCAAAATAATTTGAGTTAGTATCAGATAAGGCAGCTAGAGGTACTAGGAGACAATGCCTGTTTCTCTCTAAAGATCTATACTTTGCATTGTTACTGAAATTGCTCTTCCAGGTTGTGGTGGTTGTGCCATTGATTCAGTGCAAGGATGCTCAAAATGACAGAGTTCAGCATCTTAAAAGTGACACAAAGTTGAACAATGTTTCTGAAAAAAATTAATAGCGTAAAAGTGTGGTCTGGTAAAACATAGGCTACCTGAAACTAAGGACAGAGCTTGGCAAAACCATTTATTTTCTGTGATTAGTCACTCCAGCCTTAACTAAAATCTGAAAATAACAGTGTTGAATCTTCAATAGATATGTCTTTTCTTACTGTTCATGAAACAGAAAGGAAAATAGAGAGCAAACAGCCATCTAGAATAAAAGAATGGGGATGGTAAGGAAAGTTTGACCTGATTAGATTATATTGTATAGTGTGTGGCTGAAGAGTATCAGTAGCTATCAGCCTCTCACTTCCAAAGCTTCAGCTTTTTCCATTTAAAAAATTGAGCCATCTAGGAAAACATAAATTTAATTTTAGTAGTTGATACAAGTCAGAGCTCATAATAGACTACTTGCAAGCCAGGGTTACTTCCAAACAGCTTACTATGTGCATTGTAAAATGCAATTTTGGAAAGAATTGAGGTTTCGTTTAGAAAATGAAGGAAGACACTTTTCAGTCCCTCTTCTCAGACCTTTTTTATTCTTTACTTTTCATGGTCTTTCACCATCATATCGATATGCTCCCATGCTCCCTGTTTCCAGGGAGGGAGGAGACAATAGCCTATTTATGCAAGCTAAGAGTTACCTAATATCAAGTAAACTATTAGTCACTAGGTTACTTAAAACTTCACGGTGCTAGTAGAGACTTGCTTCGATAATATAGTCTCTACATTAAGTTAAACTCTAGAATAACAGGAACAAAGAAGTGCAAATGTTACCTCATTCTTTACAAATATTTGAAGTAAATGGATGGACCAGCATTGATCCCATTGGCTCTCAGCCACCAGGGCACACTGCTGGCTCATGGCCAGCCCTATCATCCACCAGGACCCTCAGGTCCTTCTCCGCAGAGCTCCCCTCCAACAGGTCATCCCTCAGCCTCTACTGATACATGTGGTTATTCCTTCCCAGGTGCCAGACTCTACACTTGTTTATATTGAACCTCATCTGTTTTCTCCCTGCCCAGCTCTCCAGCCTGTCCAGGTCTCTCTGGATGGCAGCGCAGTGTCCTGCGTGTCAGCCACGGAAGAAAAACTGGAGAAAGGTAACTTAGCTGCTTCCAAAATCTCAACTCACATCCTTCTTTCCCTCTGGAATAAGGAATATTTTATTAATTTTCCTATAAAAGATTCCTACTGATATGTAAAGTTCAGTCTTTAATTTACAGTAAGGAAGTACCGTGCTGGGGAGTCTTGTACTAGTACGGAATCAACACAGCGCTGACGGGGGGAGCAGGCAGTGCAGGCTGCCTTGTCTGTGTAGCCGTAGGCCGGGAAATGGCCTGGTGGGTTTTGGAGCTGTGCAGTGGAGTACAGGGAGCTCGAGAACGTGGCTGATAAGCAGCTGGATAATGGACTAATGAGCAGAATGTCAGGAATCCATCAAAAGGAAAGCAAAGGTTTATGCCAGGCTTGTGTGGTCTGGAACGAGCAGCAGCGCAGAAAATACCCAAACACGACAGGAATATGAGCGTGAGTTGATCAGGTTGTTCTTGTAACGACTGGCGTGCGTGTGCATGCTCAGCTTCCCAGCTCAGTTAACTAGTTTGAAGGTGCATATGTGGTAAACTGTAGAAAATACAGTAGCAGTATTTGATTGAAGAACCCATTACAATATATAAGGAGAGGTGTAGCCTGGACTCTTTAATAAAATTGGTATACTGGATAGTTTATGTTTCCTGAGAGCTACTGGCTGACTCATAGAAAGCATGCAGCCTGCTTTCTGCCACAATTAGAATTTGGTTTAAGCATGATGCAGTTTTATTCCAAAGGCATATCTGATTTTCAAAAGTTAAATAAAAAAGTTAGATATAAATTCTGATAATATTTTGATTTTTACATTTACAATAATCTCTTCCTGTTTCTGTTACTCTACCTCACCCAGCTACCTCCTTTGGTGTTTTAGGACTGGGGAAAAGGAGGAGGAGGAAATTGAATACCAGTGTGTACTCATTTTTGTTATGCCTGGAGTTAAGGGGTCCAGGTCCCCTGCTTGAAATATCGCTAAGTTTGAGCTTAGGCCAGGTTGTTCAGGAACAGTCAGGTTACAGATATCCCCAAGGATGGCTATTCTACTACGTCCCTTGGTACCCATTTCACTGTTCATCACAGCTATGTGCCTCTTAATGGTAAGCAGCCTGAGAGAGCCACATCACTGAGAGGATCTCCTGGTGTGTTCCAGTAGTTTCGTGCATCTCTCAAGGAACTGTTTCCTGGGTAATTTGTTGTTTAAATGTTTGGAGTGGGGTTTTTTTGCTTACCCTTTTTACTAAAAGTCTTCCCCCAGCAAGTGTATCCCTATTGTACCTAAACTAAACAATTAAAAATCAGGTCATGCTTAAGTTGTTTTTAACTGGCTTAGTTGGAGAGTGACTTGAATACACAAACCTCCATTAAAATAAGATTTCTAGACTATAGATAAAACTTTGTTATCTAATCTAAGAGAGGGATAATCAAATTTCATACTTCATGCAATAAGTTGGTCACCACAGGAGTTCAGAAGAAATTTTTCTCCCCATTTAAGCACTGAAGAACTTACTGTTCTTCAGTTTCCTTATAGTCCTCATGTGTTAGGTTGCTAATAAATGAAAGCTGCTGGAATAGAAAGGTCTCATTAACCAAATTGTGGACCCTTTTTTTCATGTCCTTTGCTTGTTCAGAGTAATAGGATGGAATTTTCAGGCCTTTGCTCAATTTACTTTTACATTCTTTCCTAGTGAAGGAAGTTTAGAATGTATCTATGGCTTTTAATGAGTAATGCTGAGGATGTGCAGCAGGAAAGAGGTAGAAGTTGAATACTGTATGTGCTTGTTCTGTATGCAAATTTGATACATGTGGGTGGCTTTTAAAATTTTATCATAAACCTGAACATAGTTGCATGACTAAAACCTAGAATAAACAACCTTAAACTGATTTTTTTATTGAATTTAGCTTGAGTGCTCTGATTGTGTGGCAACGCAGGAAGCAGTTCAGCCTTACAGATGTTGTTGTGAGTGTGGTTTTTTTGGACTGGCCATACCAGACAAAATTGTGACTGTCTTTTGTGCAGTTACTAGAAAGGCTCCTCATCTGCTTCCTCCATGACACCAGTCATCTTTGCATCCAGTGAGAGGACAGCACTGTTGCTTCAGTGGGCTGTGGAAGAAGTGATGGGTACTGATGCATCTTCCAAATACACATCTCAAGGAGAGGGGAAGGAAGATGGTCAAGGTCCTCTTCCATCTCTGCAGTGGGCAATGGGTCTGTTCCATTCTGAGAGCAGAAGATAGACATTGCAAAAAAAGGGGTTCCCATGACACTTTGCATCACTTCATATCATGAACTGGTTGTTTTTTTGAATTTAAATCACACCCTTGAAACTTACCTTCTCCAAAACTGGATGTGGCAAATTAATATTGATTGGGAGTTGAAAATTCCATCATTGATAGTGATGTCATCTCACTAGATGGTGCTGCAGAATCATTTTGCCTAGAAAGAACAAAAACATGCTTCCTGTGGTGATTAATGGCTGCTATGTTTGTGAGAAAAAAGCTGAATTAGATGCTAGAATTCAAGTCTGAACAAGTTATGGGTTTTCTACTTAAAACTTTTTAATGCATAATTGAATCTGAACTGTAATAAATAATTTGGGCTGAGAAAGAGTTGCCTTAAGAACTGAAAAGAATGAATTGTCATTGTATTATATGTGTAAGAGGTAAATAATACAGAATTTCAAAGCTGAGATTAAGGGTTTCAAGTTAGACAAAAAATAAGGACAACAAAGTAACAGGTGAAACCATGTCCCCTGTGAGCAAATCTTTCCAAGGTTTTCCTTAGACTCATGGTGCTGCACTTGCTATCGCCATGATGGAGACTGACTTCTTTTTAAAAATGAAATACCTTGTTACTGAATACTGTTGATTTAAATTACACCATGCGATGTTGTTCTCTTCTGAATAGTAATGGTCAAATTTAAGGCTGTTGTTTAGATACATTTAATTAGCAAAAGATTTTTTCATATCGATATAAAATTTGAGATAAGGGGAGCAAGTTTACAAACTGATAGCTGTACCTTACAACATGAAAAGTCCTTGCCCAAGATTGAAGTATTCTCAATACTTGCTAAGCACAGCAGTAGAATTCTGCTTTGCTATTCCAAATATTTTGAATTCCTATTATTGTTCCCCAAGGGGAGGTACAACTAGTCAGCTGTTGCCCTAAGATAATAAGGAGAAATTTTTCTGTTGAAACAAGCAAGAAGTGACAGGTCTCTGCAAAACCAAGGAACCTAGTGCAATACATAAGCTAAAAAGTTGATCGAGTACAAAGATGGGAAAAAGTGCTTAGCAGTGTTACTGAAATCATTCAGCATGAGAACATCAGTAATGTGACAGGTAAATTAAATAGTGAGTGAAAATATTTTGAATATAGGCCATAAGTGAGTACTCATACCTATTGGCAGAACTTCAATGTCCATGGGCAGAATAAGGCAAAACTTGCCACAGAAGGTTGAATGCTAAGAATATTGCAAACAACTTTCATTGAAGTCATACAGCTACACTCACAATTAGACACAGTTTATACCTTTGAGAAGGATTGCTACTACGAATGCTTAGCACGCAGCACAGTCTTGGCGGTGGGTCAGTGACCTCTATGAACCAGGGAGCAATGTGAGGTGCCACTGACTATAACATGAAAATGACTCGGTCTGCTTCAAATAGTGATTGGTATGCTGTCCTCTATTCAGTTCCTGAGAGCACCATAAAAACATTAAGTATAGCTGAGCAGAACCGGGCAAATAATGGATTTTTTTTGCTTGACTGCTGAAACAAAAGGAAAGTAAGAAGAAATTTTAAAAAAATGAATCAATCTGAAACAGGTTTTTGGCTTTTGTTTGTTTGTTTTTTAAATGACACTTTCATTAATACCACTTGGGGGAAAAGATAATTTAAAAATAGAATTTTTTTTAACCTTTTAATTCTTATAAAGTTAAATTTGATACTAATATGCTATTGAAAGTGAAAAATTGTGACTTTTTATATTGGAAGTATATAAAATAACTGGCATTTCCACCGTTTTTCATTTGAAAATGGATGACACGCTTCATATAAACAAGTGACGCTTTTATGGATAATTCTTGCTCTCGCAAGAAGTGGCAGCTCTGTCTTTTAGTGACTGTGATACTCATTAATGGAAATACAGACTGAAGTCAGAATGTGAAATGGGCTATTTGAGATAAAATTGCCAATAGATGGCTAACAAGTTTGTCTTATCTGCTGTTATTAGGACTGCTTCATCATCCTGCTTTTATGGCTTATACACGTCGATGCATGACATTATTTCTATGATGACAGAAACGCAGAAGTTATTTGTGTAAATGGTGTAATCTTATTGTTTAGTATGTAGCTTTCCTTTCTCAAATACTGCTCTCTAAAACCAGCATAATTTTTATTGAGTAGTTTAAAGCTGCACTTAGTGTTATTGATGTTGTCAGAAATCATAACAATTTTGAGTTAAATATGAGGGGTTTGTTTATTTTGGTTAATACGATGTTCCTTTTTAATCATCCTTTAACAAATAATCTTGCTCTCTTTTTGGGGTGAATGAAAAACAGCTCTTCTCAGGGGAGATTGTTTTGATTTGTATAAGATGTTTAGCATATTATGCTTAAAATGTTTGAAAACAGAATTTATTGAAAGTATTGGAATTTATCTGGAAGTGGAGACAAAGCTGCCCTGTCTCCCATTTCAGTGTAGGGCAGAAAATTAGTAAAACTGTGTAGCAGCCTTTATCTAGCTTAATCAGCGAGGCTAAATTCAGAGTGGTGCTCAGAGGCCCAAGTATTAGGCTCTGGGTTGCTCTGCCTTGAGAGATACTTGTCCAGTCGGTACAACTGCTCTGAGACAATATATCCCCTGCCAAAGGGGAAGAGGGATCCTAGCAGAAGAACAACTTGGGCTTGTGACAGTTCCCATTACAGGTCTCTAGAGCTGGTCTGCTTTCTGCCCTGCGTCTAGCCTCAGCCAGTCCACCTCCTGCTCCTCGGCTGGGACTGCGCTGCCTCCAGCACCATCATCCCAGCCAGGTATGGGACCTTCTGTCTGCGTGGCAGTCGTGCCAGACATGGTGGAAAGACAAGCTTAATCCTTCACTTGTCCTATACACAGACTGCTGGTTGTCAAGGTGCAGAGAGCCTCGCAGGGCACTGGACCTTGGAGTTCAGAGGTAGGCCAGCCTATGTTTGGTGCCTGAAAGGAGTGTGCTCCTTGCGTGCCAGAGATGGTTATACTTACCTCAAGCTAAGAATTTCACTACAGCTCCTGATTTGAAGGTGAGTCACCTGCCTTCACAACCTTCTCAAACCACAATTCCTCCACAGCCAAATGAGGATCAGACTAATGATGCCAAGTGAGGAAGATTTAGTTCAGTTGCTATGGTAAAACTAAAGAGAAGGACAGAAAGCTTATACAAAAAGTGTGTCATCTTCAGTGTCTTCTCCAGCATTCTTTCCTTTTTTCTCTTTTTTTTTTTTTTCCTCTCCAACCCAGGGAAGATCTGAGAGTCAGAGAGGAAGGGGTTATTATATATATGCTCTTTCTGTGTTACATGCATTTTTGTAGTATAATGCAGTATATACAAACTGGCATTTAATACAAATTAACAGACTTCTAGAGAATTAATTTCCATTATGAGATTTACTCGTAATGATTGCCAATTTGGCAGCCTCCTGCAGTGCTTAATACTACATCTGCTTAACAGGCCAGAGGATAATACTACAAACTGTACCCAGATTATGTGCTGCACTGTGGAACAAGTGGCTGTGAAAAGAAATATATTACCAAAAAAAGGAGTATTGCAGTATGTTCCAGAGGATGTAAAATCCTGTGGCTTCCACTTTATCAATGCACAGAATGGTATGAGGCATTCTGTATATAATACTGAAAACTGAGGATAAAACTCTTCTGCCAAATATTATCAGTTTTACTTACCAATAATGTGGAGAAACACTGGAGGTAGTCAAATCAAAAAATGCTGATTTCTTTATTTCAACCAAAAAATGTTGAGGTGTCATTTTACAGCAATTGTCCATTGAAAAAAATGCTCCTTTTAGGTGCATGTATGAATATTTTGAAGAAAAAATGGGGGTGGTGGAGGACTACTAAAGTATTTTGAAAAAGGTTAGTTTTTTAATGGGAAGGCTGTCTGTGGTTCCAGTAAGCATCATGGTACAAACCCAAGAGGAATAAAAAAAACCTGAACAAACCCATTAACAAAACCACCCAACAAAACCCACAGCAAACCAAAAACCCAATCTGAAAGAGAGTTTAATAGAAAGGTATTTACTTGGGCCTGAACTTCTGTTTTTCCTGTAGAGCCAGTGCCAGCTGAAGGGACTGAGTGTAGTTGTTCAGAACCTGCTCTTCAGTCTCCTTTGGTTTTGTGGTCTCTGTGGCGCAGTGTCTGAGGGAACCTTTCTCTTGGGGAGTCTAGAGAAACTTCAGGAAAGCTTGTGGAGTAGTTTGATATGCCATCAGTGCTCCAAGGGTCATGCAGATGAGCAATGGTAGTGACAGAAGAGCAGTGTGATTCTATTATACTTGGTTTACCTAAAGCTCAAATCTTACCTAAAGAAAGAAATGAAAGAATATAGTCTCTGCAGCTCTAACTTTATTCTTCATTTATTATCTTCTTGGGAGTTACTCAATTAGATGTTCAATTAGAAGAGTGTGTATTCCATGATGAAAGAAAAAATATATTACTTATGCTTTATGTTATGTCATTGAAATGGAGCCTGATAAAACTTAAGAGCTGAGAAATCACGCACAGTATTTTCTAAAGTCTTCCATAATGCATTTTCACAGAATCCCAGAGTGTTTGAGACTGGAAGGGACCTCTGGAGGTCATCTTATTCAACGCCCTTGCTTAAGCAGGATGATTGAGAGCACAGCTTTTGAATATTTGCAAAGGGAGACTTTACAACCTCTCTATTTTCCATTACTTGTGGCTTTTTGTTTGATTTAGCTTGTTATCTGGCTTTAAGGAGAGGAAAAAACCCCAAACCCTGATATTTTACTTAAATTCTCCTTTGCAGCAAAACAATATGTACTTTAAAAAAATATAAATATCCATAGTGCATTAGTTGGTTGCCTAAAGCACTTGTTGCAGTATTGTAGGAGTTTGTCCCAGGTGAAGCTCCGTCCTAGAATCACAAATTTCATTCCACTGATTAAGCTGTAAGTATGAAATCCCAGAAGGTTACCTGGCTGAGAATTCTGAATGGTTTATAAGCTAGAAAGCCCTGGGGTATCTGAAGTTCCTTGATGAAGTAGCTGAGATGTGATCACCTATCCCAGAGGGAATGATTCTCCCTGGGTTTGAGCTGCAGATTGCATCAATCAAGGAACCTGATTGACTTGTCTTATGAATAGGTTGTCAGAGCCAAGAAAAATGAAACTTACAGCAATTAAGTTTTATACCATGGTTTAAGGATAACTGTGTGTTCTTAATACAAGCAAAATCTCAAATCTCAGTTGCATTTGTGAACATACAGAGGTTTTCTCTTTCTTTTTCTTAAATCTTCCTTAAATTAGAGATGATCAAAATAGGAGGTATGACTTATTCCTTTTGCTAGGTCACTCCCATTTGTTTATTTTTTAATTTTTGTGGTTTTGTGTGGGATCTTTTTAAGACCCTCCTGGTAGCCTTTTTAAAACGTAAGTTAGTTTTATGTTTTAAAGTAAAGGAGGTACTTGAAGTGGGGTTTTTTTTGTGTATGAAGGGCAAGTTCTTGCTAGGCCCTTTGTTACCATTTTGCCTTGCTTTGAATTTCGGGTAAAAATTGGGCTCCAGTGTCACTGTTAATATATGCTCTGCCTCTTAACAAATATGAGTTGTAATCATATTTTATATCTTTTCCACCTCAAAAGAGAACCAATGTGTATGTGATTGATTTCAAGCTTTTAATAATTTTTTCCCTATTCCTTGAGTGATTTCCTTCTGCACTTCTTTGCTGTCCATCTTCAGATGGCTCCTTTTGGTTGCTTGGGTCTAAGTGACGCTCATTTGCAGTCCTGTTGAGTGTTACTCAACGTCCTGTTGCTTAGTTCACAGATTTGAACTGTGAAACCGAAGACAAAGGGCGGTAAAACTCTTGTAGTGTCTGGTAGGATGAGTTGTTATTATCAATATCTTTTCAGAAATATTTCCTGTTCTATTTCCAGTATATGTTAGTAAACATTTAACTGTAGAAATTACTTGGTCCTATTCACCACTGCCATCATTTGTATCTAAATTAAGGCTGCTCTTAAATTTTTAATGCTTTTAAACTGGTTGCTGGTTAGCTTGGAAACAATTTTGGTAGCTGGTAGGAGTGTTTTCCTTACATTTAGTTATCACATAAGTTTATTACCTTTATAAAAATCAAATAAGAATGAGAAACTTGTGGATCAGAGTCTGGTGGTCACCAAAACCAAATGAGCAGCATGGACTGGTTGGCCAAATGTGAACAAAATACTAAGTAATAGAATTGAGATGGGAGACCTTAAGTCAAAATGACTGAAAAGTGGTTGTGTATTTCTTCCATTTTAAGTTTTTGATTTCTCTTGTCTACAGCAAAATATGAGAGGAATTTCAACAGAATAAAAATATAATTGATGGAGATGTTAAGCTACATGGACACGAGTGATAGGGACAAGTAAATCCATATTAGAAGCGGTGTAGCTGCAATAAAAGAAATTAGGAATGTAATTTTAAAAAAGATAAACTGACAAGTAATTTGTAGGTTTAGTAGAAAATGCAGTCAAGCATAAACTCTTTCCCATGCAGAGTAAAATGCTCATTCTGACAATTGACAGCTTCTAAGTATCTACTGCTTGACTTTGTTCATCCTCTGGACTTTTAACAAAAAATGCAGTGACTTTTCTCAATGTGACAATTATACTTTTATGTATTTCTGCTAAGGAAAATACAGAAATAACTATACTGTGTTTCACTAAGATGCAGAAATAATTTTCTTTATCGCACTGCAGTGCTTTCAGGGTAGAATGTGTCTGTATAAGATAGGGCATTGACCAGAGGGCATGGCTGTACGCATGGTGAGAAACATTCCAGTCATCTTTGGGGGAGGGGCGGGGAAAAAAGGCTAAAATAAGAGCATGAACTATCTTCAGGTTGGTATAATACTGGCTTCTTTCATGGATCATTAGCCCTTCTACAGTAGGTTGGAGTGTGGCCACTCAAAAATTGTAGTGGCTGCTGATAGTCCCTGGGCCTGTTGTTCCAGTAGCCAGCGCTGCCTGAGCACTATGGCTGTGTCCTGCCCATTCTCCAAGCTCTCCAACCCAGTATAAGGCAGTCTGGCTCCCTCCATAGTAAAGCAGCTGCTGTAAACTGCTCAAGAATTTCACTCTAAGCTTTGGTACATAACACGTCCCAAGCGAAGTTTGGCTTAACTTCACTCAATGTTATGCATGTTATTCTCTGGTATAATTGTATGCAGCCCCCATTACTGAAGTGGTCTGACTAAATAGACAAAGGATCTGAAATATATAGAGTGGAAAGTGTACATCTACTTGGCTCTTTATGGTAGGCTATGCTCATCCTCTGATCCGTTGCCTAGAGCTATTGAAGTAATAATGCAGTAGCAGAATGCTTCAAAGGCGCTGCCTGCTTCTTAGCTCAAGTTATGGGATATAGTAAATATGATTAAATGGCTACTCCTGCCACTGTTCATTTGACAGCTTGGAGTCTCTCTTCTTTCAAGATGAGTAAAAGATTGTCTAGAGTGCCTAACACAGAGTTTCTAGAGCTGCCTTTTACGTCTTTCTCGTAGTCATCAAATATAAAGATAATGAATAATGACAGTGGTTTCATTAGTTGCTCACTGGAGGCCTCTTGTCTTGTTGTGCTGTGTTTCATTGACAAGAGATGTTAGTCTTCACACGTTTATAACTCTACTATAGGCCTTGTCATAAGCATCATTTATGTCACTTGAGGCAAAGAATAAAATATATATAAAAAGATTTAAATAACCCATGATTTGCTATAAAAACGTTAAGCCTTATTCCTAGAGTATGGCTGCATCACACACAGCAAACCGTTTGTGTGAGAGAGAGAAATGAATTTTAATGGCCCAGGGTAGACTTCCATGCTCTCTCTCACAGTGATCCTGGCATTATGGCACCTGTATTTTCAGTAGATTGCAAAAATAATGAAAAAAACTAAAACAGAACTGTCAAATGGACAAAAAATACTTGTTTTAACTGGTGAGCAAAACGAAGATGGGATGTTGGTTCACAGGAGGCATGGGCATCATACTTCTACTGTATTTTTCTATGGGTTTAGTGATATGTGTTGAATTTGTTACACATGAAAACACAAAGTCTTTATAGTAAGTGGTCCAGTCTGTTTTTACAGGTGTGTTGACTTCAGACAGGTGGAATTAGTCACCATGGTGTTTGCTTTTGCTGTTCCCAAAGTACTAAAAGGTGTGTGTGTCTTTCTAGAATTTGAGGGATACTGATAATTTCCAGGAATGTCTTTTTGCAGTGTTCTTGGTACCTCTTCAACTCACATTGCAACATGCAGAACGATAGGTGCTGTGAGCATCTTTCAGGCATTATTCTGGTTTTGATGTTTGGGTTTTTTTGTTCTCGGAAGGTTTCTTTTAGTGTATGTCTTTAGTTTAGGTAAGGAGTTTTTTTGTTTGGCTTGGTTGTGCGTTTCTTGTTTGTGTGGGTGGTTTGTTGTTGGGATTTTTTTGGTGTGTTTTAGTTGGGTTTTTTTATTTCCACAGTTCTCAAAGGCAAGGTAGTATGTGCTAAACAGCATACAGAAATCCTGATGTCTGCTGTGGTTTTCCAACGCAGCCTTATTTATAGGAGCACTGCTGAATTTGACCGTGTCTCAGCATGAAATTTTTGTGTGTGCAAATTGCCAAGTAAAGCAAGTTACCCTTTAGAAGAGACATTTACATGATACATTACAATTTATTTTACAAATATTTAAATTCATCAGCATAACTGAGCATGGAGCAGTCTTCCGTGAGTGGGATTGGTAAAGGGCATGCCTATAAAACAGTTCAACTTGTTTATTGGATCAACTCAACAGTTAAAGTCAACAAAAGTTTCATTTGAAGTGTACTAAAATTTTTTATCAGAATGTCATTGCTGTCATTGTACAACATCTACTGTAGAGGCAACATTGAAAGATAAATTGATCTTGGAAGGACACAGTAATATCTATATTGATATGAAAACTGGCAATCTTTATTGGGAAAAATATGCAATTCTTTATTTTTCAATAAAACACTTCAATATTTCCTTCTTTGTATTTAGCAAACAGCAGATTGATATTTTAACATAGCTATTTTTGAACAGTTTTCTTTGTAACTTGAAGGCACACAGATTTTTTTCCTGGTTTTAAAGAATGACAGCAAAAGCACCTTTATCTGACATTTAGGATGATTAAATTTTGAAAAATCACTTGGCATATTCAGCATGACTCCACAGGGTACTCTTGCTTTATAAGGCAATGGATCATGTTAGCTTAACTTATATTTAAGATTTGCTGGCCTGATATTATTGTGTTAGGCAGTATTGCTGAAATGGAAACATAAAATTTTGCTGCCAGGAGATCAAGTCTGTGCCTGCCCTACACTATAAATTAGTTCCATAAAGTTTTAAAATGCAATATTTGCTCTAGCCCAACTACTGTTGTAAGCCAGCAAATTGTGCTTCAATAGATAAAATTAAACCCTAGGTCAAAAAAGTATGTGTTCTTTTCTCTCTTTTTTTTTTTTTTATTTGTCATCTTACAGGCTTTACAAGATATAATGCTATTCTAGAAAGAAAAATTAACGTCAATTGATTGTATTTTCAGATATGAATGTCTTGTGTCCATGACACTGATGTTGAAACAAGTTTGGGAGTGTCAAAACTTTTACATCTGGGTTCCTAAATTCTAATGAGTTTTTTTATGTCTTAATGAGACCAGTCCAAAGCAAAACTGCAGGCTAGAAATAAAAAAATATATATTTTTAAGAAGTCACGAATCTGAATTTTCTGTTGAGAAATGATGATCATGTTCATCAGCTGAAAAAATTGTATTAATCTTTCTACTTTCTTGTGCTTAAACATTTGAGCGATGCTAGCGGATGCCACTGGGCTGGTATCGTGGTGAGGATGCTCTGTGCCGCCCCCTTGTACAGCCCCCTTTCTGGTTTTGCCCTTCACCTTCAGAGGAGGTCAGGTATAAAGGCAGCGTGGAGGTTCCTGCCGAGCCCCTTTGCGTGCCTGCTCGAGGCGGCTGCAAATGTCGTTTGAATTTCCCTGGTTTTCTTTTCTCCACAGTGGGAACCTGTTGTGCTGCTTGATTGAGCAAAAATAGCTTCTGTTAGTCAGGCAACCTCTGAGGGTCATGGAAAAGACTTTTTTTTTCATCAAAAGGGACAAGCAAGTTTTTCCCAAGGCTGGGAAACAGGCTCTTGTCTTTGTCCTGAGAAACAGACTTGCTGGGATAAGAGAATGCTAGGTTTGCAGCTTTTCTAATCACAAAAGTGTACCCTTTACAATAGATTTGTGGAAGGAGGAATCTAGCAAGTCATTTGATTACAGTACTGTAGCAAAAAGGACAAGGAGAGCTAAAGTTGAAGCGAAGCAGATGGTCTTAGCATCTTCAGGTCAGCAAAATTCTTTTAACATCCTATCTGTTTTCAGTCAGCTTTTTTCTCCCATGCCTGCACAGATTTAATGTTTTTGAGACAATGGACTGTCATACATAGTCCTTAGGCTATGTCAATAGTAAATTAAGAATTTTGTTGCAAAAATGCAATGTTAATCAAAGAGAACAACTCGTGCCTTGGTACGCCGGGCTGGGAGTGAGGGCACAGGGCGCTTGTGCTGCTTACTGCCGTGTGCAGGGGGCTGAGGAGCACGAGGAATGGGTTCCCTTACTAACTGCCATGGCTGTGTTGGAAGGTTTACTCTTAATTTTGGTAGCTGAAGGACTGAACAAATTGTACTGAAGCCTTGTAGGCTCTCAGATGATGTACAGCAAGGACTCTGGTTGGCCTGTATTGCCGAGATGTGGCTGTTTGAGCAGCGAAGCTGGATTTGCAGAGGAAGCATTGGGAGGAACACAATGACTGAAATCTGTCCCCTCTCCTCTGCACCATATCTCAATGCCCTCCTTCCCTCAGGTGTTTGGTTTGAAATGGCAAACCTGTTCTTCCTGTGGGACTTTTTTGGTCAGGATTTTCAGAAGCTGAAAGAACAGAAACAGCACCATGTCTGCAAAACTGACCAAATCCTGTAAGCCCTCCCAACAAAGGTCATGACACAGCTTTGGATGAGTGGGTTCTCTCCTGCCTGTGGCAGCAGTAATGTGATGGTTCGGGTCTGCAGCTGCAGCAGCAAACACCTTACAATCTTATAAAATATTGTGAATTTAGTTGAACTAATAGATTGGTTATAAGGCTTTTCAAATCTGTATTAATGCCCATTGCTTGTCATGTTTGGCTGGAAAAGGCAGACACAGGGAATGGGTTTCAGAGAGGCTGATGTGCACTGGTTAGCGCCGAGGGTGATGTGAAGCCTTGGACTGTGCAGTGGAAATGAGCTGCAGCGTGGGCAGCGACCTCTCTCTGACTCCTTTCTTCTAAGTACTTTCTGCACAGCACAGTGCCTGGGCTGATAAATTAGCCAGAAGTGAACAGTGCACCAATAAATTAATGTCTGCTTTGCGTTATGGTTGTTTACAAATCAATTTGGGAATTGGAGTCTTTCAGTTGCAGAGTTCCCAGCAGTTTCGCTGCAGGTTGCTTCACTGTGTTATTCACAAAGAGTTTATTCGGGGGAAGATGGAGCATTTGAAGCTGAAACTGAAATACAAGATTTCAGGAGTGCAGCTTGATTCAGGATTTGAGAAAAAGAGGAATCCTGGAGAATCATGCAAATATTTGAAAGAAGCTGAGCATTAATCCAAGTGATAAATTGTTGAAGAAATTTATTTATCTGTTTGATTGCTTGTAACATCCCTTATTATTAGTTAATTAAATATCCTAAAGGATCAGCACTCTTTATGAAAGCTTGTTCACTGAAATAATTGAAAATAAATTACAGTTTCACAAATGGACAGCTATTAAGACAGACACTAACCAAAACTGAAACCCTCTCCTTCCTGCCCCCTGATTAGTGCCTGTACAAACGAGCACCCATGAATGCTGCTAATATTGTCAGCTCTGAGAGTCTGTGTTTTAGTTTCCTTTGTCTCTTGTTTTCAAAGTCTGTATGAAAGCTGGACTGTGTTTTTAATGCTTATTTCATTGAAGGAAAGCTATCTGATGTAATCACATGACTCTGGAGGCTGTGAATATGGAGTACCACAAAGTTCTTGTGATACACTCAGGAAAGGTGGCCCCAAATACTGACCCTTCCTTGTAGGCTGCACCCATCTGAAATAAACGGACTTTCCTGAGTTAAGCTGGTAATGGTTCAGACTGGGTGTCCTAGCATTGCCCATGGTAATAAATGGGCTTTGGTGGTGTTTCAGCAGCAGTTAGATGGCTGTTCCATGCTGTACACTTGATATTGTACGAGCCAACAATTCATCCAATATAGAAGAGGCATTTTCATCAGACCCTGCAAGGCAGCAGCTTTGGGCCTGCCATGCAGGTTGTTCTGTATTGTGCTGTGGAAAAGTTGTCTTCTGAACTCTTTTTCTCTGTCAGTGTTTTTGTATGCTTTCAGTCAGGGCTCTAAAGGAGTCTGACATCAGTAGCCACTGGGCAACTGGCAAGCACTAGCTTAATATTAGAATGGAATTTCTGTAGCCTGATGAAATTGTGTCAGATGGCAGTGATAATGGGAGCATGTGTGAATTAAGATATCTCTCAGTCTGAATGAGGTTATCAGCAATCTGGCTTCAAATGTTTTGTATTAGGATTAGTGCTTTTTTAAACTGGGTAGTCTGTATCTGTATTTCATGAGCTCGTTTAGCAACTACTGATAGACCTTCAGCATTGAGCCTGATACAGGGGAAAGGTTGAAATGAAGCAAGTGAATAGCTAACTACAATTTTCAATTATATCTACCTAGAGATAAAAGTATATGCAGTGCTTGGTTGTATATCCATAATCTTGAGATTCTAAAAAATATCTTGGTTTATTAAGAGCCCTTGATGGAGGAAGTGCCAAAATCTTGATATCCTTCTGCCCCTCCCCAAAGTTGTTGTAACTTATACTATTTTAAGACTTGTTTCTTGGTGATCTGTCTACTTGTTCCTTGCATGATTGGAAACAAGTAAGTTAGGAGTTACCTGTTCCAGAAGGAAGTGGCTGAACCAGTTGGACATACCTATCTGTATCTCTTAGTCTGGTCAGTAAATGCTGAGATATTTAAAAGCACAGTTATGCAGATTAAAGTATCTGATAACATATTAGAAGCACTGTATAAACCTGTAAAACTAATGCTTTCCCATCCACCTTGTCTTTTGTCTTCCATATTCAGCTTGTCAACTGCCTCTTTTTCAGTAGCTGAAGGGAAAGCACTGCCAGATACCTGGTCAGATGTGTATTCTTTCTATGAAAAGCTCTGAATAACGTATTTAAAATTCCTTTAGGTTTGGGATGCCAGAGCACAAGGAGGATGTGTGAGAAAAAGGCTTTAGTTTATGCTGTGTTTCTGAGAAGGTAAATTTGTAGGTAGTTGAAATGCTACAGAAAAGTGCTGGTGACTTGAGAAATGAGTAGGTGCTTCTGTTTTCTTTTCATGTCAGGTATTTTTGCTTGAGTTAAGTGATCAACTACTGTCTGCTTGGCAATGTATGTGGTATTGTGTTCTACGGCACTAGCAATGATGGTACAGTTATTTGCCATGAGAATTTGAATACCAAGGAAACAATTTTTCAGTCTTCAGTGTGAACAGTAGATGACAGGTGCACAGATTATATCCTTCAGTCTTCCGTTTTATGATGCTTAAAGTTTCCGTTTGGATTTAAAAACGGAATATAAATTAAGGAATAAGATGGGTTTCGTGTCTTACACTAAATCCATTGTATTAGGAAATTAGCTAAGTACTCATCTTTGTTTTAGGCAAGTTTTCTGACTTGTCTGAAAAATATTTAAAGCAGCCCAGCAGCCTGTACTGGAGTCATCTCCTCCTTTGTTTTTTGTGGAGGCTTTTCCAGGGGCTCTGCAGTGCCTCACGGTGCTAATGCAGCAGTACTATAACACACTATCGCTGAGGTTGAAGTAATGAGACATCATCTTTATAGTACATGACAACAAAACACCCACTAAGATGTTTTACAGAACACTTTGGTTCCGTTTTTCCCTTCTTGCTCAGGTTCCTTTGTGGAGGGAACGTGACAGTGAGCACTGGCACGCAGCCTAGGACTTCTTTGAGGGTTGGGCTGAGCATGAACTGTGGTGGTGTTACAGCTTTTCTTGGAAAAACAGGGGAAATGTAATAAATATTTATCAGGAAAGGTGATTTTACATTCGGTGCTATTTTCACCAGGAAAACTGATAGAAGCTCTAAAAAAAGTTAAGCAGGGAAACAAACAGATCTGTTACTCTTAGTGTCTGCAATGGCCTGAGTTTGTACTGATGATACTCTTGTTCTTTTACTTCAATTCTGACTTTTTACTAAGAACTTTTGTGTAAGTAATAGTAAGAATCAGTGTATTACTAAATGCCTGTTGCAGATTGCTGCCTGCAGATCCATGTTTTACATGTGATAATTTGGGTTTACCAACATGCCTCTGATTATTTATTTTTATTTTTTTTCTTCCCTTTGGTGCCCTCAAAGGGTGGTTCTTCACTTGGCCATAGTGAGGTCTGTCTCTTCCAGTGCTTTATAATTCTTTGTAAAATCTTCTGAGTGCAAATGCTTATCTTGGGAAAAGCATGGATGATGCATGTGCTAGCACCTAGCCCAGCAGTGAGATGTACTGGGACAAGAGGTGCGCTGCATCCACATGCTAGTCCTCCCTGGCACGTTTTATGGTTGTCCCTGAGCATGAGAGAATGACTGTGCAGCAGCCCAGGAGGAAGGGTGCAAAGGGCAGCATGTAAGAAATATTTAGACTGTGTTGACTTGTGGTTTCATTCCTGAGAAGAGCTGTGAGGATTGTGAGGATTCACTTGGCAACTGTGTGTTTCATTCCTTCCTTTTTTTTTTTTTTTCTTTTTTTTTATAGCAAGAAAACTTGTTAGAGCATTCTTGTGCTTTCATTTACATGTGCACCAGCCTTTGGCAGGTATTTCCCTGCTTAATGTCAAGGTTGTGGAGAACATCATTTGGCATTTCAGCCAGAGCATGAAACGAGGCCTGTAGGAGAAAACTGCATGAGATGTTTGTGAGTTAAGAGCAATTAATTTTGTTTGCCTGCACAACTAAATATAGTAGTATCAATACAATTGATAATGAAGAATCTGTATTGTTGAGATCCCCATTCTCTTAAATGCATTGTCAAGTAATAGCAACGATTCATATATTACCTCTTAGCAATTTACGAGCTTTTCACCTTAAAGTGTTTTGTAATTGTGTTGTTATTGTTGTCAAAGCAAAATGAAAGCAACACTGGCTAGTGTGCTGCATTAAGGCACATCATGAGCTTTGACTACTGAAACTTTTTTCTGTTACCCTTTGTAATTGAATTGTCTGCAGCTTTCAGGCAAACCACAGGGAGAAACTTGATTTGGAATTTGAAGGTAATTTATTGATTCTCCTACTTAGGTTACATGTTTTCTGTGGTTCTATTAATATTTGGGATGCTTTTGTTAATACAGAATATCTTTGGTAAATTCTTTGCTTGCTGAACTACAGTAGTTATGTAGAAATAGCCCCTGCAAGAATATTTCTGCTTTAATAAAAGAAAAAAGTACAGAACTAAGGCAGACCGATTTTTTTTTAATCTATTTTAATATTATGTCTTTTTCTCAGCATCACTCTGTAATATAACTGACTGTTGTCAGGGCCAATATTACAGAAAGGTGCTGAGAAACAGGAACAGAAATCAGAATCAGAAATGAACTATGACTGGTAACCCATATTGATAAGGAGTTTCGAGGCAATTATCAGGCTCATTTGAATGAAGTACATAGTATTTAAATACCACTTCAAGAATAGATTACAGTATTATGTTAACCACTTCCAAAGGTCTGAGTGACAGTGAAATTGAGATGTAAGGGAAAACAAAATGTCAGGTTCAACTTGCAAAGTAACAGGGAGCAATGATGGTACCCTTGAGAAGCAGCTGGTTCAGTGTCAAATGAATAACATCTAATAAACAACAAACTGGGGGAAAACTATCTAAAACATAACAAATTTCATTGTGTATCAGAAGATCTTTCTGTGTTGCTCAGTGTCCCATCAGCCCAATCCAGCGTTTGAGCTTCACCCCCATCTTTGCCAGGAGCACGTCCAGGGCTGCTGGAATTTTTGGGAAGGCTGCGTAGGTCAGCCTTTCCCCCCCCAGTGCTGGGGTCAGTCATGGGAATGAAATACCAGTTCCCACACAGTAAGGCTCTGAATTGATGATTGTGGGGAGCAAAGTTGTGTCCAGTGTGTGGTGGTCAGTGTTGGCAGATACCTGCAAGGTGGTTGTGTGACAGGTATACTTTTTTTCTTATTAGCAGTGACCAAGAAAGTCCAACCTGTTCTACTTGAGTGTTGCTTATAGAGAATTTATTTTCCATTGATGAGGCCATCTTCAGAGGGCAATAAGAAAGCTTGTAATTTTGTTGGGGTTTTCAGATACCTTTCTCTGGGCAAGTGACATCTGCAATGCCAGCTGCTCAAACTGCCTTTGAGCACAGAGAACAGCATATAGGACACAAAGTAGAGGTTGGAGTTAAAAGTGGAGGGTGTTGTGTGATACATGGTTGTTAAATTCTAAATGAAATAATATGCAGGTTTATTTTGCAGAATGAAATAATTGCACTGAAATTTTTTTAAGAAACAAATTTTTTCTTCCCCAATAGAGCTTATTTTCAGTCAAAATATATCAGAGATTTTTCAATTAAATTGCTTATGAGGGGAAAAAATGTTTTTTGAACAGCTCAGGAAAAATACTGATGGAAGTTCTTACCATGTAACCCAAAGAGTGGATTTCATTGTGCTTCCAAGCAGTGCCAGCTAGTTAGACCTTTGCTGGAGTGCACTAAGTCCCTTGAGACATATGAAAGTTCTAACTAGGAGAGTCAAACTCAGTACTTCATAGTTCATGTTTTCTTCTCAACCAAACAGATGCACATTCAAGATGCCAGTTTTGTCAGCTATAATTACATGTGTTGTCCTGGTTTCAGCAGAGATAGAGTTCATTTTCTCATATGGGCTGTGGTTTGGATCAGTGTTGATGGTGTTCATAACATAGAGATGTTTTTGTTAAAGAGATGTTTTTCTAATTGCTGAGCAGTGCTCACACTGAGCCAAGGCCTTTGCTGCTGATCAACCACCCCACCAGTGAGTTGGTGGTAGTGGCTCAGTTGGGACAGCTGACTCCAGCTGACCAAAGGGATATTCCATACCATGTGATGTCATGCTCAGCATATAAGGGCTTTACATTGCTCGTGCACGGGAAGCTCTTGATGGAATAGAATAAGATGCTGTGTCCTCATTTGGTATACGTGTCCTTTGCAGTTAGTGTGGGAGGGATATCTGAATAAAGCCTTCAGGAAAGGAAGTACTGAGAGTAATCACTCTGGAAACATCGTTTCACATTTGAAGTTTGCTTCTGGAGTTCAAATTCCTAATGTGGCTGTAAAACATTTCTACCTTCCTAGTGGCAAAATGGTGTATGATCTCAGTTTTCCTAGACTTATGTCTGCTCAAGTCCCATCACCTATGAGAAGCAATTTACATGGCCTCGAATGGACCAAGAAGTGTTGTGCCACTGGGGGTGATAGAAGTGTGATCCCTTCCAAGCAGCTGCTCTTTTCAGATGTTCATGACATATCTGAATAAGGTACTCTGTCCAGTTTAGGGGTTTTGTTCCGTGTGGCTCTTTGACCACATTTAAGATAGGAGTGTATTTTTTTAGTACTGGCTCCTGTTTTTACTTTCACAACCCCCTTTTTTATTCATTTCTCTCTCCCTTCCTATAGTAGCAGCATGTTTTGTATCACAGCAGGTGTAACAGTAAATTCTCACATCTTCAGCTGTGTTCTGATATTTATTTTAAGAACAGTGAGCAGAGTGCTGAGGTGGCATATGATCCTGCAAATGAATTTCTGTGGTTGTGTTGAGTTTTGAGGATAGGGCATGACTGTAGTTTGCAACATCAGTATGTCTTCTTGGGCTAAGGAATCTTTACGTGCCTTTAAGGCCTCATATAAAATGAGACTAAGTTGATAACTTGCTGCTCTTTCCTTGATAGCATCTGAAAAACAAGAAACTTCTTGGCTTCTTACCTTAGTGCAAGTTGTGCTGCTCTGAGGGTACAATAATTGTATCTCCAGATTTAAAAAATAAGGTTCTGAGGTTTTTGTGCAATGTTCTGCTTGTATCAGTACAGGCTGGGGGATGACCTGCTGAAGAGGAGCTCTGTGGAGAAGGACCTGGGGGTCCTGGTTGATGACAGGTTGGCCATGAGCCAGCAGTGTGCCCTGGTGGCTAAGAGAGCCAATGGGATCCTGGGGTGCATCAGGAGGAGTGTGGGCAGCAGGTTGAAGGAGGTGATCCTCACTCTCTATTCTGCCCTGGTCAGGCCCCACCTGGAGTATTGTGTCCAGTTCTGGGCTCCCTGGGATAAAGAAGACAGGGATCTCCTGGAGAGAGTCCAGAGAAGGGATACGAAGACGATTAAGGGTCTGGAACATCTCCCCTATGAGGAAAGGCTGAGTGAGCGGGAACCTTTCAGCCTGGAGAAAAGAAGACTAAGGGGGAACATTATTAATGTTTATAAATATCTTAAGCAGGGGATGCAGGGGGAATCAGCCAGCCCCTTTTCAGTGGTCTTTGGAGACAGGACAAGGGGCAATGGTTGCAAGTTGGAGCACAGGAAGTTCCGCACCAACATGCGGAAGAACTTTTTCACAGTGAGGGTGACAGAGCCCTGGGACAGGCTGCCCAGGGAGGTGGTGGAGTCTCCTTCTGTGGAGGTATTCAAGACCCCTCTGGACCCTTATCTGTGCAATATGAGCTGGGGAGCTGCTTTGGCAGGGGGGTTTGACCTGGTGATCTCTTGAGGTCCCTTCCAACCCCTACAATTCTATGATTCATTCTATAGTATTCCCAGGAAACGTTTTGGAAAAAATATCTATGTCATGGAAATAGCTACTGCCAGAAAAATATCAATAACCTAAGAGAAAATTGGAATCCATAATATTATTTGCTTTCCATTGTAAATATCCTTGAGTAGTGGCTTGAAATTAATAATAATTTAATTATCTCTCATTTATTAACATACCTTTCATTTTAATCAGGCCATGTAATAAATAGAATAAAATATCTTGTTTGGCTTTGTATTCATTTCAGGGCTTAATAGAATGGACTTAGGTGGTTTGAGCTATAACATTTTCAAGACATTTATCTGCAGGTGATTAATTTTACTACTAGAGCAATCTCTTATTCCCAGTAGAGTTCACGTAATGGGAGCAGATTTTATAATGGCTTAGTTGACCAGTTACGTTTATTCTGTGATTTTACATGTTCAGAATATCACAAATCAGATTAAGAAGTGAAAGTATTAAATATTGTACCTGTAAAACCATTACAAGGTTTATTAAGATCATAAATAGAATTTCAGAAGATGTCATAAGTTCAGAACTTAAAATCTTAATGTTGGTTTAGTCTCTTTGAAAACAGTGGCTTTTGAGAAAGTTGGAAAATGTATTGAGCCTCAGAGTTTTCAAAAACTGTTCATATTTGCACTTGAGCAGTATTCTGAACACCAGGAACACCTAAATGCTGCTCCAAAATGCCTTAAAATTATAAACTCTTGTTACGTGTTTATGAAGACAACTTACCTGCATTGATTTGCTGAATATTCAGCATCAGAAAATCCTTTGCCATTTTGTTTAGCCTGCATAATAATGACTTTTCTTTGCCTGCTATGAGCTTTAAAGTAATTATGAAAGGATAAACCTTTATTGGTAATCTATATCTTTTGCAGAGTTGTGTTGATTTTAACTGAACAACAATGACAAAAAGGATATTAGCTTCACTGAACCAAACATTTGCAATTAAATCAGAGGATTGGGGAAAGGATTAACACTAATGAGGTGAATAGTATGGATTACAGGATCTACATTTTGCCTGATTAACTTGAGAATCTTTATGTTTAGAAAAAATAACGCTGGGGTAGATAATGGCTAATAATTGTCAATCAGATGTGAAATATAGCTTTGACAGAATACATGAGCACAGTGTCCATTTGGGTTGTTAAATTCGGATGTACCATCCTATGGGGCACACTATGCCCTTGGTCTGTTAGCAGCCTATATCCTGTTGTGCTGTCTGCTGCCCTTCTGGAAAGTGGCTGCAATATAGGTATGTGTAATGTGCATAAGGAAATCTCTGTAAGAGCTCAGTCCTGATGCTACATGGCTCTGTCTTTAGCTCTGGCAGTACAGGCATACAAGAAACACTGAGATTTTACTTTGGTCCTTATTTGTTGGGCAATAACTTTCTGCATGAAAAGCCTGACTTCTGGTTTGTTTCTGTCAGCAACAGCCATATGAGAGAACTATGTGTGACAAACTTGTATCTCCTTAATAGGCTGCTCCTTAGAAACACTGATGCCCTCTCCTACCTTCATCCTCTGTGCAGAAAAAGGCCACAAGGTACCTCTGATTTTAGTGCATTTGCCCAAGTGAAGAGTAAACTTTGCCCAAGTGTGTATGGTAGTTTGGATGGTTGGGACTTGCATTCAGTTATTTAAAACTTTTGTGTGGGGTTTTTTGTGCCTGGCTTGCTGGTTTTTCCCTAAAGGTGGTAAATTCCTCCAGGGCTTGATGCTCTTTAGTAACCTCCTCAAAGCACTTATTTTTACTGTGCAGAGCTATTGAAAACTAAATATGTATGCATGAGGAAGCTTCTCCAGTAGCTAAACTTTGGGCAGGCAAAATTGGTTGTTCAAGTTACATCTTTTTTTTTTTTTTTAATCTGCAAGCCCTGAAGTTTGCACATGGGAGCCTCAAATTGTCCTATAGCTGAGGACTTGTGAAAGATGTACACCACACTTAAAGGAAATCAGGGAGTGGTTACAAAGAAGCTGAGGCAATGTAGGTAGCTAGAATTTTAGCCACGGGAAAAATTCCTTCCAGAAAGTCTTGACTGAGTAATTTGCCAATTTTTGTCTTGAGATATTCTTAATTGAATTTGCATATATACTTATGACAGTATTATGATATGCTGTTTCTCTTGAGAATTCTGATATAAAGGAGTACTCACTTAAAACCAACATGCAGAAGAATTATCATTTAAGCAAACCTTTCCATAATAAAAAGCTAATAGAAAGAACCCCACACATTGCTTCATAGCAGGAAGGTACGTAAATATTCTAAAACAGTAATAAAGATTTTCCACACAAACCAAATTTGAGCAGAGATATAGAGGCAGCTTCACCCAGTCTTTTAAGGTGTTGGTCCAGTCTGCCCAAGATATGAAAAGACATTTCAGCTAATGTGCTATTTGGTGGATAGTACCTTAATTATTTTCTGTTGTCAGTTAGAACTGAGTAACAATCAACATTGAAATAGACTGAAATTTATGTTTCTTCCAGAGGTTTGGATTGTGGATTTTGATTTTTTTTTAGGGAAGGGTGTGTGTTAAAATTTCATGCTTAAGATTGATTATGTTTATATAAATTGACTTTCTTAGATTGCAAATGTTTGCCTGAAGGAAACTGGATTTGTTTTCAGCTACACACAAAATATAATCATGAAAATATAATGAAGAGTTAATGAATGTGCAACACATATTAAAGAGATCAAAGAATAGTGTGGTGAAATGAATTTTTCGGATAATGTTTTTTCCTGTTTTCTTGGCTGATTACTTGTGAAGGTAGTTAACACACAAAGGAAGAACCACTGCGTAATTAATTTATAACTGTAATGCAACATATATCCTAAACAAAACTGTAAAATTAGAATATTAATATATGCACTGGTGATTGTCAAATGTTTTTTTTTTCCCAAACCATGTAATTATTTAATGCAGTATTTAGCAGTGACTAACACTATGAGAGGAAAATAGGATATCTGAGTGACTTAAAGTGTATATAAAAATATACCTCTGACTTAAAAAAAAGATATTGAGAAGATTTTTAGGAACCCTATTTAAGTCTTGTTAAATTCTTCATTTCTTTTTCTCCCAGTAGTATGCCATGAGGGTAATTTTTTTAAATTTCAATTAAAAAATAAGAAAAAGTATTGACTCTTGGAGCCTTAAACTTTTCAGGTTTCCATAACCTGTTTTCAATTACTTCAATTTAACTGCTCCTTCAAATTGTTGTTGATTATTCTATGAAGATGAATGTCCTGATTTTGGTTGGTATAGAGTTGATTTTCTTCTTAGCATCTGATTGTCATGGCTTGTAACTGAGCACCCTACAGCTCCTTGCTTATCCCTCTCCCCAAAGGGAATGGGGAGGAGAGTGGGACACTGCCTGACACCTGCCCCCCACCCCCCTGGTTGAGATGATGGAGGCAGTTTAACAGGATAACAAAGAAAAGAATATAATGAAAACAACAGTAATAATTATATACGTATGTTTTAAAAGTGATGAACAACTGCAATGGCTCATCATGTGCCAAAGCACCCCAAAGCCCAGCCTATTTCTGAGCAGCAATCCCAGCTCACTTCCCCAGTTATATGCTGAACATGATGTCATTCAGTAGGGAATATTCCTTTGGCCAGTCTGGGCCAGTGATCCTGGCTGGGCTCTCCTAGCTGCTGCTACTCCTGAAGGGTGTGAGAAGCTGAAGAGTACTTGACTTACTGTAGGTGCTAGATCAACCTGGCAACAACTAAAACCACTAGGGTGTTATCAATGTTATTCACATCCTAAATCCCAAACAGCCCTATACCAGCTGTGAGGAAGAAAACTGACTGTATCCCAGCCAAAACCAGAGCAATGATTAAAAGTGCAAATGAGAGAACAATATGTGAATGTTGTGCTGAATGCAGCTCTGGATAGAAAGTAAGGTGGTAGCAGGGAGGAGTGTGTGCTGCACTTGAGTTAGAGCTTCAGTTCATGCAGACAAAAGCATATCGTGTGAAAACAGAGGAAGTTTAGAAAACAATGCACTAACAGTACAATTTCAAAGGTGTCTAAGTAACTTGGCATCCTCTGTTCCATGTTCAAAGAGCACTGAACCCAATACCCAGCTTTTGTGAGGGCAAAGAGGGGAAATATGGCCCAGGCTACTTGAAAGTAGCTTTGGAAAAACAGGACGCTGAAACGAAAACAGAATGTGGTCTGAAAGGAGGGAAATGAGTACAGCTTACTGTTTGGGTTGGTTTTGCTTGTTTGTTTAGAGGCTGTGAAACTATATTTTACCATGACTTTCACTACTGCAAGCATCTGCCACAGGCCACAGAAGAGCTGCAGCAATGCAGTCTTTCTCTTCTCCATAAGTTAGGCAGGAGAGAGGTTTAATTTTTAATACTAGAAAGCTTCAAACGCAGGTGTAGTGACAAAGAAAAAAGCAACTCCTGGGGATGTTATAGATAGGCTTGCTTCCTCACTATAAAGGCACAGAGGCCTTCTCAAGGTCCCCCAATTCCTATCTTCTGTGAGTTCTGTGGTCATCAATGTGTACACTGGGTTGCTAAGGGAGTTGTGCTCGCCCATGTCCAGGTGCCACACTGCCATGTGTGATGAGGAAAATAGTCAAAATCTTGGCTGCTCTTGTTTACTTGTGTTCCCTTGTCAGCCTGGAGAGGTTTTTTTTTTTCCTGAAGCCCTAAAGCACATGGAACAGGTCCTCTGTGCCTGGGTCAGGCTTCTGACTGGAATAGGTATGATGAACAGAAATCGTTGCCTTCTGTGTACTTTGCTGTTCTGGGGCATTGTCAAGAATTCCTTGCAGCACCTGAAAATTGTTGTAACTTCCCAGCATGTACAGATGTAATTTAAGCAATCATTTCAATAACTGAAAGAGAATGATCACAACCTCCCAATTAAGATTTTCCAGATTTGCATCCGTGAATCGTGGGCTAAGCTGCAGTAGCACTGGGCTGGTGTGTTTTAGTGGTGCTTTTAACAATTGCCTTAAAACACATGCCAAAACCACCAAATAGTTGTGATATTGTTAAACACATTTGAATCTATACTTCTATTATTAAGCAAAACAAGAGCTTTGCTTAGGCAGAGTGTTTAGAACAGCTCCACCTCTGCAGAGTTTACTTCAGTGGCTGCTCACCAGTCCTATAACAGTGTCTCAACTTCAAAATTTTCAAACACTGATTTTTACCAAGGGGTTTCTGTCATGTTCTTCAGAATCCAATTAACCCGATCAAGGTACCTTGAAAGAGGACTCCCAGATTGCTAGTCAAAGTTTGAATTAATTGTAAGACCTGTCTAATTAGATAGCATCATTTCTATTTTGACTTCTTTTTTCAAATATTTGCAATGTAAATGTTGTAAATTGCTCTCTATACATCACATCATAAATATTCAGATCATCATTTGACACCTAGTTTGTACTCTACAAAATGATTGTAAGGTGTTGAAGCATTTTCCTCCTCCCAGTGGAAGACAAAACAAAAAAAAAAAAAGCAGAACCTTTATTTCAAAAAGGTGTGAAGGAAAACACTCTTAGGGTTTTAAAGAAGATCTAATTACTTCTGGTGCCTGTAATGTAGCAAAATGCACAGTATAAGACTTCCTTTAACAAAGTAGGTTTTATTTTTGATGTGTAAATGTGATGATGCATGCACATTATCTCTTCAATAGTAATTAATTACTCTGGGATGTTCTTAAAATTTAAGTATTAAATTATGAAATAGCTCAGAGAATAAGGGAGAATTTTTCCACACTTTTGCCTATAGCTCTGGTCTTGTGAACTTCAACAAAACTATTGTTCAAGGACTACAATGATCATAAAATGTGAATGCTAATGAACAGACATGCTTTTATTGCCTGAAGGGGAGAGTCCTGTTGTCAATAGCTTGAGAGTTGGTTACTCTACACCTTACCAATCATGGGAGAAGGATGAGAGAGCGTTCTTCACCTGAGAATTATTATGATGATTAGATGGTCTTCTCATTACTTTCTTCAAGTCAAGATGGTGAAGAGAGAGGGAGTCCACCAGGAAACAGATGTATTTAACTCTGTGAACTGTTGGGGGTGTTTTGGGGGGGTTATTTTGTGGGTTTGTTTTTGTTTTTTTTTTAAATCAGGTTCCCATTTGCTGCTGACCTCTGCTGCGAGGTATGTTTCTGCTTCCTGATATTTTAATTGTTAAGCAACATACCTGTTTGAAGATCTTGAGGGACATGGAGCCTCTGTTGCTACTCAGTATATGGGATAGTTCACATAGAGATATAGACACATATTTTTGCTTATAAAATGCACACACATGTATCAATATCAGGGAATGGGAAGTTGTCATGATGGGATTCTTCAGAAGACTGAAAAGTCTGGACAGTTTTAAATTTATTAATAGCACATCTTGATAGCAGTCAGTTTTTCATAATAATCAGGTTTGGCTGGGATTTGAAAAAACAAACCCAAAAAACTTCAGGACTTTAATGCTTGAACAGGTAAATGTTTATCCCCAGGACTTACTGGTACAATGACTGTTTTTCTGTTACTGAGTTAGGAAAAAGGAGGGCAAAAACTGACTCAACTGTTTCTGACAAACTGACTGGAAGAATTTGGTAAAAATGTAATGTTACTTCTTTGAATAAGACAGTGATCATTTAAATTCTTCAAAAAGAATCTGCATTTTTCTATGTAAGCAAATAATTATACCTGCTTTTAAAAGATGCTGCTGCAGAAGAGCATCGGATGGGGTTCTGGAGAAGCATTGCAGTGTACTTGTATTATTTTTGTGCTTTCCCTCATACATCGGCTGTTTGCCATTATGGAGATGAACTGCTGGGTTACATGGGCCTTTCCTCTGATGTGGTATGGTTGTCTGGGCTCTCCTGTAAGGGATATAAAAAACCAACACCAAACCATATATTTACTACTATTATTATTTTTTTCCTGATTTAAAAAGAAAAATATCTTTTTTCCAAATCAAAGTTCTCAAAGTTGCCTGACATTACTTACTTGACTTATCAATTTTAAATCAAACTAAAAATTTACAAATTTTGAAGAACAAGAAAAGATAAATCCAAGGGAAAAGAAAGAGAACATCTAAAGAATCAAAGCTTTTCTTGTAGTGGGGTGGATTGCCTGAAAAGTAGAGATTAATTTCTTCCTTTCAACTTTAAATGCTGATATATACAACAGGACATAAACCAGAAAGGTTCAGACAATAAAATGAAGTGATTCCAGAGAGAAAAATTAACTAAATGAGGAGTATTGCTCTTGGGGATCATCAAAGCAAATGCTTCATCATGGGACTATAAAATTTAGAAGGCAGTGGCATCTTTCTAACATATACCAAGTGTTAAAGTGAGCCTGCTCCTGTGTTAAAAGGATTCACACCCATATTTGTAGGAATTTTTGACAATTGGAGTTTGTAAGAGCAGGATGTGTCAGAGGCAGAGATACCTCATTTGGTTTTCTTTCTCTGTAGGGAAAATTACCTCCTGAAACACATTTAACAAGGTGAGGTAAATTCATGGAACACTTTTTAAAGAAAGAGGGTAATATAATAGAAATAGCAGGAGTTACACTATTCAAGTGATTGTGCTAGCATAGTATAAAAATAAATATATATGTGCACAGTTCTGGAATTTCATTATATATACAAGCTTACTAAGTTTTCTTTCATGAAGTTGAGGGTAAATATTTTGGTTTTCAGTTTAAAGAACAAAATTTACTTAATTGAAGATGATGTTCTGTTACTTGCATTTATACTCAGGAAAGTTCCTTCCCCTCCTTGAAAAGAGACAGAATGGAGCCCTTAAATACTAAGCACTTACTGAACATCTGCAGCATGGAATCTGAACAAATTCATACATTTTACTGAAACCTTTCCCAAAGGTCTGAATTCTGTAATATATCCCACATGAGAGGTGCTTCATTCTACCTGAGGTTTTGCAATGCAGCTCTTCACGTTTTGACTGCAAGAAAACTTTGGTTTCTCCTTCATTAACTTTACAAATCTGTTTTTGTTCTTATTCATTGTTTGTACTTCAGGTTTTTTTCTTTGATATTTGAAGTGCTGGTTCAGTTTTTATAAAAGTCAAGTGGAAATGTGACCTGAACTTCAAAAAGGCTGAGGGTCAACTCTTAAACAAGTAAAGCATTAAGTAAATGTGTATTTAAAATGCCGTACAAATTCCAGATGTTTTCTCTTACTATTGTGAAGACTTTTTCCTATGGGTATTTATTTATATAACCTTAACTCAAGCCAATTAAAATACTGTGTGAGTATTCTAATCAGACTTAAAGCAAGAACTTACATTTCCTTTTCAAGCAAAAGGTTGAGGTCATCCAGACACCCAAGATTTTTTTGTCTTTTTTCCCCTCAAATTGCTGCTTTAGTTATGCCTGTGTGTGATAGAACATTTTGTAATAAAGTGTGTGTGGTTTTTCAAGGTTAATTTTTATTTTGCTGTCTCAGGACAAGCAGAACATTTTTTTAAAGCATTTTTTTAAAGCTCTTCAGACCCTCACAACCCTGAAACACTGTCTTCAATTTATAAGAGATTCTGGAAATGATACTTGAGAGTTTTCCTTGTACTTAAAGAATACTGTCCTTGCATTCTTCTCCATTGTACATGTGTCTCAGGTAAGCCACAGAGATCAGGGAGATCTATTTGGAGTGACATTGTAGTGCTGTTACCCATATTTCTCATTTCTGCAGGGCTTCAAAATCAACTTTTGATGGAGTATTAAGGCAACAGATTGAGTGACTTTCAGATAGGTAGCTTATTTAGGTTTGAGGGGAAAAAAGAACATGTGGTAGAAGTTGCCCTGGCCCCTTTCCTGATGAATCATTGTGACTTACTATTTTTAGTACCAGTTTCACAGGGTGTACTTGATTGACACATTGCTATCAGGTCCTGCATAGTTTACAGCTACTGGGAAGGAGAAAAATGAGAAAACACTGAGACTATGAGACCTCTCATGGTTGGCTGAAGACTAATTTTGCTCTTCTAAATACTGGGAGGCAGATGTTAGGCCTGGATGAAAGACTGGTCTGTAAACACAGGCCTGCTCCATGTTTGCACAACAAATCTGAGTGAGACACTTAGGACCCCCTTTCAAAAAGGGTGTGATACAGTGAAACCATGTGCCAGAAACAGGAATGTCTGAATATTTGCACCCGCGTGTGTGTAAGTGCAAGATGGGCTGTCCTTGAGCCCCGCTTCATAGTCATGTCATCCTTCATATCTGTGGCCAAACCAATGCTCTGATGTTCAGGAACTGTTTCTGTTCTAGGTGAAATCCCTAAGTTCATAACCAGTATGGAGTAGATCTAAGAGTTTGATAGATAAAGCTTGATTCTGAATCTCATTTGCTTTGTAATACTCCTGCTGGAGCGTTTCAGATACTTTGGGCAGCTGTAGAAGTGATCTTTGGTGATTATTTCCCTCCCTTATTCTATTAGCTTAACGCTTAAGCTCTTTCTTCTTTCCTCTCCACTGCAATTCTCATGCCTGTCACACTGTTGGTTATTACATCAGTTACTGTGATTGCCACTGGTTATAATTTAGCACAGGTTTAGTGATAAATAAGTTGTGGAATCTTTTTCTGAAGTCTCTTTAAAAGTAATAAAACCTGTGATGAACCTAAACTCTAACACCTAGGTTAATGTCAAGAGAAGTTACTCTAATGAGCAGTAAGGCTTCTTTCCTCATTAATGAAACACCTTTCATTACATGACAGTGAATCAACAGCCACACCTTGCAGAACACACCACATTGTATGAAGGTGACCAATATCTGTGATGGTCAACAGTAAAAGGTACTTTTCTCTTGCTTTAGGTGCCCTCACGGATTAACTTTCTAAGAACGAGCAGCGCTGAGATAATTTTGCAGCTGGGATTGTCTTCTCTGGGTGCATCTCTGTCAGCATTCCAGTTCAAGCCAGTACTGCACAGTTTTTGACTGTTGCCCACCACTGACAGACACGTGGTTCACATTGCAGCACAGCCCTAGAGCTGCTATTGAAGACACACTGAAAGTTGATTTTGTTACGTGAGTAACAGTACTGAATATTAGTGGTTAGCTATGAAACAAAAGGTTTCTTGAGGAAAGCCCTACTGCTGACATGACAGACCCTCATCTTCTCATTATTTTAAATACCTTTTTAATTATTTTTTTTAATTGCATACAAGGACGTTAAAAGGCATCATAGGAAGCATTCTATGTGTAGCTATGTTACTTCATCTTCAGTCTCCTCCATTTTGTGAATGGAATGTACACACCACGTGAAATGGGAAATGATGGTAGCTAATGGGTATTTTTGTACAACCACAGAATAAATAGGAACATAAAACTTTGTAGTGGTTACTGCTGCCTTTCAGCTGTAGTGACTCACCAGGGTACGCTTTCCGAGAGAAATGTGGGGGCCAGAAGTAAGCACACAAAAGCTTTATATGTTTGTAGAATTACCGTGGTGGGGTTTTTTTTTAATGCTATTTCACTTGCTTCATTGTGAAAATTTCCTTTTTCCTCTCCAAGAAAAAAATATTCTTAATTTGCAGCCTCTTATTTTCCACCTGATATCAAGGCCTTTGTTTTTCTATCCCCTTCTTTCTAAATCTTATGCTTGGTTGGTTACCATAGCTATACAGAAATAAACAATGTCTGATTCCAGTGGGAAGTGGAGAAGAGAAAAAGCTGAATTTTATTTATATTTTTTAATATTAAAACCTCAATACATATATTACCTTGATTTGCAGAGAGAGATGTTGCTAAGCATGTTTTCCTTGGATTCTAGTCCAAGATTGATAGAGAAGGGCAAGTTATTAGCAAGGAATATATTGTGCAATGGTTATAAATATTTGCTTATGAAATTCAGTATCCCAAAATGTCATTCTTGTCTCTAGAAATGAGCATGACTCAGGCTGAAACCTGCCGCTGTGCTCTGGTATCATGTCTTACATGCTGTGTCTACAGAACCACCTGAAGGCATTAATACCACTAGTGCAATGAGAGAATGGATTGTGAGAGAAAAATCACAACTCACCGTTGACATTGCTCTGTGTAAAGCTGTTAGCTGTTTCTGGGTGTATTTGTAAAAAAGGTGTTTTCTGGTGAGCATTGAGTGTCTGTCTTTGTGCTGTCTCCTCTTAGGTATTTATATTACTTATTTTCTGTTACCTTTTTTTTCCCCCCTTTGCCATTTCCTTTCAGGCGAGTTCTCTGGTTGGTTATGTTATTGCTGGCTTGTTTTCAGGAGATTTTGTTTCACTAGAAGCTGTTGAAAAGGTGCCAGATTGTGCTTAAATTCTGCTGTACTGGTAAGCTCTGTTCAAACTAGGAATGGAGCACCACAGAAAAAATAGTACATGGAGGCTTCATTTTCTAAAAACTGACAAGGCCACAAGACATAGAGGTCCTTTTTCCACAGCTGTGACTTGCTTAATTCATGAAGAGATCGTCTGGTTTGGGAGAAGCTTGCAAGCTAAACCCTTGTTTCTGCTGGTTGGTTGACACAGGCAGTGCTTCATGGCGGAAGCTCTGCATAGGAGGGCACTTCTTAGTGTGTGTTATAGATAAAGCATTGTGGCTGATGTTTACTCTTTGGGGTTCATTTGTACTGAAGGCACCATAGTGCACAACCAGACTTTCAGATATGCTCATTCAGGTCCTGAACTGGGACTAGTTTTTAACTGTCTTTATTTTCCTGTTTTTCATCGACATCTGTATGTCTAATTCCATCAATCACAGCTGTCATTGAAATAGTGACTGTTTTCTATCAGTTGAAAGATGGTGTGTTTTAGAGCAATGCTCAAAAATATATTTAAAAAAATAGTTTGAAAGCAGCCTCAAAGCACACAGTCTATTAAATACCATTGATTGCACAAGAAGAAAGTTGCTCCTAAGAGTAATGGCAGGATTCTGAAGGATATGGGTTCGTGCAGAATATTTTTTGGGAGTTTTTTCTGTGGTCAGTTCATAGAAACATAAGTAGAAATAGTAGAGTGGCTTTAGACTTAAATCTTGGAGTGACAGGGGGCATGCTACTTACAATACGT
The DNA here is from genome assembly GCF_964237585.1 of Gallinula chloropus. Classification (NCBI taxonomy): domain Eukaryota; kingdom Metazoa; phylum Chordata; class Aves; order Gruiformes; family Rallidae; genus Gallinula; species Gallinula chloropus. The sequence continues at coordinate 30,811,008 of NC_140091.1, forward strand.
TTCATTGTGTGTCTTGGATAAAAAGGGTAAAGGTTTTAAAAAAAAAAATCCTGTCTCCTTAGTACAAAAATAAAATACATTTGAATTTTTCTCATAATAAAGACAATCACTGGTTATTTTTAGTTTATATATAAACTTGAATGAGTGGAGAAGTGCTATTATGTGCTTAAATGAATATAAAATTACCTTTCTTTAGGTGAACAGTGTCTTCATCAAATCAAACTGCTAATAAGGAGATTTTCTGCTCCGTTTTCAGGATTGTAGATGTTTTGAAACTTCCCCAGAGACAAAAAGCTAAAGGTAGCAGCTGAAATTCATTAAAAGAAATCTAATGGAAAAATTCAGATGCTGTTGAGGTGCCTTCAACATTACAGCTGCATTGTAATGCAGTTGTTGCTATTAAAGGTGGGCTGTTTTTTGATGTGTGATATCTTTTGATACGGTAAGAAGTTTCAGGCATCTGAAAACAGATGAAAATCATGGTGATTTTTGTGACTGCTCATCTTGCAATTACAATCAAAATGTGCTTAATAATCCATGGTTTTGTTAACAAGAACACTTGAGGAAAAATAGTGAAAGTTTTGTGAATGTACTGCAAACACTAAGTGTGAACATTTTATCCTATCTACTTCTATGAATTCTCTGTTTTAAGCTCTAAGGGAAGAAGGGCAGCAGAAGGGATGTGTTTAAGTTGCATGCCCTGTTACAACTGGTATTTTTTCAGGGGTGAAAAAAGACACAACTTAAAAAGGAACAACAGATTACTTACAATAAAAAACATTACAAATTCAGTTTATAGTTTTTAACATCATTCACAGCTTGTTATGTTAGCTTTTAGGGAATAGATTGCTTGGATAACACTTGAATAATGCTGTGTTGCTACAGGTAATTATTTGCAGTTCAACAGCATCACAGATGCTTGCTCGCTCTACACACGCTGATTGTGTGATTCTTGCCCTGAATCTAGTCATAAGTAAGGAGATATATCTGCAAGCAGGTGTGGACATGATGATGTAGCTGTGTGCTAATGAAGAAGGAAAACAACCTTCTGGTATGGGGGCATTTTAGGTGGTGGGTATGATGCAAAACGGAAACAAGTGAAAGGGGTGTGCACGGTGGCGGTGGTACAGGGTTGTACATGGTCTCTTACTTTTGAGCAGCAACTATTATTTCGCTTAGGAACTTCCACTTTTTGATAAAGAATTTTAAAGTACCAGAGATTAGTTTAGTAATTGTTTATGACTTTTCCCATAGGTATAGCTGGCTATGCTTGCTGGTGTTTACTTACCAGGGGCCTGCCAATGTTGGCCTTTGTAATCTAATAATCTTAAATGATGTGGATTATAAAACTGTGTTCCTTGGTACCAGTGTGGCTTACGATGCCTCATCTCTAATTTGCTTAGTTTCTCAAGCCTGATGTGAGATGCTGGAGTTTGATGTTGGCTATATAGGTGCCTTTAAAAAATGTTCAGCAGAATTAAAAAGAACCAAACCCCACAGCTATCCCGAACTCAGCAGTTTAATTTTAAGGGCTGCTCTTGGTTTTTTTGGTCTTTTTCTTCCTGGAGTTGTTCCTTCTAATGAAGTGTTGTAGGTACTGTCACATTAAGATGAACTGAGGGAAAGATTAGCTTCTGTTGGTGTTAAAAGGTCGACTTTGTAGAAGTTGTGAGTGCTTTTTGATTATGTTTTTTCACTACTTGGATATCAGGAATTTTGCTTAGGTGAGTTCCTGATAGGCAGTAGAAAGTTTTAGATTCCTAGTGAAGTGCCAATAATAAACAATTTTGGACTTTTAACAACGACAATATTGAATTGTTTCAGACTTTCCATCTGTTCAATTGTTATTTCTCAATATTGTTTTGAATTCAGACAAGCATACTGTCAAGTATCAAGATTATTCATGTGAAAACCACAATGAACACGTTATGGGACAAGCTGCTGCTGTTAGGAGGGTTTTAATCCAGTTAGGATGGGTGTCCTGGTTTTGGCTGGGATAGAGTTAATTTCTTTCTATTAGCTGGTATGGTGCTGTGTTTTGCATTTAGCATGAGAATAATGTTGATAACAGCCTGGTGATTTCAGTTGTTGGCAGGTAGTTGTGTAGTGCCTACACAAGTCAAGGACTCCTCAGCTTCTCATTCTGCTCTGCTAACAAGAAGATGGGGTTGCCCAAGAAGCTGGACAGTTTACCTCAGCTGGCAAGGTGGATATTCCATACCATATGGCATCATGCTCAGTATAGAGTTGGTGGCTGCAAGGCAGCTCAGGAACTGTCTGAGCATCAGCGCTGGGTGGTGAGCAGTTGTGCTGTGCTTCACTTCTGCTGTATGTTCTATTGTTGTGGTTATCTTTTCTGAAGTAAGCAAGAAGCCTGAGAGACAGGAGAGTTGGGGTTGATCCTCTCATTGCTAGGTGCTTTCTTGGGGCAGCTCTCAACTTGGTACAGAGCATGTTCCCCTATAAAGCAGTTACATAACCCTCCTCACCTCCCATGCACAGTGCGTTAGTTTGGTTGGGGCGCTTTGTGTGTGTGCTTTTTGTTTTTGTTTTGTTTTTATAAGCCTTCATTTGCACTCCTGGATAATTATAGCACCTGAGTAGCTACCACCAAAGGGTACAATTCAATTTAAAGAAAAAAATATGTTCAGGCTCCTACGTTGCAGATGGTCATGCTGGGCTGCTGAAGGCCTCTGTGGCCTTATGTGGGCTATTCTAGTATGGAAGCCAAACATTGTTACTGATTTGAGACCCAAATGATTATTTAAATTTAGACTGAAGAAGGGATTAATTTCTCTTTAAAGTATGCTGTCAGAATTAGTGCAGGTTCATTCTTTTCTCTCTGGTGTGCCTTCTTGTTGGAGAAGACCATCTGTTTGTCAAGGGAAGTAATAAAATAATATTCGATGTGAAATTTGCACTGAAATCCTGACATCTAGTAACTGCAGTTATGAAAACAATTATCTATAATGTGCCTAATTCATTTATATTTTAATTTCAATCTGTCACTGTCAGATAAAATAAGTTATTTTCCCTTCTGTTCCTGGGTGGCAGCTATAATAGTTTAATGTTGTCTGGATAGAGAAATGGTGAGTTTGGAAGTCCTGCTGCTAGCCAGAGGCCTTTCTGTTGACAAGAGCTGCCCAGATGAAAGCTGCTTTTAGAAATAATTGAACTTTGTATTTCTGTAGGTAATTATTATATTTTGATTCTTTAAAAGGATTTGCCTATCACAGTTGTTGGAAGCCATGTGTGAAGGGAATATGAATGAAGGCAGGTAAAAGATTCTGTTTGGATATGAGGACACTGATGAGAGTTGAGAAGAAACAGATTCTGTTGGATAATCCAATTGAGACAGTTTCTTTCAAATGTTGCAAAATTGGTAAAATGATGGAAAATTAACAAAGCAATTGTGTGCCTGTTCCAGATCTAATTTGACTCATCCCATTAAATCAGTGGTTGCACTGTTCTTTTAAAAAGTCCATATTTGCCTCATTTCTTTAATGGCCAGGATTGCCTACCAACCTTTGAAAAGATATGGCTCAGGTCCGTAGCTCTATGACACCCCTAGGTATTATATTAAGGAACTTTTAAGGAGTTTCTATAAAGCAGAGTTTCTGTAATTTTCAGAAAATATGGTCTTTTTTTAGTGTCAGGGAGGTGCTTTTAGATGTATCCAAATTGTTTCCTTTTAGCAAGTCAGACATCAGAAAGTAGTGTCCCTTGCATGATTTTAGGATGATGATCTAGGCCTAAACCATGACATTATGCTGCTTTCCACAGTGGTTTGCCCAGTGATTCCTTTTATGTAGATTTCATTCAAGAGTACTATTGTACTAACCTTGTCCTTTGTTAGGTGTGGCATTCCTAAATCTGTTGTCATCTGAGTCTGTTGGCCCTGCCTAATGGCAAGAAGCTCATGTACTCATGTACTTTTACATGTAGTAAAACATCAGGATCCTAAGTCAGGCTTATAAGCAAAAGTCTACAGAGCTTGTCTACCTCTTCATATCTTGAAATTAATTTTGTCTCAAAGTACACCAAGGAGTATGCTATGTGTTCCTTCATAGCCTCCCAACTAAGAAGTGATGAAAATATGTAAAGTTCATGGTCCATTACCTACATAAGTCCATCTTTTAGATGTTCTCTCATATAGCAAAGTAAATAATGATACTTTTATTGCCACACAAACGGCATTTACAATTAACTGCTTCTGGAATATAACCCTGCTGAAAATTCCCTTTTGAACTCCAATTATTTTTACAAATCAAGACTTCTCTCCTCAAAAGGGCATACTTTCCGTTGATCTCATCATCAGCCTAAACACCTTTGAAGATGTGGACCCAAGTGTTTTTATCATTTGCAGAATGGCATGAGTGTGTTTGAAACAATCTGTCCGTTTCAGGAGAAGCTGGGTATGATTTAGGCCTTCAGTAGTTTGCAGGGACTCATGAATAAATAAGTGTGGAGCGATAAACAGGGAAACAAAAGAATCCTGCTTTTTTCATGTCTGCTTTTGATCTGCTATTGGCAGAACAAAGAAATGTAATGTAACCATATCCTCTTTTATATAAAAATTGAAAATGTGATAGCTATACCAAACAGATTAATTCAAGAACTTGTAATCAGTGAAATATTTTTCTTTCTGTTGCTTCCGATTCAGGTGTTTTCTTCATAATGTCAAAGGCTTTACATAATTTTATCTTTATAGAATATTCAATGGCAAATCCTTTAGTCTAAAAGCTTGACTTAGAGAGGACTGTTTATTCCATTTCGTTAATTTGCAGTATGCAAACCCAGAGGTTCTGACTTGGGTTTTGCAAGAGAAAAGTGAAGTGTATTTTATCTGTTGGTAAGCTAAGCTGCTTTTCTTCACTTGTCTCTTTACTGAAAGTAATGCAGCTATTCTTACTATAAAATACCCTTGTGTTACTCGGGAGCATGTGTGTGGCAAGGAGCTTTGTTCTGAGGTGCTGTAAATGTGATTGATTTTCAGTAAGTGGCTAATTTGCTTATGAGCACACTAAAACTCTTTGTGCAGATAAACTTAACCTAGAAAAAGAATATGATGAATTCAAAGTTTTTGTAATTTTAACTTTCTGGCTTTCATGTGCATGAGCAATGACTGTTTTCTCTGCAGCTGGAAGATAAGCACAGCTGATAGCAAGACTTGACAGATCTGTAGGTATTCATTCTGTCATGTTGTGGTCAGTGCAGATGCTTCTTTTCCTTTCTCTGGAGAACAGATCTGGTGCTTACTTGGGTATCCTTCTGGAATGGTCTTGGGACTGTGTCATGGAGCACACCTAGTGTGGATGTAGAAAGACTAAAAGTTGGCCTTGATTTTGATTTCTACTCCCCTAAGGAACAGTGAAGTTCCTAGTTTCTTGAATATTCAGACAAGTACCTCTCATGCTTTTCTACACTGTTGCCTTCATGAATGAAAGGCACTTACTGTAAAAATATGCAGAACTGTTACTCTCCCTTAGTACTACAAAGAAACTTTATAATGTTATTCTGAAAAAAATCAGCAGAAATAGAGCTTAATTTTTGAGAGTGATTCTGAATTTGGGGGGTCTGTTCCTCATCATACTTGTCAATTTTATTCTCTTTCCCTCTTATGTTCCACAGACTAAAACCTGCCTCACTAACTACATTCTTCTCGTATTGAATAAGATATCTTTCTAGCGCTACTGCAAAATGCCAAATTTTCAAGAATAGTCCTCTAAAAAAGTGTCTTCAGTTCTATAATCAAGTTGGATTGCTACTGCGTAGTTGGATGCATAGGAATGATAGAAATAAAGATATTTTGGAAAATGGACACAGATTGACTGTCTGCTGTAAAGAAGAAGGGGTATTAAATACATGTTTTGTCAGTTATTTCCCTCCAAATTAAAAAGAAAAACAAAAAACCCAAACATTAGACAACAGTGGGTTTGGATTCATTCAGCTGTCCATTTATGGTCGTCATCTGTGCAAGTGAAGAACTCAGTTTCTTGGTTAGAAATGTTTTTGGTTTTATTCCTTTGGATCAGAAAGAAAATAATCTCATCCAGAAGGTGAACTAAGCACCCCATCAGTTTTGTCATGTGCTTTTTATGTACTATGGACAAAACAAAAGCATGTGAAATAACTTCTTCTGCCAAACATTAAAATATCAATCCTAGATCTATTATGTATATTAATTTGAAAGTATCTAATAAATCACTCTGATCTTTGCATTCCCTGGAAAAAAACACTAGTTTCCATTCCATAACCTGCTGCTTTGTTTCTACAGTTTCAGGAGAGAAACCTCAGAATCTGCTGGTTCAATTTAGACTTAGATTTGGGGCTGGGCTGTTTGGGGTTTTCCAGTTTACCCCATTTCAATCCATGTTTCTTCTGTGTGTGCTCTGTGTTATTAAACTGTGCTAAACAATCCAAACTGCAGTGAATGGTTCTATTTTAAAAAGACAATAACCTAAGTGGATTTATCTACACCCACTGTAAGCTTCTTTTCTCTGCCTGGTTTTGTGGAGAGAAATGCCTACTTGGTCTCTAGAAAGGATTTTCTAATGCTGCACTATTCACAAGATACTTAAGGACAGTACATCTAGAATTGGAGTGGATAAAGTGTATGCTTTGCTATCTGCTTCTGGCACTATCCATTCAGTCCATGGTCACGGCAGGGAATAGATTCGGTAGTGAAATTAGGGGGTTCTAAAATACTTAGAGAATGAAAGAAGACTTTCCCTTGCCATTTCGTAATCAGTTTTGTGTTGTACATACAGCAAGGGACTTTCTTAAACTGAGAAATGTTTTAATCTAAAAATGAGGTGGCATGAGACTCTGAAGTGGCAGATTTTTTTACTTTCACCTTGTATTATTTACTGATACCTGTTTATCTGTAAATGTGTATTATTTAACTTTATTCTTTTGTTATTTAGAAACTTATTTAAACTTCTTGCCTATCTTTTTCACCAATGTTAGAAACTGGTTTAAGTTTAAAAGTCCCATAATGCTTTCCAACTATTTCTCTATAGGAATGCATTTGAAATATGCTGTCAATGCTATTCCAGTCCTTAGTAGCTTCTCCAAAAAAAAAGAAAGGAACTTCTAGTATTTTTACATATGATAGTCAAGATCAGATGGAAGGCTGGTAGATTATTGTCTCTGACCTGTGGTAAGGAACCTTGGGGGAACCGTTCTGCTTCTCTCAGGACATTACTGTGTAATTGTTTTGATGGTGACCCTTCTTCTTTTCCCTTCATTCAGTAGCATTGAGAAACATGAACCACATGATGTCATTAAAAATTAGAAAAGGACTTGCTATTCCTATAAGGTTTTTTGGAGACTTTCTTTTTTGCTGCCTCTGTTCCCATTTTGTCTGACATGTTTGTGCCTTACAGTGCACTGGATTGCATAGCAAGGCTTCCAAATGGTGGGTGGCAAAATACTGGACCACCCATTAAAAAATTCATAAATGTCTCAAAGGAAGGAGGTTCTCTCATGTGTATGCCAACAGCTAAGTTACACTTGTTTGGCTTTACATCTAACTAACTTTCTGTAATTTAACAGATATGTCCCTTTTGTGATCTTTCCCTCTACCGTTCTTCTAATATATAACTGTTTAACTGTCATATCCAGAGAAGCCTAAACCTAAGTCTTCACACCAGCACATGAGATTTAGGATACCATCTTTGTCACAGTATTGTGAGGGGTGCTGTTGTGGCTCACAGTGAATGGTGTAGGGAAAAAAATCTGTGCAGAAGTGGCTATCACTTTCCTAGACAAAAGGCAGGGGTAATAAATTGTTAAGTACTTTATTTCTTTGACATAAAATAAATCAGTCAAAGGTCTCATTTGAAAAACCTGTGTAAAATTGGATGAACAAAGCTTGACTAGCACAAGCCAGTCTGTTACTTGTACCACCAAGCCTATATATGTAATTGAAGGTCTGAATTCTGTATTTTCTGCCTCTGTCTTGAGTTTACTAGAGCATTCTGCAATAGGGTCTGAACTTTGTTATCCATATGTGATAACAATGTTGACTCTTTCAGTTGTGCTGGGATATCTCACTCCCAGTCAATACCGAAACACCACCACTTGTTTCGTCTTCTGAGAGTGCCAATATGTTGTTAAAGGAAGTTTTCTGTAAAATGTGAGTTTTTCAAACTGTAGTCATGTCAGATTTTCTTCAGTACAAGTCAGATCTTAAAAAGCATTCATCTCTTCTTCTTCCAGCCTTGTTTCAGTATCCAGTGATAATAGATAATAACAGTAAAATCTTCTTACTGGTGACATTATGGGGTTTTTGTGTGTGTGTGTGTGGTGTTTTACTTTTTGTTTGCTTTTTTAAACTTATAACTGAATTAGCCAAGAACTGTTAGGTACACAAGCAGAACCTGCTGCTAAGCAACAAAGAAGCAGTCTAGGGGGTTTCTGGCTTAATAACTTAAAGCCTGTGTCCTTTCAAAACAAGTGTTTCATTTGAAATTTGATGCATCATACACTAGCAATTTTGAAGAATACAGGTACAATCTGTCAGGCTGGGAACATTTAGTTTAGTTTTATAGTGTTAAGAAAATTCCTTAGAAAAGTTGAACTTGTAAATGTTGCAATTGCCTGAAAGCCTAATTTAAAATCTTTTTAGTGTAGTACCCAGTGATGTGTAGGTCAAAAATATAAAGACCATTTGCAATGACAAAATTATCGAGCCATGGATAGCTGGATATTATTCCACAGTAGATGGAATATCACTGAAGAGGAAAACTGAAAATGTATTTTTCTGAGACTTATTCCACAAGTTTAGATCTGGTAATAGGCCATTTTATGCATTTCAATATATACTACTTTGTAACATGTCTTATGCATTTTTAGTTCCTGTGTGAGATTTCTTTAGCTGTGTGATGTAGGGCTAGACAAATGTCAAATCCTTGTCTGTGAATGCATGTCCATTCTTAAGAGCAAGTTAAAATGATGGAGATTCCACTTCCCCTTTCTGCAGCCTGGTGTGTTGTGCTGGTTATTTGTCCATAATGCCTCCCAAAATGATAATCATCATCTCTCAGATAAATGCTTTACTGCAGTCTAATTCTGTTTCTTTTTGGCCTTTTCCCCAAGGACACAGGGAACAAATTATTTACTCCCTCCTGGAATCACTCTAACATGTTGCCTCCGTCATGATGTGAAAGGAAGATACAGGAGGGGAAGTGGAATTAAACAGCAAAACACACCTGTGTTAAATGGTAAGTAAAGTAGTAAATACTTATAGTTACTTTCACGTGCTGTTTCATGCACAGCCAATGCTCAGTGAGGGATGCCTTACTCCCATTTGGCATCGTGCTGTGTGAGACAGAGAAAACCAGTTCTAAGCCTACTTGAAAATATGAATCCTCTTTTTGTGTGTGTGTGTCTTTAAGCAGGGGTTTAGGTCTAACTCAGGTGTTTTCCTGTCAGCTACTAAATAAGTCACCATCAAAAACTCACTGATACCACCTTCACCATGCAAGTACTCCCGAGATTTGGTTTTCAAACTTTATTGCGTGCTCTTTTTGTAGAGCACTAGGTGTTTGTATTGATTTGTTTTCTTTGGGTGAGAAACTGGACTGGTTTTGATTGCCTTTGTACCGTGACAGCCCCACAATCCCACACTGGGGTTTCCAGCCCACAGAATGGGATCTTAGACAGGAGATGGGTGGACTGTGTGCACATACACTACATCTAAATGCTGATATCTTTTGGCATGTGTGGGTGGATCTCCCTTCACAAAACACTACCAGGTAGGAAGTCACCTTGAATTCCTGCCTACTGTACTTAGCTGTTGCTGATGTGGTATTTCACTGTTGTACAACTCATCACACAGTTTGGTTCAAAGGATCAGGTTTCCTGATTTCAATGTAGGATTATTTTAAGATGTTTCTGCACGTTGCAGTTGCTTTACAAAACTTGGTGCTTATCCTGCATAAGCAGAATGCACTGTGTTGTGAATTTAGGACAAATTAGAAGTTCTGGTTTTACCTTTGTATTATAGGTGTCTTGAAATGTTTTAAAAGATTTCTTTGTCTTCTGCCCAGCAAGGATGTTTATATGGTAGTACACTTCAAATTCTGAATTCTCAAAAAGTAAGCTTTCTTACCAAGTTATGTTTCCCAAGAAGAAATTTTCAGCTTCTTGTGTGTCATCTTTGGCTCGTACGTCTTCCTTACCATTTGAGTAAACTTCAGTCTCTTATATTAAGCTGCTCTTAAACCTTGCTTCCAGTTCCTTTATTTTTAAAGAAGAGTACCTACTGTGGAAAGCTGGTTGAAGAAGTTTTTTAACAGTACATGCCTGAGTGCATAGCAGAAGATAGCACTTTCATTAGACACAGGTGCACGCAGTTTCAATATGGGGAGCTACTTACTACCTTGGTCAAACAGCAGTTAGTGGTAGGGGAGAGTGGGAACAAGACTTGAGTGATCCAGCTCCCTGTCCTGTTTTCACTTTCAAATATTTGGACCTTCAGGGTTCAAATAGATCAGGATGCAGCTGAAAATTGAAATGGAAAATCTGCAAGTGACTAGAGACAGCTGTCAAACCTTTAGTTGGTTTGCTAGCACCCTGTCATCTTAGCAGAGCTTTGGGGAGACCTGCACATAGTGATACCCTAGGCAAGAGAGAGAGAACACATACTGTTGCAAAGCTGCTTCCAATGCTTGTATGCCCTACACAGTCTCTGAGTAGATCATCTAGGCTGGAGAAGGCAGCAATTTGAAGAATTTCAGATATATCTTTGGTAGGGGAAAGTGCTAAACCTTGCTGTGGCTGCACTTAGCAGATTTTACTTTAAGTTTGAGTTACACTGACTGATAGCATAAAAATACTACTGTAAATCAGAATATTCACAGCGTTGATTGTTATCTATTGACTAAGCCTATACCTGTTTGTTGTGTGTGATGTGCACCAGAAGCAATGACTTCTTTACATAAATTAGAAATTATTACTACTTTTTGCTCTAAATACACGTTCTAATGTGGCTTTAGTGTAGCAGCATGGTAAACATGGGTGTCACTGGCTAAGGTATCTGGAAAGAGAGGAGGCTAAAACATTTAAGCAGCATAAGCGGGCATAATTCTTTGAAATATATGGGAAAATGCAGACTTTATACAAATGCAGGTTCTTTAAAAACAGTAGAAAGTTTTCAAATAACTGTGGCTATGAAGTTTGTGATGCTGTTATTTAACAAAGTTCCCCTGTATTTAAATGGGCCATGAAAACAATAGTTGGCATTTCTCTGTCCCTTTATTCAAGAGCTTCTATGCATATATGCAGGTCAAGGGTACGTAAGATACAGGGATTTCTGCTCTTTCTATTGCACTTGGTAAGGATTTTTTTTTGCATTTCATTTTGATTTCTGACCTTTTTCAGAGACACTAGTTTATGTTGTGAATGTGATTCTGATAGATGATGACATTTTCTAAGTTTCTTAGTGGGGTCACTGAAGGGACATCTTCTTTAAGTAAACACTTATTTTTAGGGGTTTTTTCCTTCTGTTGGTTCTGCAGTACGCTCTTCAGGTGGGCATTATGGGGAGTGGCTTCCAAGAATGAAGAAACGTCCCAAAGCTATCAAAATCATTCTCTTTTCAGATAGATTAATATCATAGCTTTCCAGTGTCAAGTTTCTGACAAGGTCACATGAACAGTGCTGCATGAAGTAATATATTCAGGCCAGTGTCTGTTTACAATCTGAGGATGACATTTAACCAGACCCTTCATAATATTTAAAATTTTTTTTAGACTTTTTCAGTGTATGTGTCATGGACAGGTCTGTGCATTAGGCAATCATTATGTTAGTACCATTGTTCTGAATAGTGCAAAATTGTCAGTGTTTTTAAATGAACACCAATCCTACTCCGGACTGCAGACTTCTGTAACCTTGGAAACTATGATATATGTTCATTCTAGAGACAATGAATTTGTTACTGCAATGTCCAAATGTTTTATATAGAAAGAAATTACACTTTTTCATTTGTGAAAATATATTTATAAGACTCATCTGCTGCTGTTGTTATTGCTCTTAAGCTATTATTAATAGTAGTAGTATATTTAATGAATACTTGCCTGTTTTGTAGCACTTGAGAATTTCATTGAGAAGTCAATTGTGAAATCTTGGAGTCTCTTTAGAATGACAGCCTTTGCTTTGGAGACGACATACTCAAAGGCCTAATGGAGACAGGTAAAGCTGTTACTTGCTAAACAGATGTCAGAGGGCTTTATGGGATGGATCCCATTTATAGTCAGATCATGGGAGGATTAAAGAGTTTTGGGAAGGCTTCAACAAGTAAATAAATGTAAAGATAAATCAGGAATGTATTTTAAATTTTTGTTTGAAATGACAGGTATTAATATTGCATAACATTGATTGCACTGTTCGAGAGCGCACACTTTCAACTGCATTTAGTTATTGACATTAAGTTTTAGCATTTATTTAAATTGGATACATGTGAAAAGTCACTAATCTTTTGGAGGAGTGCCCTCATCTTTCAGTTCTGCTGGTACTTAATGTATATCCAGCAAGACATTATTATTCCATGTGCAGACAAATAATGAGGATGATAAAATCAATTACTGCTCCTTCTGTTTTGAAACAAGAATAAAACATATTTATAGTTTTCCTTGGTTGTAATAATGTGTGTGTATATCAGAGACAGAATGTCATCGTCCTGCTCATTAGCACATGTGGAGCCACAATCTTCTAAAATCCCAATATTGGTTTGTCACTGCGCTTAACCTCTCTTTCACAGCTACATATGGCTGCTGGCAAGAGGCTGAACTTTAGCAGGAACAGCAAAAGCAGCTATGTGGGAAGACTGGGGTCTTTTAAAATAATTTAAGAGTTAATTTATAGTGGTTTTGCAAGGCAAGTGTGAACTTGATAAGTACCAGAATGCGGTTGTCACTAGATGCACCTTTAATAGATGTGCTTTGCAATTCACTCCCTCAGCGCCATGGGAATGTTGCTGTTGTCTCCAGTCCAGAATTGGACAATAAGTGTGTATATAAATGCTTTTGACAAAAAAAAAGTGTTTAATTCCTCTGCAGATTTTATCAAAAAGTGTCCCTGACACTATCAGCAAACTTCTTTAAGCTTTTTGGGGTATGTCGGTTCCTCCACACAACAGCTTTGAATTTTTTCACACTGGACTGAAAATAAAACATTTGAAATATTTTCTTGTGATAGAATTGTGTCAGAACAGATGCTCTCAATTCAGCAGCTCTGATTTGTCTTTCTTCAAAAGTTTCAAAAGATTTCTAAAACCTCCCTACTAAAAGACACTGTAGAAAAACAAACCGTTTCCATTATGGGTTTGATTTCAGTGAAAGGCCATTGCAAAATTCATAGAAGGTGGTGCTTACATTTAAAAGCTTTGCCAGGAGCAAGAACTTGATTCTTGGAAGGCCTCAAGTCACTGTGGCCCAAATAGAACTCCCTCCAGTAACAGTAATGCCAAAATTCATATGGAAAAGAGGAAAAAATAAACCACTATCTAAACAAATAATAGTAAAATACAAATTAGTTACACAAAGTAAGAAGGTAAGGCTTACTAGTGTGATATTTTTAGTTCAATGTTATCAAAATTATTCATTAAATTCACATCAAAGATAGTTATTATATCTAGCAGAGCATCTTGTTCCTCTAATTTTCTGGATATTGAAACAGTTTTTAGCACTGGCAGTAATGTGTGACTCAGCATAGGACCAGGAAGGCTGCCTGTGCTGTCAAATGCACCCATTCTTTCTGGATTCACATGTTGGAGTAATTGTACCATGCATTCCTACTTCATGCTGTTGGAAATGGATGTATGAAAGTCTGTGTGCCATGCAGAAAAGACATAGGTGAAAACCTCCCTCCCTTTTCTAATGTCGCGTAGAATCATAGAAAAAGGCAACACAAAACTTAAGTACTTAATGGTTTCCCCTTAAAATTTCAGCTTGATGTTAATATGTATTGAAATAGCTTTTAATTCTTCATTGTACTTGTACTTATGCAAATTTTTAGAATGCTATGGTTATGTATAAATATTCATTTCCTTCTATGAAGTTATTAAGGTGCATAGAAGTCAGATCAGCATACTGCAATGAGTCGCAGATGAGAAAAACAACAGCATGGCTCAATGTGTTTTTAACTGGAAAGGGGCAGTGAGAGCCGCTGTGGACTGAAAGGGCAGCTGGCATGACAGCATTTGACATCCTGTGTGTAATTGCTTTTGAATGCTTGACAGATTTTTATAATGGTAAAGAGGCACTTAGACCAGCAGGTAACTGCTGGGAATAGATTGAGTGGTGGTGAGCCCATTTTCATATTACTCTTCCTTGAGAATCCTGTAGACACACTCTTGACATCAAAGCTATGTTCTCTTTTAAGTTCAAGTGCTTGTCAACTGTTACACCACTTTTCATCAAATTCAAGAAAAGCAGACCAACTTAAAACACCTGCATGTAATTAATTAAGTGAACATTGTTAAATATGAAATTTGAAGTGCAGTTTATATGTAGTAGGGGTGGGAAATAGAGTAATGGCTGGACAACCAGCCTTTAGATTTTGTTTGAATTATTTTTGTTGGCAAACCCTGAGCAGAGGATCAATCTGATGTCAGATTAACCAGCCCAACAACTACAGAGACAAGAAAAGCTGTTTCTGTCTGTTGGAAGTGATGGCATTTCTATTTTTTAATATGTGCTGAGCTGATCAAAATAACATAACAATTTCTAGCTACTGGTTTTGTTTTCTTTTGCCTTGGGTCACTGCAGATTGTAAACTAGTCACATCTCTAGGTTTGATTTTTGCATTTGCTCCTCCTATTTGGTTTTTTCCATTTGTGTTTCTGATAGAACGAAAGGCTTCACCACTGGGATTTTATAAAAGGATCGGTGGAAACTGATACCTTCATTCTGGGGTACTGAATTTACAACATTGTAAAGGAGATTGCATTGCAGATAGAGTAGTCTAGGTTCTGAAAATCTGGGTACATGGAAGGGAGCACACAGATACTCAAGATTAAAAAATGTCCAGTTGCTGCAAAAATCTAGGTCATGCATTTCTTGACTTTAAACTGGTGAAAAGGTGTTTTGCTCTTCAGGGATATTTTCTTAACTCTGCTATCTTTTGTACCTAAAAGTTTAGTGTTTCACATGACATACATTACCATTTGAAACTAGGTGGCTACTTGAAGTTGGGACAATAAAATCTCTCATGATACACTGTAAATATCCAAAGCAACTGCTATGCTAAATTTAATGGACTGTGCCAAGCAGTGTTCCTAATATTTTATTAATGGCTGTGAATCGGATCTAGAAATTTTTACAGTGGTTGGACTGACCATTCATCCAAAAGATATAAGCACTTAATTGTGTCTAAGCAGCTGTCAATTTTGTATGCCCTTAAGATGTCCCTTTCTCACTTGGCTGATCGCATCATGTTCGGAGCCTCTGAAATGTTCAGACTTGAACCTGAAGGGAAAATTTTGCTTGTGACAGAACTGAAATGGCTTAACTGTTATGGTGTCTACTTCTTTATATTTTTTCTGAAAAAATATTCAGAGTTACAGGAAAAGACAGTTGAATCAAACTATTGCAATCTAAATAGGTATTTTTGCAGTGTTTTGTGTACTTGCAAAGTAGTTTGTTCAGTAATGAGATGAGCCGTTTTGATAGCAGAAGTCCTTCCAAAGTGAAAGAACCAGCATTATTGTGCTCCTTAAAACTCTTAGTTTCACCAGGAGTTATATTTTTGAACAAAACACAAAAGGGTGGTGCATTGGTGACCACCCTTTTCACAGTAATAGTGGTTAATGGCTACTTGTAATTTATAAAGTGGATTCAAGTCTGACTACCCAGATCCCTTCAGTTCTGCAAACTGTTCTTCATTTTGTGTTGTAAATATCTGTGTGATGTCTGATGTCAGAGTAACAGATAGATGCAGTGCATTCTGTCTTGGTGCCATTTGGGGTAGAGGAGGTAAAAAAAAAAATAATCTGGAGAGAGTAACACCTTGGGTGATCCTGTAAAAATAATGAAGCACAGCAAAGCTAAAAAATCACATGGTCCAGCTAATAACTGTAGCATCTATTACAAATTACTTGAGTGATTAGATATTTTTACCTGTTCAAAACTCATTAGTTTAGAGCTTGTGAATGGCCACTTAAGTATTGCAGTTAATCTTACCAGCTCTACTGTCATCATCTTCTAAAGACTATTTGGATACTAGAGGCTTTTTGACACATTAGAGGGAGATTTCACTGCTGTTACGTATGTTACCAGTACAACAAAAATAATAGTGTTGTCTTTAGCACTGAAGTTTGTAATGAAAAACAAATTGTTTTGCAGATAATATAATTTAATTTCATAGTAACTTAGGCTCCCTTAAAAAAAGACCCAGAAATCTCAGCTAAAATATCGCTGTAAAATCCAAAAGTCTGCATGGCTTGAGGAATGTTTATTTTTAAAAGTCACATTTGAGACACCCACTAGTCTCCTTTTTGGTTTAATACTTCTGTTGTGCACACACAGGAAAGTACCTGTAGAAAGTCCTATGACTGTATATGAGAAAGATATTGCTCTAGTTAGGTTTAGGAGAAAGTCCAAAGAAAATCATCCTAGATTAGCCTAAAATAGCCTAAGTTAGTATTTGCCACCAAAAGAATCACTGGTAAGACTAAAGAATGTGTTCCCAAAAGAGATGTTAAAGTAAATGTGCATAAAATGCAAAATGTGTAGGCTGATGTACTCTAAACTATGTAAACATAGTTGTATTTCATCCCTCTTGTATATTTTAATAGAGCATATTTTCTTTTTAAAGCATGAATATTTTCTTCTGTGTATTTTAACTCCTCCCTGCCCCCCCCGCCCCCCAAGAAAAAAAAAAATATTCAGAGAAATGTTACTGTTTGTCACAAGAACAAAAACCTAGGACCTACTTGTCCTCTACAGTTAATACCTGGGAAAAGTGTCTCTTGCATTAAAATGTGACAAAACGGTAATTTAAATTATGAAGGAGGGCCAGTTCCCACTGAAGCCTATCTAAGCAGAATTTAGCATACCTGTCATACTCCATTTCATTTTCAGGAGTATTATACATCTGCTGCCTCCCAGAAGATAATCTTGGAAAACCAATTTGTATCAATATTTGACTTAGGTATGTGAAACTTCTGTCCTGTCCTAACCACTGCACGGCCTGATTTAAATATACTGGATTCCATCAATATTGCAGCTGTGCATTTGGGGTGATAAAAGTAAAGATCCTCTAAATATATGGCTGCAAAATTTCTCAGAAGCAAAATGTAATGTCCTAGATATTCCCTGAGGGCTTCATCTTTGCTATCTGAAATCTGTGGTAAATATTATTTAGATCGTATTTACATACTAAGTTAGGTATAACTTTAAAAGATGTGACTATCCAAATATTGATGGGAAGACCTGACAAATAGTTGCCTTTCTCTATATAACTATATATGATTGTATTTTTAGCAGTTATCAAAAATGCTCTTGCTCTTTCTGGGAAAATTTTGAGAGCTGGCTCATAAGAAGCACTTTGAACCCAAGATAACTTTTTCTCTGAGTGATGTTATGACTGATTTATACTTTTGCTCTTCTGGACATTTTCTGTTTTCCCCAAATCATTTACAGCTCTCATATATGGCCAAAAGTAAGAACGGAATCCACTTGCAGCAGTTGAGAATATGCCAGTGAAATATTTATTTCCATCCTTTTTAGAAGGTACAACCAAGATTGTTCCTCCCACGCATTTGTAGGTCCTGCAGCCATAATACTGGTGAAAGTGA
This sequence comes from Gallinula chloropus, assembly GCF_964237585.1. NCBI lineage: Eukaryota > Metazoa > Chordata > Aves > Gruiformes > Rallidae > Gallinula > Gallinula chloropus. Next base: position 30,828,811 of record NC_140091.1, read on the forward strand.
TTTCTTAGGATTTAAGATGATTCTGGTGAAAAGGGGTAGCTTCTCTCCAAGCAAACACGTTTTCTGTGTACAAGACCGTGTGCATGCTTCTTAGTGCTTTTGCTCTTGATGAACAGAAGGTGGAAACCATAGAGATAGTAGCTCTTCCATTCCTTTCCCGGAATGTTTCCAGTAATTAAAAACTAGTCATTGTCATCTTTGCCCTTTTTGTAAAGAAATAGCAAAGCTGACATTAAGCTTCCTACCCCAAATCCTCTCCTGTTGCTTGTGTCAAGTTAAACAGATGTGTAAACTGCAGACCAGAAGTATCAGTTAATTGTGCTCTTCCCTACCTTCAGCATATTACTTAACTTTTATATATATATATGACAGGCAGCTCTCAGCACTACACAGGCTTTAGTATTTATGTAGCTTGTATGTAAATAACATGGTAGGCATATCTATGAAAATGGTTATCTTTAATTAAATGTAAATGTTCTGCTGATGAATCCTTTTCTTGAATGGAAACTTTTTGTAGTTGAGTAGAATTTATTGCAGTTGTGTCAGTTGTTGTATCAAGGCAATAGTTGCCTTGTCTATCAGAATGTTCCCTGTGAGAATAACTTTACACCACTCAGGTTTCAGAATGATTTACTTCACATGATTACAGCACACTCATTACAGTTTGAGGAAATATGAATTTCTGCCATGCCAGATGGTGATGGGCATTGACGGCTTTTTCAGTGAAAAAGATAGGAAGCTTTTGAATTCCTTTGCTTCCAAAAGTCGTGCCTTCCCACTCAACTTTATTCCCACCTGCCAGTAAAACAGATTTTTCAGAAGTTCCTCTCCATCTTGTGCCAAAAGAAGTGGCCATATTTTAGCAAAAGCTTAGTGTAATGGAAAGTTAACCTTCAGGCTTTTTTCTGAGGATTTAAAAGTCTCTCTGAATGTTTTTGGGCAAAAGCTGTTGCCTGGGACTTTTATTGTTTCTATCCTGACCCAAGCTGTTGGCACCCAGCCGGTTTGGGGTTTCAGCTGTCTGGGCAGCCAACAGGAGCGACTGTGTCAGTGCAGCTGACGGCACCAAGGCGAAGCTCCTGCGGGCTGTGGCTTGGGTAGTTCTGCTGGCAGTGGAGGAACTCACAGGCTGTGTAAGCTCAGCCAGTCTGTAGTAAGGTTTTGCAGTAGTGCTTGCTACTGCCTGTAATGAGGGCATCTCCTCGGTGGAGAGCATGCCCTGGCTTTGTATGTACTAACTGAGGAGACCCCGGATGCCCTGCGTTATATTTAGTGTATCTTTTTCCTACTCAGTCTTTAAGCTGCAGTTTCGATAGTGAAATCTTGTACTTGCCCCAAATGAAGCAGAGGGCAAACCTTTTTCTCAGGATAGCGATGCTGTTGGTGCTGATGGTTAGACAAGAGGAAATGTGACCATCTTGGCTATATAGATCAATTAATGTAATTCACCACTATAAATGTGTTTTACCTTGAACATGTGAATTACTGTCATGAGTAGCTGTTTAATATCAACAGCTGTAGGGGCTAATTTGTTTTTCAAAAAGCTGAGTTGTACTGTTGTTGTATGAAAAACTTCAAGTGTAAAGCAGCAGTAAAGGAATTTCTACAAATGTGGTTTTCATTCAGAGAGAACAAATAGATTTGTGTCTGTTCATAGGACATACTGGATAGGAAAATGCTGCCTGTTCAGGCGATAAATGAAGGTGCTGTGTAGTATAACAAGTGCTCAAAAATCCAGATGTGTCTGGAAAACCAACTGCAATGACAAAATGGGACTTCTATGGGCTGACTGGAGTCTTGGTGCAATGCAGGAGTTCAGTGATGTGCATTGCCTACCTGATTTGAGCACAAATGTAAGTCATACTTCAGATCTTCCAAAATGTGCCAAAGTCTCTTTGTTAAAGGAATCTGTGTAGTGGGCAGCAGAAAAGAATAAACATACCAGGTTTTACTTGAATAACCTGATGCATAAGGTAGAAAAGAGAGATTTTCTTAGTTTAAAATGTGATCTGAAAGAGTCACACGAGACAGTTATTGATTGCATCTTAAATATGTGTTCAAACTTGTTTCATTATGTGAAGTAATTTTAAAGAATAGTCACATGGTAAGAAGCAGTCTTGAGTTAATGGAAGACAAAAACTTTTCTACCACCCTAAGATCACCATCAGAAAACAAAATAATGATTATAAATGATATTTCACTCGTAAAAAGAGTGGTTTTCCAAAATATTCTTCATTATCACCCTCTTTGCTTTCGCAAATATTCCTAGGAATGGAATCCTTATTCTATTCTTTATGACATTTTTGTAATAATATAACTCACCTGATTGACATGGCTTGTGGTAGGTTTTTCCCCATTTTTGAGTTGTGGTAAAGTCAGTGAAAGCAAATTATTTCATTTACATGTGTAGTGCTGCTAAGTTCTGTGGAGAAACATTGATGCAAGATTTCTCTGGGAATACATGACAGGGTTTAAAGTATATACTGTACACTGTATGAATGATTGTTCAAGCAATGCTTTAGAGAAAGTAACCTTAGTAACCAGCATAGATCAGTGATCAATAATACTTGCTTTTTTAAATGATATGGTTATTCCATTTATTTTAATCTATTAATTGTTCACAAGTATTTTGTTTAAATAAAGTTATTAGTGAAAGGAAGTAAAAATCTTCATAGGAATTCTCTTATTCTATGCAATGCCTGAGTTATTGTTATTGTTATGTGAGACAACTGTATTGTTAAGAACACTACTTCTGTACGAGGGTATCATTACCTCAGTAATGACCATTTCTAATATAGAAAACACGTATTCTGCTTGGCATAATACATTTATTGTCTACTGTAGGGGTTATGTGATTTGCTGAGATTTATCAGGTGTTGTTTGTCTTAGAAAGCGGAGTGTGATCCCTGTGTGGAGTGATGCTGTCAGGGTAAATTCCTATTCTGTGTACAAGTTCAACCTAACAGGAAGCCCCAAGCTGAGTTAAAATTTTGGGTTCACTTGCAGCTCTTCTCCAGAAGCCTGTGCTTGGCAAATTCTGTCTTGGTAAAAATGGTGTTGGTGTTGGTGGGATAATTGTGCTACCTTTGTACACCATAACCATGTACTGGTATTCCAAGAGTCAAGTTGATTACAAGACCTGATCATAAGCACACAGGTCATGCACTCCACTCAGTTCTAAGCAGTAAATAATTCATTGGCATTGTCCACCATTGGGATGAGGGATTCAGCCTCTGGATGTGTGGGAGGCTGAGTAGATGGTCAGGGATGAGCCAGTGCAGCTACCACCTGAGCAGTATAAGTGCTTGGAAATTTGTTGGTGGGGCAGTTGTCTCCATAGTGACCAACTGTACAGACTTCTTGTAATCAGTCAGGTGTGGCAAGGCTTCAGATAGAAAAAGCAGTGACAGTATGATCTTGCCATGGTTAAGAAATGACTTTGGATTCTGAAGCAGTTTTGTTGAAGTCCAATTTATGGACTTATGTTGAGAATGGTCAATTTTTTCTGAGAGTGCTGAATGGAAAGAGAGTTGCAGGTGGATTTTCAGAATACTCCCTGGTTTTGTGTGGTGTTCTAATCAGCTGTGAAGATGCTACAAAAACTTTATAGAGCAGTCAGCAAAGGTAATTGTCTGAACTTCCATATGGAGCTTAGCTGAATAAGTATTAGCACCAAAAGTTTCATTTGTGTGTTGCAAATTTTAAGGGCTGTGTGGAACTGAATAAAGAGTCTGGCTCAGCTATTACCTGCAAGAAGAATCGTGGCAGACTTTTGTGCTATCTCCAAACTTTCTTACCATTTTTCATGCCAACTCACTGCAGTGATCAATCCTTCTATAGTAAATAGGAAAAGCTGTGTTGTCACAGGTTCATAGGTTACTGCCCTGCACCATTTTCATGGTGAGGAAACGATGGCTGAAGAGTTCCTGAAAAGACAAAAGGAAGCCACTAGAACTGGTGTCTTCAATTTTCTATTTGTGAGGAGGGGTTTGCTTTCTTTTTGTATACCCTGTTAACATAAAATTTTATTTCTTATAGGAACTGAATTTTAATCAGGAAAGAAAATAATTCATTAGGGAATAAAACATCTCAACATTCCTTAGTCCTTGAATTAGGGAATTACATAAGCCAGCAGTCTTATAACTGAATGGGCGTATGGCAGCGTGGGTGGATCTCTGAACCTACAAAGGAGCGTCACTGCAGTCAGGTATAGGATCAGAACTACTTTATGAATGCAGTCCTTGCCACTCTGAAAGGCAACCTCTTAAAATTATGTAGGATTTCCTTCCCACAGACTTCAAGTGGTATTTAAGAAATAAAAATTCTTTCTTGTTTAAAAAAAAAATGAAATTAAGGAATCAAAATAGTTGGAATTCTTGATGTCTAAAGAGGTTTAAGTCAAATTATATGGTATGGTTATTAATTGTATCATAGACCCATCAGAAACCGCTTCTGTATATGTTCCTTACTTGTTGCTAACAGATGGCCAGCAATTTTGAATTTTCTTTTAATGAATCCTTATCCAGATCACCCATACTGATGAATTTCCAATCAAAAATAGTGCCTACTATGTTTGAGTGTTATATGAGGACGCCGAACTTTTATCTATTTCTGACCCTCAAACCCGAGTTAAGTGATGCATTGAGTTCCACCAGCTGCCAGGCAGCCTTCTTTGAAGCTGAATGCCATGAACTAATTTTTCTCTTAATTGTTGAAATTTGTGAGACCACAAATCTCTTAACTGAACGTGACTCCTAGTGGCCAGTATTTTAAACAGTACTCAGCCTGAATGCCAGCTCCGTTTCTGTTTCTGTCATTAGGAACTAGCATTGCTGCAGTTGGCACCATGACAGAGCATCCGCAAAACTGATTCTTCAGGAACATTCACAGCTTTAACGTATATAATTAAATTCTTCAATCTCCTAAAAGAAAGTCCCTAATTAATTCATTGCCATCTATGTGGGTGGACCTTGCAATGCAATCTTTTGAGAACTGCATCCCATACGTGGTTTAATAAGTCTTCAAGTCACTTGCAGAAATGAGATGCTTGACCCCCTTTTAAACTGGATGGAAGATCTCCGGTACTCATGTGTTGGTTTTGTGCTGCAATGACTGTGTTTGTACTGAGAGACTTGGCATGTTTGAAATTGAAAATTTTCCCTCCCCGTGTTAGGAAGAGATGCTTGTGAGATATGAACAAGGAACTTTTCAACCATACCTCTTCATTCTTTGACTCTAGAAGGGTAATTTTGCTTCCGCTGCTATTTTGACCAGGTTCTTCTCTGCTTGTCTGTGAATTCGTGACATGCTGCACTGTGTTGTGTCTCTTCCTCGTTTTCTCTTGTTCTGCTTCTGTAATCCCTTTAGCTTTAATTTCCCTCTACTTCTGGTAAATCTAATCTAGCTAAGTACTTGGTTTATTTTCATATTATTTTTCTCCCTGATACCTGGACAACTTAAAGCATTTCAGCTTCTTTGCAGAAAGATATGTTTCGTCTGACCTAAGCTTCTCCCTGTTGCTCCTGTTTTTCTAACTTGTATAGTTTCCATTCTTGTAGAAAAGGTAAATTAAAAAAAAATCAGTTTGGTGTTGAAAGTTAAGATTTCTTTGATCGTGATGGTGGCTTTCATGATCTGCCCAGTTGTTTCTGTAATTGTGAATCATGAGGCAGTGGCCAGAGGTGATGGTCTGTTCTTAAAGAGCTCTTAAGGTACTTTCTCCACTGTAGATGAATAAGGTCTTTTATCACAAAAAACTTTATAGCTGCATTAATTCTTGGAATAACATTCCATTTCTGTATATCAGTTTCTCTTCCATCTTACTTCAAGTCTAGTAAAATTAATTTCTTCGACTATCATCCTTTCTTGGCTGTTAAAACAGTCAAGTTCTCCATTTAAGGATGCTTTATTGAGTCAGTGATCAAATCAGTGATGTCATGCCATAAATGAAAGAAGTTTCTTTGCTTTAGGACCTGATACTTGTAACAGTGAAGGCTGTCATAGGATTCCAACATTTGTTAGAGTTTTATATTTCTAATTGCTAAGCTTCTGGTGAAGCTTTAAGCTTTTTCAGTACTTGATGACCCTCGGACAACTGGGGAACTTTGAAGACCCCCCAGTGCGAAGGATGGCCTAGCATCCACTATTGGTAAGATGTATTAATCTCTGCTGATGAAAAAATGAGTTAAATCTTTTACAGCTTAAAGGGAAATTGAAAACAACAGAGCATGTTTGTTTGGAGTTTTTAAAGAAATTACTTTGTTTCCTCTTTCAACATATAATACAAATAGGATAGTGTTGAGTGAAATCTCCATATTTTCACAACATTTTTCTCATGTCTAGATGATAGTATTATTTCATAAGAAATGATTATAAGCCTTTAAAATTAATATCCTATTCAGGCATTGAAGGCAAATTAAATGCAAATGAAACTCCTCAAATGAACGCATAATACTTACTGCAGTGAGGTTTCAAAACACATTTGCGATGCTGAGTAGAAAAAAATCCAACTTACATTGAATGTGCAGCACAAATGCAAATGTCATCAACCATTTCTTTGTATGCTTTTCTGGTTTGTGTTCTTTGTTTTGCAAATATGGTAATTGTAATGCAATTGTATTAAAATGGGAAGAAGTCAAAAGAATTCACCCAGCAAGCATCCTCTCTTCCAAGGTTATTTGGCTAAAAAATATAAAATGGATTTAGAGTTTTTAGACACTGGTTTTAAAGCTTAGTGTGTTACATTTGTATGTTCTTATGGCATGAATGGCAATGGAAATATTGACACATTAGTAGGAATCTTGAAAAAAAGAAGGCTGGGTTAATATGTAATTAATTTCTTTAAGCAGCAGGCTGCCTGATGACATCTTTTGGGCAAGACACCTGTTCTAGTGCATATACTGAGGCCTTTACTTGTAACTTTGAATAGTGTACATGTGTTCAGGTGTTTACTTCATTCATTTTAATTCTTCAAGCTTATCTTAACGTGCCACTTTATCCATACAAGTCTAGTAGTACTGAAAGGATTACCTTGCATGACTCCATGCATTTTACACTCCCATTTATCCATATCCAGTGGCAGCCTGACTGCTGGGAAGAGTTCTCTCATGTCTACTGCACCACTGCTGACTGCAGTGCCCTGTGATGCAAGCTCGGGGAGCTGACAAATCTTTCTCTGAGACACTGTTCAGTCAGCTCCACAAGCAAGCACGCATTATACTAGGCATTTTAATCTAATAGTAGTTGTGACTTTGAAGTGTGGATAATCTGTGCCATCAGGATTTGTGGGTAAGGAAAACTCAAACATCACCCTATCATTAACGTCCTGTGCTGACAACTTGCTGGTCATCAGTCAGGGTATTGGAACAAGCTGACAACCTCAAGACAGCTAGGATGATACCACAGCCCGAGTGCTGGCATCTTACCAATTATGTTTTTGCACAAAATAATACGTTTTTAATGTCAGACTTCCTGAGGCACATGCTCTGCATGTTGTTATTCTGCACTGGCAATCAACTAGTGGGGAGTTAAATGGTACTGTACACACAGAATAGCACAGTAAGCCTCCTGAGAGAGGGAAAGCTGAATTACTCTAAATGTTTGCCATAGAATTGGTTCAACTGGAAGATGTTACAGCAGAATAGCCCTGTGTCAAGTGTGTGGCCTGTGGTACTTTCTCAGAGATCCTCAGCTTTGTCAAGCCCCACAGTTTGAACAGGTCATAATTAGCGATGAGCTGTGCAGTGCACACATAGAAGGCTTTGGAACACTGACCTCCAGAAAAGGTGATTATCATATAACTAAACAAGAAGCCCTAACTTCATTTCATACACAGTATCTGGTGAACAAGAAAGGGGTGGTGGGGGCGGGGGGGGGAGGGGGGGGCTTTAGGGAACTGATTCTCAAAGAATACCCTAAGGAGGTATTTCTGTTTGCACGTCTGTCAGGTAGTGATGAAACCTCAGTGCCAGTGTAGAGAACTATAGTTTTGACACTTTATTTTCTTCTAGTGTTTTAGTTGTGTACTTCAATCTATTTGAAATTTGCCTTAGCTACTGATAATCCCAAATATTGGTTCATCATGTGCGTTCTTCAAAACAACCTGGAACTGTGATGGCATAGGAACACAAATGTCTATGATACTGGGGGGAGTGTATATTTTATATGATGTATAATTATATAATAAAAAGTTTGCCACAATAGTTATAAAGTACTTAATCATATTTGACCTTGAAGTAATGCATCAGCAGGTGTGGTCAGCCTCTCTGCTGATACAAATCAGGATAATTCTGTCAGTAGAGTTATGCTGGTGTGCCCAGGTGGATCTGGCAGAAAATCTGTAAAGGTTGATGTGATTTTTTGATCTAAGTTTGTTAATCTACTCAAAAGACTTCTGCCTTTTGTTTTTTTAATGGAGTAGTTGCTTTGTGACAGAGAAGACAAGAAGCACCAAGTGTTTATGGATGAGGTGAGTTCAGGTGCTGCATTGTGGGAAATGGAAAAGCGGCCCTGGAAAAGAGACAGTTAGGCTTGTTGGAGACAAGCTGCAAAAGCAAGACAAAAAGCAGGAAAGAGGGTCCTGTAGAGATGTAAATTTGTGTATTGTTTGGCAGGGAGGTGGCATGCTGTGCTTTGGCATGGTAAGGAAGGTGCGGGTGCAAAGACTCCTGCAGAGCGGGGTGGGACAACCTTTTGTATAGGAATGTTGTGGTTCCAGTATTCATGAAAAGTCCTGAAACCTGACTGGAGGCTGTTGTGTCAGCCATCCAGAGGGTGTAGAAGTTTGCTCAGTTGGTATTAAAGTTGCCTTCGATCCACTAAAATCGGAGTCTGTACCTTTCAATACGCCACACTGCGTATGCGCAGTGGTGTTTAAAGACTCACAATAGCTTTCACAAGAAATTCCATCATCAGGTGTGCCAGCTGAATCAATATCAACCAGTAAACCATTGTCAGGCAAAACCAGATGTTGCCACAAAACAGGAAAAAGTCTGCTGTTATGCAAGCTGCATGCAGGGGGAGATAAGCACTCTGTGTTGGCAGTGTTTGCAGAATAACTCGGGCTCACAGTTTTCAAGAATTCAAGTAAGGTCTTTGGCTAATTATTTATTTTTGATAATGTCTTTGCTTTTTGACTCTATGTTCCTTAGATAACTGTTTATGTACATCCTTCTTTTTTAATGAATTTCTGCATTTGGGCCCATAAAACTACATTCTGGGTATATGAATTTTGGCAACTTCAGTCTGTATGGGTTGGAATCACAAGCATATAAAACTGCTGCAGGTAGCAGTCCTTCAGTAGGTCAGTTTTCCAGTGTGCTGGGTCATAATCTATCAATGATTCTGCTGTCTTTCGTGGTGTTCTCATTCGGTCAAGATGTAGGCATGAGGGGAGTTCAGTGAGAAGTTTACTGCATAGCTTTCCTCCCAGCTTTCTTGGAAATTTTTTATTTTATTTTTTAGTGCATGTGTAATAAGTAATTGTTCTCAAACCTTCTATGACTGTAAATAAGCAACTAGGGCAAAGGGGAACCATTGTTCCATCACTAGTAACACCCTGAAAGAACTTCAGATCTTGCTGAGTTGGTGCCTGTGGTAGACTATGGCTGTGAATAGGTAACCAGGTCAAAAGGGGAACCATTGTTTTATCACTAGCAACATCCTGATAGGATTAAATGAGTTAACCAAATAAGATACTGAACACAACGTAGAGGAGGACTACGGGGGACCAGGACAACCCCCACTACCAGCTTACACAGCTACAGAAAAACACCGGAATATGCCACGTGTACCCGGAACTACAGGACTATAAAAAGGGGACTCCAGAAGGGTGAGGGGCGTGCCGTTTGCAGGAGCAAGGGTCTCCTCCGGACGCCCAGCGCTGATATTTGCCTATATCTTGCGGGCTTGCTTAATTAATAAATTGTTGTTTGGCTTTATCAACTGGAGTATGTCTCAAATTTATAACAATTTGGTGCCGTGACTCGGATGCAACTCACGAGATGGGACTCTTGGTCTTATCAGGGAGGCGCCCCGCCTGTTGTTTGGCGGCCTTGGTAGCCCATTTCCCATCTCGATTGCACCGACGAACCCAAATTCCAAGATATTAGGCAAGGGAGGCCGGCAGACCCTATAAACTTTGTGCACAAAGGTCCGGACGAAGACGCAGGACGCGTGAGTATCTGGGGGGGAAATCCGTTCGGTCTGGGTCGGGGATCCTGGAAGCGCGGCGAGTGTGTGTGTGCATGAGAGGGGGACCGGCAGCTCGCATTCCCCAAGCGAGTGCGGACCCTCAGTAATGCGGTTCTCATTGCCCGCGAGGGCCTGAGCCATGAACCAGGGGAAGCGAGTGAATATATTGTTGACTGAGTGCGCTCCAGATGATGGGACAGAAGAAGAGCAAGCTGTCTGATCCCATGGGTAGCCCAAGGGTAGTGCTACACGGTAAGCCGCCAGACAGTCCTTTGGGGTTAATGATTGCCCACTGAGGGGACTAGCTGTCTAGGCGATGAAAGAATAAAGAGTGTATGGGTAACGTAAACTGTGTAACTACAGTGTGACCTCCTGAGAGTGAACAGGGGAAATTTGGATACTACAGTGTGGCCCTCTCAGGATGTATTGCCCCTGTGAAGTTTGTACGTAATTATAGGATGGCCGCCTCTAAGGCAGTCAGTATCTCTAATGATGCTTCTTCCCTGGCCTGGGGGATAGATAAGTTTTGCAATCTTGAGATGCACTGATCTTGTCCCTTACCCCAGGGACAGGATTGGGTGAAAAACTGCTGGCTCCATTAAATTATCTGGGCTGGCAGAATCAGTGCAAAAAGGCTGTGTGTATTCAAGCATGTATGAGCCATGGAGGCAAGGCATTCCCCTTGCCACACCTTAAACCACTGATTAGGGGTCTTCCTGATAGCTTGAAAATCTATGTGCAAAGCCTAAAGGAAAAGATTCTGCGAGCAATTGATCACAATACTTGCTACCCCAACTAGCAGAAACAGCCTGTTTTAACATGGGAGATTTAAGAAACCTAATCATAGAAGGTATAAAGGAGGCTGCTCCTAAACTTTACTAAAGCCTTTGAGATTGAGCAGGAAAAAGATGAGACACCCTCAGTGTTTTTACAGCGACTGAGAGATCAAATGAGAAAATATTCGGGTATGAATCCTGAAGATCCTGTAGCACAAGGTCTTCTGAAAGTTTATTTTGTGACTAAAGCATGACCTGATATTAGGCGAAAGGTACAGAAGATAGATGGTTGGAGTGAAAGATCTTTGGAAGATTTACTAAGAGAGGCTCAGAAAGTGTTTGTGAAAAGAGAGTAAGAAAAGCAGAAGCAGAAAGCAAAAATGATGGTATCTGCTGTTGATGAGGTAGTAAAGAAAAGAACAGAGCCAGTCTCACCTAGAGACAGAGGGAAAAGCTGGACAAAAGGAAGTGGGAGGGGTGTGAGAAACATGAATGAAGGAGGAATTGGCGGAGGTAGGGGAAAACTTTGGCAATCCCTATGGGCTGGTTTTCTCTCAGCAGGATGTTAGGGGTGTAGCAAACAGGGACATCTTAAGTGAGAATGTCCTGAGCTAAGAAAAGAAGAAAGGGTCATTCCCTTCATGTCCTTTGAACATGAATAGGGAAGTCAGGGGTTTATTAATTTAAGGTCCTACCAAGAACCCTTGATAAAATTGAAGGTGGGACCCCAGGAGGAGGACGTTGTCTCCCTGGTTGAGCTTCTAGGACTTCCTTAAATTTTATACAGACCAAAGTATAACTGTATCGGGGTAAAAGGGAAAGGATTCCCAGTCCCCATGTTTGAAAATACCACTTTAAGATTAGGTGATGAGAAAATTTGTGGGCAATTTATATATCCCTGATTCCGGAACTAATTTATTGGGAAGAGATTCGATAATACAATTAGGATTGGAATTGAAAACCCAGGATGACCAAATTGTGGTATCCATGGCTTTACTAACAGAGGAAGATGAAAACCAAATTGATCCAATAGCGTGGGTGCGAGAGGGTAATCGAGGTGGATTAAACATTACCACTTTAAAGATTAAACTTAAAAGGGACAATGACATTATTTGCCAAAAACAGTATGCTATTTCATTGGAAGGCTGTAAAAGTCTCCAACCATTTATAGAGAGTTTAATTAAGGATAAGCTTCTGAAACCATGTATGTCTCCTTTTAATACCCCAATCTTATCAGTAAAAAAAAAAAAAAAAAAAAACCCACCCAAAACCAAACAAACAAACAAAAACCCCGATGGGTCATATCCTTTGGTACAGGATTTAAGACAGTTAAACCAAATAGTTCAAGTGCGTCACCCAGTAGTTCCTAAACCTTACACTCTATTGAGTAAAACACCAGATGACCACAGATGGTTTAGTATGATTGATTTAAAGGATGCTTTCTGGACCTGTCCACTGGACCCTGATAGTAGAGACATGTTTGCTTTTGAATGGGAAGATCCTTTCACAGGACAAAAGCAACAATTTATTTAGATGGACAGTTTTACCTCAGGGATTCACTGAATCACCAAATTTATTTGGACAAGCATTGAAACAAGTATTAGAAAAGTTTAAAGTCCCAACTGAAGTCACCCTTCTACAATATGTAGATGATCTTTTAATCTCAGGGAAAAATAAGAGAATCGTAAAGGAAACAACAAATGCTTTGCTAAATTTCCTAGGGAAACAGGGACTAAAAGTATCAAAAAAAACAAACTGCAGTACATGGAAAAGAAAGTTAAATATTTAGGACATCTAATCAGTGAAGGGAGACAGAAAATAAACCCTGAGAAGATGAGTAGTTGAGTTACTTCTCCCGAAAACTAAGAAAGAGCTGTGAAAATTTTTGGGATTGACAGACTATTGTCGCCTATGGATTGAATCATTTGTACTAAAAACAAAGGGATTATATTTTAAATTGTTAGAAGAGCCTAATGACTTGGTATGGAGTAATGAAGAAAAAGAATTAATACAAGGATTAAAACAAAACTTGATCACTACTCCTGTGTTGGCACTGCCCTCCCTTAACAAACCATTCCACTTGTTTGCTACCATAGATAAGGAAACAGCCCTGGGGGGGGGGGGAGTTACTCAAAAGTGGGGAGGCAAACGACAGCTAATTGCCTATTTATCTAAACTGCTGGACCCAATATCCCAAGGGTGGCCTGAATGTGTACAGGCAGTAGCAGCCACAGCCCTCTTGGTGGTAGAAAGCAGAAGGCTAACTTTTGGAAGAGCACTTATAGTAAGCACTCCACATCAAGTAAGGACAATTCTGACTCAGAAGGCAGGAAGAGGTCTCACTGATTCTAGGATTTTGAAGTATGAAGCAATTTTAATGGAAAAAGATGATTTAGTTATAACTGCTGAATCATGCCTCAATCCTGCCACCTTTTTATCAAAAGGGGAGACTAATAACCAAGAACTTGAGCATAACTGCTTAGACATAATACAATATCATATTAAAGTGTGACCTGACTTGAGGGACATACCCTTGCCAACAGGTCTCCGTTTATTTACCCACTGGGTAGTACAGGCACTAGTGGACCACTTTGGAACCAAGTATATGTGTATTGAAATTTATAAAATCGCCAAAACGATGGTGGGAAAGTGCCTGACATGCCAGAAGGTCAATAAACAACAACTCAGAAAAAAGATACCGGGGGGGAGGGACCCTTTCTTGCGTTGCTTACCACAGATACTGCGGTTTGAACGGCCGAAAGAGGTTGGACACACACTAGCAGAATAAAGACCAGTTCGAGAATCTCGGTGGGAAACTACAAACAATCCTGACAACTTAAACGCCACCTTTCGAAGAACCAGCGAGTAAAACTGTCTATGAATGACAATTTATTTTGTTCAAATGTTGGATGTATATGTTATACTTTCTTTTGTTTTGAGTGTCGAGTGTGTAAAGACAATTGGTGGGTACATTATAGAGAAAGAGAATATACCCCAGACATTTGTGAAAAATGTTACTGGGCAGAAAGAAAACTAACCAAATTAACCCTTAAATTAGCAGTAAAAATCGGAGAGATTATCCAAGGGTCTGAAGAGTGGTGGAGGATATATACAAAAGGGATAAATCCCAAATTAGGTTGTACATATCCTAATGAATATAAACAAGGTAGCCCAAAAATAATTCGGGTAGTGTGCCGGTTCCAGGTGAAACATTTGGATTGTTCAGCCCTGGAAGTGAAACATAAAAATTGGGAAGCCTATAACACTTGTAAGCTGAGGACAGGAAGAACCCCTGAAGACTATGACTGCTGCCGAGAAGATGGAACACCTTGCTGCTCCAAGCAACGGAGTAGGCAAAGGAGGCAGAGGCATAAGGAAATCGTGGGGTATTAAGCCCTCCAGTCCTATCACGAGGTGGCTCCATACACCAAGGCTGAAAAAGGCACCAGATACCCAAGAACCAGAGAATACCAAACAAAAACGATTGAGTCCAAGCGTCACCACTCTAGAATAGTTATTATGAACCCACCAATTGCCTTAAATAAAGGGGGGCTAATAATTGTATTTTTATAGATTTATTTTAATTTTGTATTTTGTTATTTGGGGACTGGGACCGCATTAGATCCAAGGCAAAACGTATTGGGTTACATTATCTCAAGCTTTGAATGCTACTACTTTTTGTGCTAGTCTTGCCACACCAAGTACTCCATTTATCACATGTTTGGTAGGAGTGCCACTGAATAGTTCCACCTGGAAAGTTTTTGAGGCTGCAATGAGTAAAATAGCAAGATGTCCTTATATTTATAATGCCAGTGAGGGCATGACAAGGTATGATTCTTGGGATAATAGAGTCCCAATTGGTCCAGAACCACAGGAACTGGAATTAATGGATTCTTTGAATACCAGCTATTGTATATACATAGATGCTGCCAAGTACCCATGTAACAAAGGTGATCACGTTAATGTTTCTTGAATGATGACCTAAAACCGATTTAGAAAAAGAAGAGGCATCGATGCTATTATCTCAAAAAGCTGTTAGTCGGTTTGAGAAACAAATTGGTCAAAATTGAAAGGGGGGATTGTAATAAGTAATTGTTCTCAAACCTTCTATGACTGTAAATAAGCAACTAGGGCAAAGGGGAACCATTGTTCCATCACTAGTAACACCCTGAAAGAACTTCAGATCTTGCTGAGTTGGTGCCTGTGGTAGACTATGGCTGTGAATAGGTAACCAGGTCAAAAGGGGAACCATTGTTTTATCACTAGCAACATCCTGATAGGATTAAATGAGTTAACCAAATAAGATACTGAACACAACGTAGAGGAGGACTACGGGGGACCAGGACAACCCCCACTACCAGCTTACACAGCTACAGAAAAACACCGGAATATGCCACGTGTACCCGGAACTACAGGACTATAAAAAGGGGACTCCAGAAGGGTGAGGTGCGTGCCGTTTGCAGGAGCAAGGGTCTCCTCCGGACGCCCAGCGCTGATATTTGCCTATATCTTGCGGGCTTGCTTAATTAATAAATTGTTGTTTGGCTTTATCAACTGGAGTATGTCTCAAATTTATAACACATGTGTGAATGGACGTGAGCTGTTTGTAAATATATTTAGACTCATAGAATCATAGAATGGTCTGGGTTAGAAGGGACCCCAAGGATCATAGAGCTCCAACCCCCCTGCCACAGGCAGGGCCACCAACCGCAGGCATGGATCTACACAAGGCTGTCCAGGGCCCCATCCAACCTGGCCTTGAACACTTCCAGGGAAGTGTATTTATATAAATATAGAATCACAGAATGGTTTGGGTTGAAAGGGACCTTTAAAGATCATCAAGTTCCAACCCCCCTGCTATGGGCAGGGACACCTCTCACTAGACCAGGCTGCTCAAGGCCCCAACCAACCCAGCCTTCAGGGAGGGGTCATCCACCATCTCTCTGGGCAACCTGTTCCAGTGTCTCACCACTCTTGTGGTGAAGAATTTTTTCCTAATATCCAATCTAAATCTTCCCTCTTCCAATTTAAAATCATTCCCCCTTGTCCTACCACTCCATGCCCTTCTAACAAGTACCTCCCCAGCTTTCCTGTGGGCCGCTTCAGATACTGGAAGGCCAGTATCAGCCTGAAGACTGAAAAACCCCAGCTCTCTCAGCCTGTCTTCATAGGAGGGGTGCTCCAGCCCTATAATCATCTTTGTGGCCCTCCTTTGGACCGGTTCCAACAATTCCATGCCCTTATGTTGGGGGCTCCAGAACTGGACACAGTACTCAAAAAATTAATGAGATTTGTCTTATCCAGTATAAACAGGGAGAATAAAGAGTTTTCAGCTCTGCAGTATTTTGCTCTAAGGGTTGAATTATATAAAATGTTTTAGGCTGGGTCGGTGCAAACAATTTCAGCAAAATTCCTTCCAGGTCTATCTGAATCCATAACTTTTCCTTGTCTTTGTCAGGTTAATTAAGACTTTAGTCATTCTTACAGCACTAAATCTGAAGTTGAAACTAATAGCATTTAAGATTCTTAAATATAAAAAAGTGTTCAGCTGGCTTTATTTAGATATTTCACGTCCTGTTTTGCAGATATGCTGATGTTTATGAAACTGTCAAGCTCTGATCATATTGGTTAATCTAATTTAAAGATTTTTAGAATTCTTGTTTAACCTTCAGCTTGAGATAACCACTAGTGATATTTTCAGAGAGAGGGAGTGATAGGATATTCGGGTGAAATACTGTATAGGAGCATTTGCAGCTATTACCATTTAAATAGCCTGTGTCAACCTAAACAATACAAAAGGGTTTGGATGATGGTTTTTGTGGGAATTTGATTCCAAGGATCATTACAGCATGATAAGTATATGATCCAAAATGACATATTATGGAGATATTCTGAGCAGGTGCAAACACAAATCTCAAGCAAAGGATGATAGGCAAAACTAAAGGAGCAAGAAATAACAAATAGATAGAAAGCACTTTAAACTCTGTTCTCCGATATGTACAGCACTGTATTGTGACATTCATCAGAGAAATCTCATCTTCCCAAGCTTCTTCCAATTTTCTGCAGCCTATTTGAATAGGTCTACCTTTATTAGAGCCAAATCTAATGGACAAGTAGAGTTTTTGTTCTAGCTGCATCAGTACTTCTGGAAGAATACCTGCACAAGTCCCAAACTCTGGGTTCCTTGATTTGTAAATATCATGCATTTGCTTACAGGCACATGCCTGAATAACTCGTTAATATTTCAAATACAACTAGGAAAGAATTTTCAGGATTGAGGATTAAGGAAAGTTGGGGTTTTTTTGCTTTATTGCTTTTATTGCATAAATCTTCTCAGTAGATTTTTGTGGCAACTTCCAGAGGTATACATGTTATAAATAAACTAAAGTCTGGAAAAAACAAGATCCAGGGACTCTGAGTTATGAACTTGCCCTTGGAATGCTAGGCAGGAATGAAGAACGTTTGCAACCCGCTTCTGCAGCGGTGAGGTGCAGGGAGCTGCAAGCAGAGGAGTATTGATGATACCCACTGGAGCTGAGCAGGGGCGAATTGAGAGGGAGAATGAATGCAACTTTGGTATCAGCATCTGCTCTCTGGGTTGCTTTTTAGAATGTCGTGTTTGTGTTAAATTGCAGCTTAACTTTCCATTGTGTAAGTGGGGCACTTTTATAATAAATTCAGGCTGCCTGGGATCATCTGAAAGCTATCTTACGTGTTTGATTTACTTTATTCATGGGGACGTTTTTGTCATCTGCTGAGTGGGTTTGGCGCTTTCCCCCCTTTTTTTCCAAATCTAGCTTTGAGTGCTTGCAAGGAAAGAAGAAAGCGGGCACCAAGAGGAACAAAAGTTCTTCATTGTGGGAAGTGTGCCTACAAAATTTGCCATAAAATTGGGTATTTTATTTTTGTAACAAAATCTCAAATGCTTGAGGAACAGATTTTTCTGCCTGTATTCTTGAGCTGCAAAGTTGTTTAGGTTCTTTGCATAAAAAAGATGTCTTCTCTTAATAAATGGACTGGAATGGCTTGGTCAATAGTAATATTCAAGTCGTGCTTTCTGTTTGCAAGCAGAAAGTTTTGCTTATTGCTTCAGTCACATGAAAGGTGATGTGTGGCATAAAGCAGTACAGACAATATAATGCTGCCCCAAGTTTAGCATATTGTCAGCACTTTGCTTAACAGGGCTGTATGGTATTGGGATACATATATATGTATTTATATAGCTGCTGGTCCGTTACCAGCTGTCTGAAAAAGAAATTCCTTCAGTGTCATCTGTGGAGAGACGATGTATGCAGGTGTGTATGTGTACATGCATGCAGGCATACACACAGTATGTGTACTTTTCTCATAGCCCACAGAGTTGTGGAGATGGCTGTTCATGCTTCAACTACTTCCTATAAACTGAATTCCATTTTAAAAGCTTATGATGATCTTCCAGTTGAAAGCTAGTCTGCTGTACACTGTTATCTTGCTAATAGATGATGTAGTACACATGTTCAAACACAAACTTGTTCTGTTTCAAAAATGGCATCCCACATTATTGATGATCTTGAATGATGCAACTCCATCAGTTTTGAATTAAGTTAGACTTTGTCATCATTTATAATACATTTGAATTCCTCTTAAACTCTGCCTCAAGCATCTGCTAGGTGTTTAGACTGCAGAAAGATAAAATGCATAGATGTATATTGCTGCCTCATAAATCTCTCTCCTGTTTTTCACTTGCAAAGACAGAGTACCCTGACCTTGGAAAAGGGCTCTAATCTAGTGCCTTTATAGAGATGAGGAAGCAGCTTTGACAAGTAGAAGTTAAATCCTAGATGGTCCAGGACTATCTAGCCATTGCTTAATCTTCTTAATATGGTAAGACAAATCCCATTCTTCATTTTTATATTAATATATTTCAATTTTATTACATTTTTAACTCTTAAGCAGAGCTGTAGGTACTTGAATAGAAATGCCAGGCAAGCACACACATTAGTAAAAGAGGAAAAAAACCTCAGCTCAGCAAGCTCACAAGTTTCAAAAAGCTTATTTTAAATGGCTGTGAGTGAGGGAGAATTAGAGCATTGAGCAAGCCCACGTAACTACTACGGAGACAATATAAGGAGCATAGATGAGAATTAATTACTATTAACAATAAAGTACATGTATTCTTGGTAGGACTTGCTGTCAAGATAAGATTCCTAAGTGGGCACAGGCTTCAAAACACCCACCTGATTGTTACCTGCATCATCAGCAAGTTTCATATTTTTGGGAGCAGGATATGATTATCCCCAGTTGCTTCTGAAAAGGAACATATAATGTCAAGTTTAATCTTTGTGAGGTTACTGCCTGTTATTATCATCTGTTACAGTGCATAGAGACTGACCAGAAGGATTTCGCTTTGAAAAATATTTCTGGAACTGCAGCTCTTTTCTTTCCCTCTCTTTCTTCATTTATGTGTCTCAAACTAGTGTAATAGATATTATTCTGTCTTTGAAGAAATTTTCTGCCAGTGAGTGTTTTACACATGCTGGTAAAGCAATCAAATAACTGTCTTGTTTGAAGCTGGCCAGATAAATTATGGATATAAATTATATTTTAACCAACCCCTAACTTTTATTTGGTGATGAGTTACATATTTTATGATTAACTTTAAAACATTTTAACTGCCTTTTCAAGCACAGGTGCAAGGAGTCTATGGTGTCTGCTCAGTGGATGCTTTGGATATTTAAAATATGTGATCTGAGCTGTAGAGTTGTCCCTGTACCTCATCGTTTGTAGCTGTTATCCCTACATTATATGACATTTTTTTAGGAAACATGTCCACATCTGGTTTCATTTCTTCAGTAAAGAATTATTTTTTCTCCTGAAAAAAAAAGACTAATAACTTAAACCTCAGTATTTGCAAAGATTCTGTGTAACAGTTCACACAATGAATAATCTATCAGAAGTCCAAATTAAAATTGCTTCTGCTCAAGTGGCTTGTTTTGAAAACATTTCCTGTATTTCACTTGCTCTAACACTTACAGTCCCATGTGGGATAAAATTGTTATAAAGTGAAAGATTTGCCATCCAAGTCAAAACACCCCAAATCAAGTTCTGTACCTTTGCTGTAAGGGTGCCATCAATATTTGGCAACCTGAATTTTGAAGGGAGGATTTTCAGTCTGGCTGCTCAGATCTCAATCCTATTCCGCATACTCGAAAATCACCTTGAGAAGGGGTGATTAGTGATTAAATACAGGCTGCTGATTCGTTAAAATATTATTGGATACAGTAGAGCCGCTTCTAAAGAGGTAAAACACAGTTTTTATGAAGCTGAATGACAGATGAAATTCATTTTTGGTAAATGCAAAGGAATGCATATCCTTAAGTACGCTTTTTGACTTAGTAGTTACTGTTCAAGAGGGAGATTTTAGCGTTGTTGTGATTAGTTCAATAAAACTGTCACCTCAACACTAGTTGAAGGGAAAATAGAGTTTTACAAAACATCCAGGGGAAAAATAAGAAAAAGAAAAAGATTAGTACAATCCTTTTGAAATCTAGGTTGCATTGTTATCTTGAATATTACAGACAAGACTGGAAAACGTCCTCAAAGGAACAAGAATCGCTACAAAAAGCAAGAATAAAGGCTTGGAAGAGTTTTCTGTTGCAGACCAATTAGGTGTTTATATTCCTTCTTGGAAAAGAGAGGACTAAGGCTCTGGTAAAGGTCTAATAAATGACAGTGTAGAAGACATAGTGGGTTTTTTTATTAATTCTTATAGACGAAGCTGTATTGAATAAAATACTCATGCAAAAGTTCTAAAACCAACAAAAGGAAATGCTGTAAATGTTATGAATTCTGTATCATGGGGTATGATGCAGATCTGGAGTGTTGAGTAGGTTAACATGGGATTTGAATGCTTCATGCTGTAACGAATAAGCCTGATGTTGTGTATTTTAAAGAACATGCAATCTTCAGATATAATTCCTGCTTCTGCTTTCAGATATGCTATACTGCTGGGAGGATGTGACATTCTAAATTTTCCTAGTTTTAGAGTATTTCTCAACTGTGGACCTTTGTTCAAACAAAATATGGCTGTTCTTGTGATCTCCAGACATTTGCAAACAGGATTAATTTTATCACTGTAAACAGTTTCTCCATGAAGTGTGATATTAAATGCTTGCATATGTTTACACTTTAATCTTGTGAAGTGCACCTGCAAGGCATCCATGCTAAAATGTGCTGTGCTTGAAAAGAACTCTTCGGTGGTCCATGTGCATTCTCAGTATGTTTGTGCATATGAGCTTTGCTGCACACTGTCAGTATTTTTGGCAGTCATGGGTGATTGTAGGGACAAAAGTGCAGGTGCAAATTTAGGGACTGGGCTTTGCTGCTGTCTGGTTGCTGTCGCTTTTGTTTGGAAAATGTGCTTCTGATAATACAGTCATAATCGGCTGTCATCCTGAACTACTAACTTTGGGCTAACGATTTGATACTTATGGAAGTTAAGGCCAAAAATGAAGTAGCATGGAGCTTCCCTTCTCCTGTTGGGGTCTTGTCCTCTTTGCAGCTTTCTGTTACCAAGTTGCAGGTCAGTCCTTGACCAGGAGCTGAAATTTACCCCTTTATGTGTGCTCATGCTTGTTCCTTTTCTGTGAAGCGATAAAACATGACTTAGTGATGCACATGCTGCTAGTCATTTTTGGGGTGGAGTGTAGCCTGTTTCACTCTCTACTTATTAATCTCATGAACAGTTATTTTAAGGTGGTTGTTTTTTGTTCTTTGCTTTTGTCATCCGTAACAGACGCGCTTGTGCTTTATGATAAATGATACGAGTTTGTGGATGTATGTCAGGTCTCTCAGTTAACATGATTCTTTTTCCTGTCAGAGGCATCACAAGGAATGGAGGAAAATAGGTTAAGAATGAAATATGGTAACAAAAACAGAAGGAGAAAATAACTTCAGTGGAATTTTGAAATATTCCTGTTAGAAAATGTATTGTCAGCAAATTCAGCAAAGTTTTTTGGTACAGAATGAGGAAGAAAAATATGTCAGACTTATACAGAATGCAGGCCAGTTCCCTAAAAGCCTCTTCTTTCTACTTTGGCCTAAATTTGACGTGGTTGGCTTGTCTTCCTCATGGCAAAAATCCAGGAAAGCGAAGGGTGGTACAGCTGGTCCCTGGCTAGTTCATTGATAAGGGCAAATCTCAATTAAAGCCTTCCTCATTACATATTCGGTGCCCTTGGAGGGGATCAGTTGTTACATAGAATACTCCATGTCAGGGAAAGCTTCAGAAGACGCTAGGCAGGGAATAAAAGTTCTCTGGAGGATGGGGTGTATTTAAAATAGATAGTGATGCACAGAGGTAGAGTTTTGGAAAATTCTGGTTTTGCTTTGGGTTTGCAATGATTTTGGGCACTCTGCCTGTAACTGTACACTCACATCCTGGAATTCCTGCCAGTCACCTGCCACTTGATGTGATGACATCCACACATGTTTCTTGCCAACATCCCCCAGGACTCCTCATTTCTCTATGCTCAAAGATGTAAACCAGATTAAAAAGCAACCATGAGAACCAGAGCATGAAAAGAAGCCTTAAATATCTGGGAGGCATGCACTGGCCTCTCACGAAGTCACAGAGCTCTTTGGCATCACACGAATGGTGGAAGTGCCGATGGGTATCAGCTGAGAGCATGAACAAGCTGGTGATGCATAGTTTGGACAGGTTCCGTGGAACACTCTGGCTTAAGCAAAATGTTGCATTGACTCAAAAAGAGAGTTTTGGGATACTCCCACTGCAGTGTTTCAAGCTAGCATCATTCTGCTGGAAACATGTATTGTTTGAATTTTCTGCCTGGGAAAATGAAAAAAAAAAAAAAAAAAAAGTAGTTTATCAAACAGTTTCCTTGCACAGAATATTGAAACTGCACTTTTTAGTAGTTGTTTTAATAAAAAAATGAACAATTTTGCACCTGGGAGTTCGAGATCAACATCTTTGACAAAAAATTGTCTCCTTGTCCAAAGAAAGTTTTGTTTACCTCCGAGTCCCTTGCAGGCTGCTCACGTTGGCTGAGGTTTAGGTGTGTATTGACATATGTGAAGAACCAGGGCTTGTATAGGCTTCTGAATTTATAAACCACTGATTTATATGGGCAAAAGAACCCTCCTTTTCATAATCAAATTATTAGGGTGAGGGACCTTCAGTAAAATTTTCATATTTTGCTAGAGCAGCTTTATGAAGTCTTTGCTCTTCGATAGATTTAACTTAGAGGGTTTGTGTTAAGCACAAATGTTTGGCCCCACTGTTTCCTTACATGCATTCCTTTCAGTGTCTAGAAAGCTCAGCTATTTCTTTCCAAATGTATTTTGTTCTTTCTTGGGTCTTCTCTGTCTCACTGTTTCTTACTCCTTATGGTTAATGTCTTTGGAAGATTCACTTCATGATCGTAGAAGAAATGGCCAGGTATGTCACACTGTGTGTCTGTCAGGACAGTTGACTGAAGAGATCATTTTGTTGTATACATAGATTTTTTGAAATGTCATTGTCTTGCACTGAGAAACTCAGTCTAGCCAAATGCATAAGCAGATGATGTTCTTTTTATGGTTTTTCTTAATGGTGTCTGCCAGAATACTTCTATTTTACAAATAAAAAGAGTGCAGTTACTTTCAGAAATATTTCAGTAGCTGTTCTATTGCTCAGTGACATGAAACCTGCTGTATTTTAATGGTTTTTAATTTATTCATGTATCCATAAAGAACAGTCCAGTGGGATCTTACCAACACCATTAACTTTAGAGAGAGTATGGTACCTATCAGCAAACGCAAAGGGGAGTGGAGGGAGACAGTTATATTTTTAATTTCTTTCCAGATAATTCTCAAAATTCTGTATTCTCAAGATTATTGTATCCATCTGACAGGGCCTTAAAATGTTTCTTCTTGAAAATTTTTGCACATTTGAAAATGTATTTCTGCTCAAGTATGAGTACTCTTGGCTGTTTTTAGCTTATTTTCAGGATTTCCAAGGTCAGGCCAAGAGCAACATGCAAGAACTGAGGAATCAGATTCTGATTTGAGCCTCAGCAGTGTAAGCCTATGGTGAGACAGGACATTTCAGGGGGTTTTTTGAGAACAGAGTATGACCTGACCAAGCAATTTTGAACGTTACAACGGGGGGGGTGTGTGGAAATTAACAAGCTCAACCTACTTTAGAGCCATCATTTAAGCCAAATTTCATTAAAAAGAAATTCTGCAGAAGAAATCCTGTTGGCATTTCAGGCACAGACAGTAACTGAAAGATGCTTTTATGTACTGATTCATACCAACAGCTTTCTGTCCAGCAGGTGACTTCCTACCTTAAAAGGTTTGTAGAAGTGGTGATTGTAATAGGATGAACAACCTTGATAAAACACTTTGATTCTTATCTTTGAAATTTTTTTTCCCTATTACATTTCCCTTAGCTGGTACTGCTACTGTTCAGGGGATGTCAGCGCTGCCATTGTAAACTCCTTTCACAGGGTTTTATGACTTCATGGTAAAAAATAGCTTTTCTCTGAAATACAGCAGACTTTTTTATTTTTTTTAAATAACTCTTTGTTCAGTTAAATAGGGAATGTTAACGTGAAAAAATTATTGTAAATGAAAGGCAATCTGCAGCTAAGTAATGTCACCTCAGATTAATAAAAACGACAGTATTTTAAAAATCCAATTTTGTTTTCACAGTTAAGGTTATTTGTTTGATTCCCTTTTTTTGCATTGCACTTTGTTTAGACAGGGAAAATCGATGGTTAGTTTCAGGCCACTGGTAATCATTTTCACTCTCAGGTTGTGAGTGCCACTATTTAAGATGTGGTCGCTGCGAGGTGTGTTTGATGAAAGCCACGGCCACATGTTTTGGAATTCTCTGAAAAGTTCTAAGGTTATATGGGTCGCTTTTTGCTTGCACCTGTGTGTTGCAACCCAGCAACGTTTGCCTGCTTAGCTCTGATTTCCACCCTCTTGCCTGAGCCTTGCTGCAAAGGGCATAACCTTGGAAGATGCTATCTGCAGCTCTTGCGTTCTCCTGATTGAGGGGCTGGTCTTATAAACAAGAGCTGGAAGCTGAAGCTCACCCCTCAGAGGGGTGAGCCCCTTTCCCTGCCCTCTTTGTCTTGTTCCCTTGCAAGCCCAGGCTTAGCCCTTTCTTGTTGCCTGACTTGTGACAACGCACCTGACTTGTTTGTTGAGTTCTCCTGGCTTTTGGGTTTATGTTCTAAGCAGTGACTTTGCTGTCGTGTAGCTTAGCAAAAATGCATTGTAATGGAAATGTCTGTCACTTCTGTCACAGTGGCCTCAGAGTTGTAACAAATAACTTTCTGGGCAGGGGTATGAGTTTAGTGTTAACAGGTTTTATTTGGGATAGCTAGAAGGGAATGGTGATGCTTCCTTTTAAGTCTTGGGGTTTTGAAAGCGTGTTTGTTATTGTATGCAGGGCTGAGGCATCGGGTTTTAAAGACTTTTTCTTGTGAACCTACTGTGAGGTTTCAGGACTTGGGAAAAGACAAGTCAGGGGAGCAGAGGCAGCTTGGAGCACTTTGGGGCAGCCAAATGCAACTCCCTTGTGAAACAGGTTAGCACATTTTTTCTTCCACTGAAAGCTGGGAAACCAGTATGTTTTTCCTTCCTTGATGAAAATTCAGCAGAACAAAGGCCCATTTTTGCTCTTTCTTCAGTGTTCTGCAGCTCAGACCTTCGATGTCCGGTGAGCTAATTGTTTGTCACTATGTGCTCGCTTATGCGAGGCGGAGTAATTTATTCCTAAATAAGCTTCTTACTCTTGATTATGGTGTTTCCCCCTTGTTTACAAAATGTAATTAACTACTATTGTGTAATTCCCTTAAGATGGTTATATTGGAGTTACCACCTACGTTTCTGTGCTGGAGGAGGCCCCTTCAAAGGATAACAGTTATAGTATAAGGAATAGTCCACAAGCACTTGCAAAGACAGCATGAAATTGTGTCACTACTATTGTTTGCAAACAGGAGCCATTAGATTTGACTTTGAGATGTTTTTAAATGTGCAAATCCTTTAAGACGAGATTTTTAAAATGCCTATCTCCATTTATTGAAAACAACCCTAATTTGAAAGTTGTAGACTGAATCTATTGCTTTTGTAATTCAAAACATTAGGCAAATTTGTTTTGTGTTAGGAAATACTAGAACCATAGAGAAGTGATATGGACGCTTTAACTAGAAAAGGTTTAGATTTGTGATGCAAATGCATTCATGAAAATGATCCACTGGCAGTACATGAATAATGGAGCTAAGTTATTGGAAAGTAAAGATAATAACAGTATCTCTGGGATCTCATTGTTCAAGAACTGCCTATAAATATAGTGCATTATTGCTCAAGCATTAACAGGTTATCTCCATATTGCTCAAATTTGTGTGAAAGACTTCAGCATCTGTGGAAAAAGGGTCTGAGAGGACCTGGCTGCTCTGACATCTGGTTGTTCATGTTTGCTGCATGCAATGCAGACTGAAAAAAAATCAGAGCTGCGTTGCTAGAGTCAAGTAACATGGTAATCTGAAAATGAGCTCAAGACAGGATTTCTTTGTTGTTTATTCCCTTCAAATATGCAGTAATTAATCAGGAAATTCAATCCAACTGTGAAATTAAATGAGGGAGAAACTTCCTATGTACGTAGTCTCTGCAGTCCCTAACACCTCACTGACCCCTTGGATTACTTAAGTGAAAACTCTTCTTTCCTTTACCCACTGTGCTCCTTCCACCTGCATTTTGAAGGAAAGGTTGAGGAGCATGTTGGGCCCTACGTACCAAGAACAGTCAGGACTGTCTGTGACATAGCCAGGAGGCAGTCTCAAAGCACATCCCTTCATCTGAAGGAGAACAGCTGGGGCACTATCCCTCTTCCAGTGGCTACTTTATGGAAAATACACAGTGTGTATGTATATAGTATATATAGTACTACATAGTATAGTAGGGGCTGAGATGTTTCTACATGCAGATCATAGAATATACTGAGTTGGCAGGGGCCCTGACTCCTTTCCCTTCCTGTAGTCCACATGTTTTAAATTTCTCTGTTGTGCAGTGGGACGACTGCAGTACATTTTCCTCCAATCAGTGAGAGCCTATGACTGGACAGCCCTCATTTTCTTTTCCTGATCAGAAAGGCAGAGAAAATACATACATTTTAATTGTTCTGTACACATCTGTATGGTCATATTAACTACAGAGGTATTGACCAGATGTGTGCTCAAGCCCTGTTCTCAGCTGGCTCTCTATTTTTAACAAGAAGTATAAGTTTTGTCTAGTTTGTTGGAGAAAGCCTGCTTTCAGGGAGGAACTTCAGACAGTGTACCACAGCAGAAGCCTCTCCTCAGCCATCAGTGAAGTGTGGCTGAGGACCCACGTGGTTTCAGTCTTTTCCTTTTGCTCTCTGTGCTGTACTGGGTGCTTTTGTGCCTGGCATGGGCCACTGTGACAAACTAGGTTTGGATTTAATGATGGGAGATGGCACTTGTTAGTCACAGAATTTATTTTTATGTCATTCTTTTCTTTTTCTGTACAGCACAAGATGGTAAGGGCATTTGTTCTTTCCAGGTATGATTAGGTGGCTTCTCCATCTTTTGTGAGGCCGAAACTGCAGATATTTTGGGCTGTGTATGTAAGCCTGCATTCTTTAGGGAATAAAGTATAAGGGTCTGTAGAAACTCCAGCTAATGAGCAGTAAATTTATCTGACAAGTTATTGTCCTTTTCACTTGGTTTATTCTTAGGCTACAAAACTTAGTTTAGAATAAAAATGGAGAAGGACAGATTCCCTTGACTCTCTTACATCCTCTCCATGTTTCTCTGTGCTAAAGAAAGGTTAGTTAGCATTGAATACAGTTGCCCCTGTTTCAAAATAAACTGCTGGCTGGTCTGTCAGCAGGGAAAGCAGTGAGATCATGTGAGAAGTTCTTCTGAGAATTTTGCTTTAGTAGGTGTCTGAGCCAGAATAGGGTTTTTGAGGCAGACCAGTATTCTCCAGCTCATGAAGTGTGACTGGTATCAGCCAAGAGCAGTTTAACATGTAATGCTTCCCATTCCAGCCTTCCTTCTGCTTTTCGGGGACTTAATTTGAAGAGGTTGAGGTGGGAGGATGTTTTCTTTTTCAACCAGCAAAAGAATAAACAGTAATAACCAAGCCATTGGAGTGAGAGAGGGCCTTGGTTCATCAGGTGAAAATATTACAACAATATGGACTGTAAGCAATAGAAAGTGTAGAAAGTGAATGTAACATCATATTACTTGATTGATTACCGCTGCCTCACTCCCTCTGACACCACTTCAATTATTACTCTTTTCCTCTTCCCTTCACCATTAAATGTCTGTTTCAGCAATTATTTACAAACATTTCAGTGCTCCTGCAATGTATCTATTTGGTTATACTAGAAAATGAAGTATTTTATTTTTCCATAAAAGCAGTACAACAGGAAGAGTTGTGAGGCTGTTGTGGTATGAAAAGGTGCTGGTTTCTCAGCCCATTCTAGGTGTGACTTTCTTCTTCAGACTATTTACCTGCACATTATTGTAATCGTGGCATGGGTTTGGTTTAGTTCTTGTCAAACACACCCACCTGTATGCCTTTCTGATATACTGTATGTGGTGACTTAAGGCCATCTGATAAACTGGATCCCAGAACAGTCGGGGTTCAGAGGGACCTCTGGAGATCATGTAAGTCCAACCTCCTTGCTAAAGCAGTGTCACCTAGAACAGGTTGCACAGGAACTTGTCCAAGCAGGATTTGAATGTCTCCAGAGAAGGAGACCTCATCACCTCTCTGGGCAGCCTGTCCCAGTGCTCTGTGTCCTGAAAAATGCAGAAATTTTTCTTTATATTGAGATGGAACTTGCTCTGTTCCTGTTTGTTCCTGTTGCCCCTTGTCCCATCACTGGGCACTGCTGAGAAGAGTCTGGCCCCATCCTCGACACCTGTCCTTTAGATATTTATAAGCATCGATAAGATCCCCTCTCAGTCTTTTCTCCTGGCTGAACAGCCCCAGGTCTCTTTAGCCTTCCCTCCTGAGAGATGCTCCAGTCCCTTCACCATTCCTGTAGCCCTCCACTGGAGTCTTTCCAGTAGTTCCTTGTCTGTCTTGAACTAGGTAGCCCTGAACTGAACACAGTACTCCAGATGTATCCTCACCAGGGCAGAATAGAGGGGATGATAATCTCCCTCAGCCTGCTGGCCACACTCTTCTTAATGAACTCCAGGATACTATTGGCCAGGATACTATTGGAATTTACAGTGCTGGCTCATGGATAACTTGTCCACCAGGACTTCCAGGTACTTCTCTGCAGAGCTGCTTTCCTCCCTGGGTTGAAGACCCTACACTTGCTTCTGTTGAACTTTCTTGGGTTTTTCTTTGCCCAACTCTAGCCTGTCTGGGTCTCACTGAATGGTGTATCAGCAGCCTTCAGGTGTATCAGTCACTCCTCCCAGCTTTGCATCACCAGTAAACTTGCTGAGGCTACACGCTGTCCCTTCCTCCAGGTCATTGATGAGTACGGTGAACAAGCCTGGACTCAGCAACGACCCCTGAGGCACATTCCAAAAAAACAACCATCATTCCCAAACTTGATGAATTCTGTTTATATCTACTTTTTTTTCCTTATGAAAAATAAATCACATTAAGTAATTTTTCAGGTGTGTTTTTCCTAGCAGGGACAGAGTACTTTATTTTTATGGAAGTTTCTTTCTGGCTCTGCTTCTTCAGTCGTCGCTTCTGTTCTCCCCTTATGCAGAAATCCTGTTTCAGTGCTCCTTGTTTCACCTTCTCTAAAACTTGACTGTGGATGAGTTATGTGGCTCTAGAAACCCAGTAGAAAACTCTGGAGGTCAATTCAAGAAGGTGCCAGAATGCCACTGACCCAGAAAGAACTCCACATGCTGAGCAATTTCATTTAATTGGTCATCCTTCCCTCCCCCATTCATCTTAGTCTGACTGTAAAGTGCTTTCATGTGTAGTTCCACGTTTTCTGTGGAGCTAAGGCATGTCAAAACTGGAATACAAAGGTTATGCTTAGAACCTGCGTGCTGAAATGACTTTCATTTTGGAGACTTGGTTGGGGTGCTGTGAATATCTATTCCTTATTCCTGTGTCTCAATGTCATTCTTGTCTCCCAGCTTTATAGAACAAAAAATAGCCAATACCAGTAGGCCATGTTACAAATCTGATCATTCACTGAGTGCTGTAATCTGTAAGGGGTTGTGCATTTGGTCTCATACTTTTACTATATAACTATAAAAAAGTTAATTATGTTCAAGTGCTAAAAATAACCATATTCTTAGCTGTTATTAAGAAGTGGTTTAAATATAATATGAATGCATGAAAAAAATCAATGCAGCGTTAATGTACCAGTCATAAGCTATTTAGAATAATTTGTTTCATTTATTTCTGTGCTCATCTTTTATTGAATCTTTTTCTGTATCTGATGCAATTGGAGCCGGTGTATTACAGCTCAGCTTTGTGTTATAGTGATGCTGTTAATATGTAAGACGCTTACATCTGAGCTCCTGTTTCTCTCTGTGCATGCTAAGACAGAAAGACTTGTTGGGTTGCTGATATGTCTCCCACAGACCCGTTTAAGACTGTGGGTTTATTAAAATATTCAATGTAGATTAAAATATAACCATACAATAAACTGCATTAATAATCTCAGAATATTAAGTAAATGCAGATAAATGACACATTATCTAGGTGCATGTGTAGAGAAAAAATAATTTCAACAGTTTTCATCACCAGTTATGAAAGAAGAAAAATGCTTTATGGTACTTCAGATAATGCAGTTGTGAAACAGACCTTGCTGCCCCACTTCAAGCATAATCCACATAATGGCTATATTGCAGTGAGGATAAGATCCTCTTATAAGTACCATAAAAGTGCAATCTGCTATGGTTTCCCAGTTTTTCCCTTTTCCAGTTCCTTTTTTAAATCAGACTTAAATAGACTCCCAGCAGTAGTTTATCTGTGCTGCATCAGAAGATTGATATTTTGGGTTAGTGAGAACAAAAAGCCCTACAGGTAGTAATTGCTGCTCTCATGAAGAGTTAGCAAAGAGCATCTCATTCCTCCAAAAACAACAGAAATAAGAGGCTATTTTCAGGAACCCTTGCAAACAAAAGTTGCCAAAAACTATGTATTTTAATAGGGAAAATACCGGCGTGTAATTAGAAAGACGTTTACCCCAGTGGTGAAACAGAGTTGTTATAATGTTAAAAAACACTAGTGTTGGCAGGGACAGCTTTAGAAAGCAAGTAATATTTGGTTTTAACATCAAGTGTGGCATTTATTAATATTTTGGCAGCAAGGGAGCATGTCTGTAAAGAGGAAGTGCTGTAAGAAAGCAATACTTACCAAGTGCTTCCTAAGATGGACATAGGTCAGTGATATCTGTTGTGTTTGTGTTCTAAGCATCAGCATGTTTTCTCCTGTTCAGGCAAGCAAGGAAGTCTGTTACAGGAAGCTCTGTACTGTTGTCATTACATTTCACAGGCAGTAGTGAGAAGGTGAGAAGGGGAAGAGTCTTTGAGACAGGTGTAGGAACAGGGTTTGCTTCCACCGTTCTCTGCTGGCCCAGCCAAATACCTTTATTCTTCTAATATCTTTCTCCAGCAATTCATACGAGTCCATGTGAGTAGTACTAGTTGTAATAGGGCTTATTCCATCTTTAAAGAGTTAAGATTTCAGAAATGGTTTCTTTGGTTGTGTTTTAAACAGTAGCACTCAAGGAATTGTGGTCAATGAATTCGTGTCCAAGTTGCAACCAGTGATGAATGGTATTTTGCAGGGTCGGTACTGGGACCAGCAGAGTTTAATGTCTTTGTTGGTGACATGGACAGTGGGATTGAGTGCACCCTCAGCAAGCTTGTTGATGACACAAAGCTGTGTGGCGCTGGGCATGCTGGAGGGAAGGGGTGCCATCCAGAGGGACCTTGACAGTCTTAAGATGTGAGCTAATGTGAACTACGTGAAGTTCATCAAGGCCAAGTGCAAGGTCCTGCACGTGAGTCAGGGCAATCCTAAGCACAACTGCAGGCTGGGCAGAGAATGGATTGAGAGCAGCCCTGAGGAGAAGGAGCCATCAACATAAGCCAGCAATGTGCACTTGCAGCCCTGAAACCCACGTGTTACAAATTTCCACAACCCAAACATACAGTTACTGCACCTCTTTCACCTATAGCATTGTTTACAGACTGGGGATGCTCTAGAAAACTTATTTCAAACTGAGGGCAGGAGACACAAACCCAGAAAATAACAGGGAGTCTTTTGAAAAGGAAAATATGACAAGGGTTGAAATCTAGTATAAACTAGTTTTGTTTGAATGAAAAGTGCAGCGAACAGTACAGGCTTCAGTTGTTACACAGCGGAGTTTTTGTATTCTTGTATCTGACAACAAAAGACCAGTTTCAGTCACTGAGGAGCATGCATTGTAATGATACTCCAAGTAGGAGTAACATTTTTCTTCCCATTATACATGACTTTTCTTATCTTGAGGACTGCCACCACTGGTGTCAGTATCTCAGGTTTGTGGTTTTACCAGACTAGTGCTTGGCATTTATAGGTGGATAGTTTAGTTAGGTATTTCTTTGTATTCATGGATCACTTTCCTAGGAATTCCTCCAGAGCACTGATACAGTGCAGGCTGAAGTACACTGAGGATCTTGAAGTGTGTCTTAAATGAGTGTTCCTTCCACAGTGTGCAGGGATGCTTGATTGCATCTTGGAGACAAGAAGCAGTACTGGCTGCAGCCCACATTTAGGCTAAACTGCTCAGTTCTGCCTTTGGACTTAGTTGTTGCTGTGTCAATTGATAAGGTCACTGCGTCTAACCAGTAACAAGTTATGGAGCCTACCAGTACTGGTTAAGAATCTCTTCAGCTTTGTATTGGACATACTGCTGTTCTTTTTGGGTTTGTATCAATAGTTTTCTACAACCAAAAAAAATCCCTTATTGGTTTAATTTTCACAGGAAGTGCAGTTTGTTTCAGACTTCTGTCATTACTGGTGACTAAGTTCCGACTTATTTCACTGATAATCTTTCTGTGTGTTAGGGCCAAAGAGTGTTTAGACATTCCTCAACCATTGTCTGAATTTCCACAGATTTTTCAGTTGTACTAGAGATTAAACGTCTCCATTATTCCATTTAGGATTTTATAAAGTCATTTTATTTTTATTACTACTGCATCCTTTTCTAGGCGTCAGCAAGAGGTGGGGTGTTGGATAGACGTGCTTTGCTCAGGACCTGCATTCTGGCCAGAGCCTCAACATAACAAGAATTGAGTCCAAATCAGCTTGGACCAATGACTCTGAAAGATAGAGTTCCCCATCTGTGACTCCACTTGTTATCTTCCAGCTAAAATGCCTTCGGAAACAAATTGCAGAGAAGCTATTATCCCTTATAGAACATTTACACTGTCGGGTACTTAATGCCAAATCCATGACAGGTATGAAGTTGTATGTCCTAAAAAAGAATGAAACACGGAAACAGCCCGTTTTCTTCTCCAGCTTGTAAAACGAAGCAAAAGGGATTTGCATAAGAATTATTTGACATGTTAATAACTACAGTGAGGTGCCTTGTTGCTTTACTATTTTAATTTCTACACTTTCTAATAGGAGCCTTCTCTTTGGAGGGCATTTTCTTGAAAGTGTCTTGGTCTTTTTAAGTGAAAACAAAAGCTGTGTTTATGTCAGTGTCACTCTCCATTCTGTGCTGTTTCTTGAGCTGACAGCCAACCTTCAGAAGTCTGTGGTATTCCACGTTGTAGATTTCTTGGCTTCTTGTGACTGTCCCTGGTTTGGCTTGAGAATTGAAAAATCAGTCCTACAGAAGTTTTCTTGGATTGACCTAGTGGGGAAATAACCCAGACACTGAAACAGAAGTACTTGGTATCGGGAATGTTTTTTGATACTGGAGGGGTAAAAAGGCCTAAATTGGGGAAAGGGAGCTCAGAGGGATCTCAAGTTCTTTCCCTGCTTTTGGTGAAATAGAAAAAATATTACTCCTAGTGACTTGGACTTCTGAGGGACATGCTTTTGCTGAGGTGAATCACCTTGTATCCTTTCAGCAGCCTGCATTATTCTCTATATTTTCAAATGCTAAGAAGAAAAACGACCTACTGGGAGTGTGAGCTCTAACTACTGGAGTGGTTTGAAACTTGGTCTCACAGGCAGTTTCCACATGTTCTATCTTTATTGATACTGATAATGTGAGCAAAGCCCAGCAGAGACCGCTGTGCCTAGGAGCTGTGCGGACACACAGAGCATAGAACCTCTGCTTCAAAGGACTTAAAATAAACTATTTTGTTGATTGACAAACATTTGGATGATGTTCCTTCTCAGGTTTATTCATCTGGTCCGTGAAGATGCTGTGTAACACTGGTTTCTGCTCCAGTCTGGTATCACGTAAATCATTCTGCCTAACCATTAACCATTTTGTTCCCTCCCAAATTGGAACATAATAAAAATAAAACCTTTATTTGGCCTTTTCAGTGAAAAGATCCTATTCACTACCAGTCTCCAGATTAGTGATGAAGACATAACTGTGCCTCTCCTGAGTCCCCCGTTCACTGTTTATCTTGTCTTTGTGTATGTAACTCAATTTCTCCTCGCTGTGGCACTTACAGGCTATGAATTGTGGGCAATAACAAACTGATTATTTTTTGACTACTTGCTGTTGCTGGATGATACAGCTTCTAGTCCTAAAGAAAGTAGTTTCTGTCTTGTTTCCATAATTAAGTTATAAACTTTTGTCTTGGTTACTATGCTGCTCCTTGGTGGAGCTCTGTACCACCTA
Source organism: Gallinula chloropus (assembly GCF_964237585.1). Taxonomy (NCBI): domain Eukaryota; kingdom Metazoa; phylum Chordata; class Aves; order Gruiformes; family Rallidae; genus Gallinula; species Gallinula chloropus. The sequence continues at coordinate 30,863,587 of NC_140091.1, forward strand.
ATGGATTTCAGTCTGCAAAGGTGAATCAAACCTATAGGTGAATACAGATTTGCACTCAGGGGCCCCTCCCTAGCTACCCTGGCTTTTCACTCTAATCACGGTAGACCAATTTTATTCCCTACAATCTGAAAAGTAAACCATGCAAAAAGCAGATGTTTTTTGCATTAGACAAGCTGCCTTGCAAAAACAGATTGATTTTTTGTTTCTTGAAGGGCATCTTGAGCTTTCCATGATCTTGAGAATTCCCAACTTCAGCCATGGAAAGGATAAACCTATTGGTGCCTGAGGCAATACAAGTGAAGAACTTAGCAAATCTGAATGTTTATACTTTGGGGAATATATCCTAACCACTGTAATTTCACAAGATGATTCAGTTGCCCCATGGCTTATTTATAAAACGTTAAAACATTAAACACAATTAGTATAAGCATTCTGGTCTCTCTGGAGACTCTTTGCTCATAGTATTGCTTGGAGCCTGTGTAAAATAGTCTGGAGTATTTTATCTTTTTTTGTTTTTGTTTGCTTTTATTTTTTGAGAATGAATGGGAAAGGAAATCTCAAAGGTACTGTTGGTTTTGGCTTTTTTTGTTGTTGTTGTTTTGTCTTGCAGGCTACTAAACTCTACTTGTGAAGCTGTGGTAGGCTGCTCCTGTCCTGGAACAATATTAAACAATTTGCTACCTGTTGTTTTGGTTGTATGCAGTGCTTGGGTTTTGTTGCCATATGATGGGAATGTTGTAATGTGGCTTGTATGTGACTATTTCTTGTCATTTGATAAGTAGGTGATGATGCTGCGAGAACGTAAAACTAATGTTCTCTTTGCTGAGGTAGGGGACTCTGTCTGCATAGGATGTCTTAGAAACTAGGTGAGATTTCTGTTTGTTTAAGACAAATAGTTTGCACCTTAGTCCTGTGAGAATTGTTTCTTGTGTGATACTGTCACATTTATAGTCAGACAAGGAACAAATGTTACAGCTTCATCCCTGAAGGTATGGCAGGTGACTGCTTCTGTGAAGAGACTTTGATGGTGGAGCTCCTTTTGCTTCAGTGAACCTGCTGGCATTCTATTACTACTCTTCCAATTCCTGGAGTTTTGATGGTGATGTTGATCTTGAGTGATTGAAACAACTAGATGGAAGGAGTGGTTATAATGGGTTTACCATGGTAGCAAACATGATACAAAGTAATGGTGAGTTTGGGTTTCCCGTTGTCATGTGTGTTCTGGTTAGTGTGAAAATATCTAGAATATAGTTGATACTGGTCTTTCAAATTGTCTGCCTTTCCTCCTTGTGGACACATCACTGCTGGCTAGCAGAATAGGATCATCTTTCAAACTGGGACTTTGAGGCTGCTGATAGTAATTTATATGTGGGCTTTTACCTATATTACACTTAATGGTAAAAAAAGAGACTTTTTAATGGATAGAAACTCAAAAGGACCGCCTTGCCTCTTTGTGAAAGACACCATCAACTTATGAATTCAGTGTAAGCTAATTTCATTCCTTTAGATTTTAAAATAAATGAAAAAATGTGGACATTTCCAAAGGAAAACGACAGGCCAGGTTAAAGAGGTGGATGTAAAAGTGATTTGGCAGCAATAGAAACTTTGTCTTTAGTGCATTTTGGGCACATCTTTTTCTGAATTTGCTAAATGTTAAACAGAAAGACAATCAAACCTTGAATGATCTTAACAGTTCAATGAACTGCATGAACAGAAAGCACACAAATGCAACAAAAAGGAAATGTAGAATTGAGGAAAAGCATTATCTGAGTAATTTTCTCTTAATATTTTATGGATGATATTACTGCTGAAAAGCATTTCTGGTTTTGGGCTTCATGGAGAAAACCTTTGAATAAGGATTTGTATGAAAAGTTGGACAAGATACAGTGAATTGTGTTGGATGTTAGAAAACAAGGAAAAAAGAAACTGGGAAAATAGAAACAGAGGAAGTTAAATTTAATAGCAGAGGCAAGTTATTTCCTCAGATTTTCCTCAATGTAGTTACATCTAGTGAAGGAAAGAAGGGCATTAAGACTTCCACTGGCCATACTGATAGGCAGATAATGTATTTTAAGTGAGGATGCAGGACATACAGTTGCTACACAGAACCTGAAGAAGTACAGTTTGATCTTCCTTTGTGTTACCACATTCCCAGGTAATGGTGATTTCCTTCTGCTGCCACCAATTACAATAGCATTGATTATCCTTTTAATTGGAGACTAATATTATGGACATAGCTGGTGACATCTAAAATTCCTTCCATTTTCTTAGCTTAGTTTTCTGGTCCTCACATCCACAGGAAAACTAACGTATCTCAAACAAAGATTTATTTTACATGTCTTTGCCTATGACAACCAAATTGTAGATGAGATGTGACAAGGTAGAAGCTGTGGATATTCTGCTTTCATAATCATTCATAAGTAATCAATGGATCAATCACTCTATGTCCGTAGGGAATATAGTGTACTGTATGGATGCAGTTGGCTATTTTATTATATGGCACATTGCTCTTGGGGAAGTTCAGGTTCTTTGATATGATAATCACCTGCTCAGAGGCAACTGTGGGTTTAAAAGACTGCCTTTACAACCCCTCTAGAATGGTGGGTCAACATGTTAGACTATGTAGTCATAAGTGAGTGTAGGTGATGCATACCTCTGTTCTACCCAAGGAGGTGAAGAGAAGTTTTGTTGAGTTTTTCTGAAAATTTACTGTAATAGAGCAAGATTAAATAAATCCTTTTATAATTTCCTTTATGGTTACATACACTTAGTTATATGAACTGGTGAACACAAAAGGAGGAATAAATAAGATGGTTAATTTAACAGAAAATCTTTTGTAGAAATCCTAATTTATTCTGAGTTTCAGGTATGTTTACCTTTTGTTCTCAATGTTAAACATAGCTTTAAATCTAATTAATTTGTCTTTGAACTTGAAGAATGATTTATAGCCATGACATACTGAAACCCTGCAGAATGAACTGGAAGGTTTTTCCTGACAGTGAATGTTTTGACCCTTTGTCACTAACTCTACACTCACAGTTGTTTTAACATAACACAGGTAGATCTTTAGTTCCAGTGAACCTTGCAGAAAACAGTCTGATTAAACGAATTCTGTCTTTATCACCTGCAGCCTATTTTCTTCTCATTTGTTGTTTTTTTCTACAGCTTTTTCACAAATAACGGGATCTTTACCCCTTATTACAGCTTATCTGTGACTGCAGTTTTTTGCCCTCACCTGGAGCAATAATCCTCTATTTACAGCACTGTCAGCATCCCTACAGTAACCAGCTGTGATGTCACAGACAGCAGTAGGATTATGATTTCTATTAAAGAAAATGAAAAAAAAATTAAACCCCATGTATTTTCATGATCCAGTGTACATATTAATGAGAAACTAGTCTTGTTCATCTAGATGATAAAATTAAAATCCAGTTGCTCTGAATGTCATGGTGCATAAATAGAATGAAGAATTCTTTTCTGTAAGCAGAGTATTGGTGACAAGATGGTATCCGCAGTTGTTTCAATGAAGAATAACTATTCTTTTGCTATTATTCAGCTCTGGTTTTAATAGACTTAAATGGCAGATAACAGAAGTGAAATATAACCAACTGTATAGTTTCAAAGAAGCAAAGACAGTGTAGAGTAATGGGTAACTAATGTGTCTTGCCAGTTGTCTGCCCTTTAGTTAGTAGAACAGTTCTGAAGTTTTTAGGAATTTATCTTACTGTATCTTTTCATAAAGAGTACAGTGTGATTTGAAGCATTAACCCATTCTGAATGTCTGAATTGGAAAGCCTACACTAATCAGCATTTATAAGGTATGGTGTTTTATTAGGATAAAGAAAAGTATATTAATACTAGAAAAAAATAAATTAGATTATTTAGGTTTGTTTTTCCCAGCTTTCATGAAATTTAAAATCTAACTGCCATTAGAAACTATTGCTCTAAAGTTAAAATCAACAAAACTTTACTGTCACCTGTCAAAGAGAGTAGCTCAGAAATCTAAGGTATTATTTCTGCTTTACTGGTTATATTCTTCAAAAAGATCTAATGTGATCCCCAAAAAGCAGAGCTGGGATTTAATTGCTCAGTCTTCAGTGTGTTTTCATCTCAGCAATCAACTGGTAATCTATGACATGACTTTCCAGAGGCAGGAAAACAGTAATAATCAGGGAGCAAATAAAGAGTTCAAAATAGTGTTTACTGTTTTGGAGCCTTCTTAAGCTTATGTACTTACTGTCCACAAGTTGGTCTGCACCATGAGTCACACTGCATGTGAGAGAGAGCCTGGCAGATTGGTGCTGTTTCTGTAGAGTGGGTACAGTCGCTTCGACTGGTGAGCGATCAGATATGTCGCGTGCCGGTGGGGCCATGTTGGCTGTGTGCTCCTGTCAGTACAGTGAAAGGGTTCCAAAGGTGGGTATTAGAATTAAACATTTATTTAAAAGCTATTAGATTTAAAGGCAAACTTCCAAAGCTCAGTACATATGATGCACTGGTTAAAAATGATATGGATGTGATCAGATAATTACCATAGTTTTACTTGAGTAATTTGAAATATATACAGTATGTTTAAAACATACAATGTGCACAATAATTTGTGTTGGAATTTGAGTACAAATAATATTGATGTACATCAAGAATGTGTGTTGATTCAGGAGATTAAGGATTAAATTGAAATCAACAGCTAACTGATTTTATCATACATATATATATATATAATATATATATATAGGGCCACGAAGATGATTAGGGGCCTGGAACATCTCCCCTATGAGGACATGCTGAGTAAGTTGGGACTCTTCAGCTTTGAGAAGAGAAGACTAAGGGGAGACCTAATTAAAGTTTATAATTATCTTAAGCAGGGGATGCAGGGGGAATCAGCCAGCCCCTTTTCAGTGGTCTGTGGAGACAGGACAAGGGGCAATGGCTGCAAGTTGGAGCACAGGAAGTTCCGCACCAACATGCGGAAGAACTTTTTCACAGTGAGGGTGAGGGAGCCCTGGGACAGGCTGCCCAGGGAGGTGGTGGAGTCTCCTTCTCTGGAGATATTCAAGACCCGTCTGGACACCTATCTGAGTGACATGTGCTAGGGAGCTGCTTTGGCAGGGGGGTTGGACCCGATGATCTCTTGAGGTCCCTTCCAACCCCTACAATTCTATGATTCTATGATATACACACACACTATATATATATTATATATATATACTTGTTGTGTAGAAAATCAGCCATTAGAAATGTGAGCTCATCATGTCTGTGCATGGAATGTACCAACTTCTGGCATATTAGAAAGACTTACTGCCATGTCCAGAACAAAACCTCACTACTCAGGAGCAGCAAACAATTCCTCTAACTTGCCAAACTACTTACCTGTTTTACCATAGCATTTACAGACAGAAGAAAAGTACTGCTATTTAGGACCGAGATGACAATTTGCAGAAAACAAGTTGGCTGAGTATTTTAGCCCTTGATTTTGTTTGCTTTGGAAGTTGCACATGTTAGTTCAGTGGTATAAAATTTTAACTGGAATATTGTTCTCAACTATTCAGGGATAATTCATTGTCATTTTCCACGTCCTTTTAGTTAGATATAGTTGCTTGGATATGCTGTGGGATGCTGTTTCTGCTCCTTGAGTATGCAAATACTATAGGCTTGCAAGTATATTTTAGTCACAAGTATTTGTAAATAGATCACTAACATTTTTCTTCTGTGGACACTCATGAAGAAAAACCTGTTTTTATGAGTGTTTTCAGAAAGTATCAACAAAGCTGTTGAAATATGACAAGTGGATTGCAATGGGTATCATTACTCTGCGAGTGAAACGGTTCATTAGGTCTCAGTAGAAGAGCGAACAGCTGACCAGAGATTTGATTGTAAGATTTCTCATGGCACAGAGTTCCCCTCCTTTACAAGTACAGGTTTTATCTTCTTTTTAAAATAAAGTGAAATAGTGTGTAATTTCTTCTACCTTGAAGGATTTGAGAAAAAGCTTGTTAGGAAATCCTCATGTTTTTTGTGGTTTTTTTTTTTTTTTTTGCTCTACCCCCAAAAATGTGCTTTCCACAAGCAAATATCTTCTAGTCCATAATGAGAATTTTGGAGCTTTTAAAGCCTAGTACTAAAACCTGTTATTTTCTGTAGGTAGGAATTGTCTTTTTCACCCACAGTTTGTTCAGAGGCAGCAAAACATGAAGCAGCTCCAATAAGATATTTGTAAATTTACAAGACAAAAAGACCTCTGAATTTTTGTGGGTTTGAATATATTTTAGTAGCCTATTAATTTTTCTGTCTTAAGTCTCTCTAATGCTGGCTGAATGCTAAATACTTGCTTTAATTGCAAAGGCAATAAAAGCTTCATGTTCATGGAGGGTTTTTTTTCTTAGATGAATCACTGCAGTTTCATTATTTTTATAACCCAAAATAACGTTTTTGGCTGTATATATTGAAATGAAAACCCACTTCTTCAGCATAGTATCTTTGAGGGTAGTTTTCATTGCCTCAGATACTTTGCCTGGGTTATGGCATGTGCCTGGTTTTTGGTGGTGTATTTTTTTTAATGGGAATGTTTTTAGGCTCCCTATATTGCGTTATACTGTGTGCAGCATAGTTGTTATAACAGTTCAGTTCTTTTGGTACGGAAGTAACCGTGACCTGTGACCAACCAGAATGTACCGTGTACGTTAGAAAATCCTGGATTTGCTTAATATGAGAACAGGTTCACCTATTGGTCATAACAAACTTTCATTATTTTAAACTGTCTGTCATCTACATTAACTAGGATGTGCATAAGGACCCTTCTTAACGACTTTGGTTTCAATTAAGTTGTTCTTAGATCAAATCAAATAATAGTAGGATTTGTTGATCTACAAAACTGCCTTCCCCATATGGATTGGTATGAGATTATCCCACCAGGGGTTTAGTATCCGGGAAATTAAAAAAAATATATCTGAATGACTGAATGTTTTCAAAAGGAGAAAACATCTATGATAATGAAACTGAGTCTATTTTAAAATGCAAAGCATCCTCTTGAAAGCCGGTACTAAGCACACTCAAAGAAAACATTGTGCACTAAACACTGTGCATTATGATTATGAAACTGGGTCTCATTTAATCCATCAATATTTTGGTATGTTTAATATTTAAAGAGTCTTTTTAAACCATTACTCAGAAAAACCTGGGATAAAAATTATTTTAGAAATAGCGGAGCATACAAGAATGGAAGATAATTTGACCTTTATCACTGTATTGTCATTAGTAAAAGAAATTCAACTGGAGCAGTAGTCTGCATATATATGTAATCTACATCTTTTCACAACAGAAGAATACATCAGAACATTTTCCATAATTTTGAGACTTGTACAAATCAAGTACATAATAAAATAGGAGACTAATAAATTCAGTTATGCATCCCAGATATATTCCAAATGTGTTTTCTTATTCGATAGAAGGAAATGCAGATGGTTGAAAGAAACTTGTTTTTGCTGTAATCAATCGAACCAATTGTAAAGAGTACTTACTGAAACTGGAACAGTGAGTCATCACCTTCATTTTATCATAACACAGGAAATGTTCCCTTATCAACTTGAGTGACCTGAATATATGTTTTTCACATTCTGGACTTACTTTATAACTGAAAAGCTATTTCAGGGAAAATACATGATTTTTAAAAGGTAATATGACTGTATTATATGATTTGAAGGCACATCTTTCCATCAGAACTTGCCTGGGTTAATGTTTCATATGGATCCTCTCTCAGTGTGCATTATTGTTGCCTGCAGACCGAAAGGCATTCCGAAGCTACTGACCCGTGTAGGGAGGTACAAATTGAAGCTGGACTTCTTTCACCCCTTCTGTGCTCTGCTGTGCAGTATTTCAACGTTGTGTATTTCACAGTGCTAACAACTTCCAAATAGCTACTCTCTCTATATATATATTTTATATATATACACAGACACTTCATATGGAGTTAAACAATACATGTAGAAGTTACAATCTGTAAGAATTCTAGTAGGATGCTGATGATTGTGGCCTTTCAAAGAGGTCTTGACTACAGAGACTTGTGACCTGGGGGGCTCTTAGTCACATTGTTATGTGTGTATAGCTAAATAGTTCCCACATGCATACAAAATACCACCAGGGTCAAATTAATATGAAGAGTTTTGCAAATCTTTTATTTGTGCATCCTTGGAGGGTCTCATGGCTTCCATCCCCTCAAACGTACATTTCTTTAATCATTAAGAGGATATATAATGGGGATATCAGTTCTTGATGTTGGATGGAGGATGTTAAATGGAGGATGTTGTTACTATCTGTTGCAGAATGTGTACGAGAAGGTGGGATGCTGCAGTTGGGAAACCTTTGCTCTGTTACATGGAGACACACAAACAGTTTAACCTAACAGGGATCTGCTTAATATAATTCAGAATTAGATAATCAAGTTCATGTGAATTAGCTAGTTTGCTGTTAGTTAATGGCCACCTCTCAGCGACCTGGTTTTTTGTGCCTCTACTCATAGGGTCTCTTTGAGAGTGGTAGGACATTAAACTTATTGAATCTAGACTCCCGTTTTGCAGATTTGCCTGAGTTACACTGAGTTATGTGGTATTGGTCACATTGTTCAGAGTGTCAGAGAATACTCAGAAAAACTATTTCCTTTAAAGCAGACTGCTCAAATTAACATAAGCCCTTTACGTTAGTGGGGGAAATGAGGAATGATGTATTTTAAGCAGGTTATGAAGTGGCATTAAACATCTGTGGCATCTCATTGAATAATGGAGAAAGGATAAAATAAAATATTTCTCTGCTCATTAAGTGAGCATCATCCATCTTATTTACCAAACAAGGTGGAGTCCTGGGAAAAAACCAACATATGAGTCAATGGTTGCAGAATGAGTGCTGTCACAACTTTCTACTCGATTGCAAGAGCAGATATCTGAGTTATTGCTGTTAAGTTTTTCCCTTTAGCTGAAGATGGTGGCAGCCACTTGGATAGCTCTGCCCCTGCTGCAGAAACGAGTCTGTGCCCTGCATTGCACCGCTGTCAGCCATGTATGCGCTGAGCTGCCGTCCTCTCGAGAGTGAGACAAACTTGGTAGCGGTTGGCAGCATCAGACAAGACAATGTCCAATTTTATAACTATGTACGTGGATTTTCCAGTCGTGATTAAGGACTGAATGAGAGGAAAAGAGACATTTTGTCTCTCCTTGCTTATTTCAGCCCGCCACTAACAATTATTACAATAAATTCAATTTATATGTTTGTAAATGTCATAAGATGAATCATAGCACTACTGACAGTCTGAATTGCTCATACTGTCAACTCCTTGGAAGAGCACTACAGCCTAGTTTCACACATGCTTCCTCAGTAGAGGATAATCAGAGTTAATTATGCCCAAGTTTAGCCTGTTTATGCAGCAAATAAATTTGAGAGGCATTTCTTTCAGGCTAGCTGCTTTTGACAAGCTTGACTTTAATGAGCTCCCTCTCTGTATTAGTTCCTTATTTTCAGTTTCTTTTCTAGACCTTGAAGACTATTTTGTCCATTCTGTAAGCTTAGGCCCGTGATGTGTTTCCCCTGTTTATGGTGGTGCCTGTTTGCTTTTCATTAACAGCAAAGCGAGGGCAAATAATGAAAATGAATGCTGCGTGTAGGTTGTTTAGGATTGAACTTGTCCTTTCTCTCCACCCTTGCACGCCTCTGTGAAGGCAGTCCATCATGTCTAGCACTACGCTGCTGGGAGAAATTACAGGCGTTTCAGCATGGCAAGGGGTGGGGGAAAGTTAGATTTTGTGCTGGATTTGCAGTGAGGAGTCTTTGTAGTGTCCAAAGAACACCTGAAGGTAAGAGAGGGTTGCTGGTCATTTGGGTCTCTTTGGGCTTTGATACATGGCATGGGCCTTGGGTTTTTTTCCCTTCCTCAGTGGCTGAGTGCCGTGAGGAACGGTACCTAGAGTTTTCCTCCAAGCCGTAGAGGGATGTTGGGGTACGCATCATGGGGGTAGAGAAGTGTGTGAAAGTTAGATACACAGTATGAGATACAAAAGACTTAAATAAGTATGGATATCTAACAGAAACTTAACAGAAACAAAGCAAATCCAATTATGTAAATGCTGTATAAAGAGAACAAATAGTAAATGGATTTAAGCATGTTCCGATTTTAATTTGGTATGTCTATTTGTACAAATACTGATGTGAATATTGTGAAATCAGACAAGGGTCACTTAGTATCTCCTTTGTAAAAAAGGAGGAAAAAAGGAGATGTCACAACCCTTTTTATGTTATGAAAGACTTTTTTTTTCTGCTTGACTGTTTTTGAATATTTATATATATATCCCACTCATGTTTGGAACGGACTAGTCCTTGAATTTTAATTCACTCTTTTATTTTCAATTTTAATAAGCAAATGCAAGAAGCAGGGAAGGAAGATGGTTGCAGAAGTTGAAGTTTGCTTTAAACATTTTTAAAGTGAAAAGGAGCTAAGTATATCAAGAAATCCTGTTTGTTTGTGCCTTTTTACTTTGAGTTATCTGTTCTGTAGTGTATAGATGAGGAACAATATAACTCCTAGAAAAAAATTATTGGTCTGACCTGATAAGAAAGACAATTTATGCGTGTGTGATGTTTCGCAGTACCTTACTTATCTGCCATATTTTGGTAACCATGGGTTTGATGTGAAAAAATATTAAAAGCTTATGTAAGAGGTTAATGCTGTTCCCTGGCACTGGAACTCAGCTCTGTGCATTTATATAACACTTATTAAGGACTTAGGCTTTTGCGACAAGTGCTGGTTGGATTGCAGGCTCTCTCTAAGATCTCTGCAAATTCTCTAAGAGCTCCAAGCTATGAATGAAATGTTGATAGTGGAAGGTTGGAGAGCCCACGTTTTACCTGGTAAATTGTGAAACACTGGGAAGGCAGTTGGGTCTTAACAGCTCTCGTGCCTCTGCAAGCTGCAGTACAACTGCTAGCAAACCCCAGTCTGGGCTCTCCTTCCTGTTGGACTGCTAATCTCTGGGATTCTGTCAGTGCTTGTAACACCTGCTTCGAAGCAAGTGGGTTCATGGAACCTGAAGTAATACTGTGAGCAAGCAATAGTTAAGACACTGAGAGGGGAGAGCGCATTGCATAGGAGTGAGTTGCGTTGTTTTGTTGGCATTGTGGAACCAGAATGGTTGTGTCTAGTCGATCCTGTGTTTTGTTCATCAGACAGCAATGAAAATTCGTATTTCTGAGTCCTGCTGCCACAGGTTTGACGTAGCACTCTGTGTATTTTTGTCCCATAGTAAAGGAAGGTGATTATGGACAACAGCTTGACTCTCTGAAGCTGTCAGAATGTGTGTGCAAGCTCTGTGTGGGATCTCTCATGAATCACCAAGCAGAGAGGATGATGGCAGTGCCAGGCCAACTTTTGCAAAAAGTGAGTGTGAGGTCTGTGGTTTCAGGAGCACTGAGGAAGGAAAGGTCTTTGCTGCGTGGCAAACTCACTGCTCAGGGTGCACTTTGTTTCTAGGTAGGCATGTCCACACTGCAGAGAGGAGAGGGTACCTTTGTGCCATTAAAGGATGTGGCAACCTGGATTTTTTCTTTGTATGTGGCCACAATTAGGCTGAATTTGGCAGGTAGCACATAACCAGAATAGGTACATGTGTGTTCAAGGTTTAGTGGATTTTGGTTAATGGCTGCATCCAGAGTCCCTTAAGGATTTGGCAATATATTAAAAATACTTTCTTTGGCCTGTAAAGTGGTTTGATGATTGTTGAAACTCTTGTGTCAATCAGCTGCTGGCATTTTTCCTCTGCGATATGGGTTTCTATAAACTAGGCCATACCAACCACTACTAGGTATTTCACTAGCTGACAGTCTTGCAGCAGAGAACAAGGTGAGGATGAGCACAGAAAATGAATTTGTCCTTTATCCCAGTGGGAAGGTTGCCCCTGCTAGGCGTGGGTTTAGCTGTGTAGCAGAAAGTCTTTATGGCATGTTTTACCTTAATCTTTACCTTTGTGATGTGGTGATTATTTTTTTCCTTTTCCTTTTCTAATTTGATTATACTTTTTTTTTTCCTTTGATTGAATTTGACTCAATCACCTCTATGTCTCATGAAGAAGTGTTTCAGACCTGAGGACAGCGTGACTTTTCCAAGTTTTTCCTTTGAACTTTCAACTCCAGATTTTAATGAGCATCCATCTGATTCTACTCAAGCTGCAGCAGGTTATGATGTCTGCTGTGGCACTGATTTAATTATGTGGCTACATTACTATGCTGAGATTCCTGGAATTTCTGCAACCACTTTGACTAAGTGTACATTTGAAAATTAAGAAAATTCTTATTTCTTGGAATTAAGGAAAATATTTTCTAATTCAGGCTGAAATTATAGTAAGAAAAAGGAACATCAGGAGGCAGTGAACATGTGTAGTCTTAGTGAGCCATTGGTGGTGAGAGCTTCAGCTGCAGTGTTAGAGATGTGCTTTTGGTAACGTGTTAAAGGATTTGTCATCATTGAAATCTGCGGGCTTAAATTTTATTAGGTGTTTGTAGCATTTTCCCCTTGATTTATTTTAACTTGTAGCATGTCTTTTGACACCAAACTTTATTACAGTGTTTTTCCTGCTGGAAGTGTTGGGCCTTATGTAGCTGAAAAGCACACGTCTTTGATAAAGAGGAATTGTTCTTAAGGCTGTTTTATTGACAGGAAATCTACAAACATCATTGTGATTATTTGATACAAATCTCTGTAGTTGATTGCAGCTTCTAAAACTTACTAGTGTGTGGAGGGAGAGTTCCTGTTATTGCTGAATTCACTGTGTTGTATAACAATAAGGTCTTATTTGGAGTGTCATTTGTATTATCTTTCTTTTCCATCTTTGTGGTGTTGAATTTTGTTGTTGAATTTTTTCCTGTGAGGTTATTAAGGGCTTCGAATCGTATATTGGTGGCATTAGGAAAACTAATTCATGAAAAAAATTGTTCATAAGCCTAGCACTGATAAAGCAACAGTATATAGGGACATTTTTGATAGCCTGGTTAAAATTATTTTTGTATTGTTCTTTGGAAATAATGGAAGGAAGGTGCAGTGCAGCACAAATTAAAGTCTCTCTTGATACGGAAAAAAAAAAGAGAATCGGCTTCTGTTTCTGTTCTAGAAAAAGTTTGACATTCTGCCTAAGAGGGGGGGATCACAACTTGCAAAATCAAATGTTACAATGAAAAATGCTCACATTTCTCACAAAAATAAGTATGCAAAAGGTGGGGATAGCAATGTGACACAGGAATGATGTTGAACAGGGAAGAATGGTGGAAAAAGATTTTTAATGGAGACGTTTAGTTGGTTCAGTGAAGTAATGAAATTGCTTTTCTGATTGAAGCATCTTCCTCATTTTCTTTGTAGCCAGCCTGCTGTGGTAACAGTTTCTTTGATATATTTTTAAATCCAAGGAGTGGTTTTAATCGCTTTGAATCTCCCAGGACTAATTTTGTGGTACACAGTGATTTACACACAGGTCTCTCTCAGAAATATCTGGTTGCCCTCATTTATTATTTATATCTGAGCATCATAATTTGTTTTTTCTCTTCATGAGGACGATGTACAATTTCATTTGACATTTGTCTTGATTCAAGGACAATGTTAATTCATTTCTGTGTGGCTTTGTAATATCTGTCATTCAGTGGAAGGGATTGTCTGAATCTCTGTAGAAAAATAACAAAACCCACCCTAATTTGTTGACTTGTAATATAATGCTTTAAATTCTGAGATTTTTAATCTTTCTTTACATGGCACTGTTACTGATAATTTTATATCAGGTTTTGGGTTATGCACTCCCAGTTAATTAGCTGGCATGCTCAAAAAGTTGCCTTTGTTTACAAAATATAAGTGAGATATGTTTTCTCCTTTCAGTTTCTAGAATTCAAATTTTCTAGTTCAGCTAAGAGTAGGTTTTTGTATGTACAAGTGTGTACATAACTTTTGTTAATGGAAAGAAATTTTCTGTGGTTAATCTGAGTTATGATGTTTCCTTTGTTGGAAGGGGAAGGACACAACACTGATCGTTTCTTCCCCTTCAAACTTAGATACACTTGAATTTAGTTTCTGTGACAACCAACACAGTCTATTTCTCAGATGGTCTCCAGTTCCTTGTTATATCTGAGTGTGAGATGTGATATGTTTTACATGTGTTGCATTCTTTGGTTTTGCTAGAACTGGTTTTCTGCAAGACTTTGTTGATCAGAATCAGACCACTGCTAAGTTGTTTGTAGCCATGAGATGTCCTGTATCATCCTGATACTTTCAAGATCTCACCTCTCATACCATGCCAATTCTGAATTTATTTTTTTAAGGTTGTATAGATGACCTTACAGACAAAATGTTTGCTGTTATCTGTTAGTTAAAATCACTATATAATAACAGATGGTACAATATACACTTGTGCAAGGCAAAGCTAAACCAAAGAGGATAATATTCATTGTGTCTTTAGCTTAATGTTGCAACTAAACTAAAGCAAATCTTCTGGCAACCCCAGAAAGGTCTGACAAGTTCTGTTACTTGCATTGTTAGCTCTGGGTACTCTACACAGGATGTAACCATGTTCTGTGTGAAGACAGAAAGGACTTTCTGGCTTGTGCACCAGCATATGTCTGTAGCATGGGATATGGACAAATCCAGATGAATTTGACCATTCTTGCCATGTTACTTGGATATATTAAATTACAAAGGATTAAATGAGAAAGGATAATAATTGCAATTGTGTGAAGGATGTGTGTACATTAGTGAAAAAGTTTTTTTTTTTTCTATATAACAAAAACATCTCTTATTTTTCTTATGTAGAGAATCCTTTCTCAGTTTTTTGGAATAGAACTTTCTTCAGAAGTATACTTTTTCTAATTTTGATCTTCAGAGGAACAAAACAGGAGAAACTTGCATTCTTGTTTTGCCTTCTACTGGGAAAAATATCCACTTCTTTCCCCTCTGGAACAAGCAAAACCTGGTCCCAGAATGTTTTAAGTTTGCACATACAAGCAAGGGAAAAGATGAATTAGGTTGTGTGGGAAGTAACAGGATAATCTGGATTTTTCTTAAGAAGGTGGCTGCTGTGTGGCCGGGAAATTACTCCATCCTAGGAACAAAGATGAATTGCGTCATTTAAAGTTCAAGATAACAACCATATCTGTCACCAGATCATAAACTCAACCCTAGGGTAGCCCCTCTGTATGCATCGTGTGCAGAATTTTGGCTTGCAAGGGACAGAGGCTGTGTTCAGTTCAGGGGACTCTCAAATATTTTCATTCTTTACACTGAAGTGTCCTCTCTTCTTAACCTTTTCCACAAGTGCAACAATTAGGTGCTTAATCTCTGACATTGAGCAATCCTTAACAGTGAAATAACCACTTATGTTAAATGCCTCTTTCTTTCAAAAGTCAGCTGGTTATTCTGCTTTACTTTTTAAAGGCAGAAATTATGTTGTAACTACCTGTTAAAATCTCTTAAGGATTTTTCCAGTTGCGAACAGGTACCTGTAAACATCTTACATTCAAATGCAGAGAGTAAGTGCTCTGCTTTTAGCTCAAGATACTTCACCTTACTCCAAAGTCTTTTTCTTGGATTTCTAGTTTGTATTATCATTGATTTCATGGTTTCTCCACTTCATATTGTTTTCAATTTATGCATTTTTATTTTAGATTATTTCAATTGCAGGGCCTTAAAAAGCTCTGACTTGTGCTTCTTACCTACAATTTATACACCAAGACATGCTGGATTACAGACATAAGTAGGGAATTTATTTTAGTCACTTTTTAAAATATGATGAGAGAATATGGCAACTTCTTGTCATTTTCTTTCAATTTTTTCTAATTATGCTTAGGCTTGCTGGATGATACGCCTGTTGCTGATGCTTATAATTGCATATCGATCTATTTATTTTCCAAAGTGACTTTAAAATAGAAGTTTCTGTGGAATACTCTGATGATGCTCAGTAAACTCATGTTGATAACTCCAAGGAAATTCTATAATTAAATTGATAGACATGACTAACAAGTAACAGAAAATGCAGCATTCTCCATTTGTGTTGAAATGTGGAAGATATGGGGATTTTTTGATACGACCAGAAATGGTTGTAGTTACAGTTCTTTTATGTTGAATCTGCTTTAGATGTTACACCTTCATTGCCGTAGAAGTAGCTGTGAATTACAGCTGTCAGTCCTGGGAATAAAAGAAGAAATCATTCAACTCATTGTAGAACCATGTAAGGGAACTATTCAACACCTGTTTATAGTGCATCTTCTTACAACAATTGTTGTGGAAAGAGATCAGTTAACTGAGTAAGATCTTTTGTTTTGTATGACATATATATTGACCGTATGGTGCATATAGCACATTATATGTGTGCGTTATAGTTTGAATGCTTTTGCTGTAGGTATCTGTAAAAGCTTTTGAAATGTTGCTTAACTAAAGAGTGTGGGTCTTCTAATTTTAGGCAGTCCTTCCTTAGGGAAACAAAACCCAAAACCAACAAGACAACCACAAAACCAAACCACAGAAACCCCTAAACCACAAATTCCCCCCTGCTTTTTCCCAGGGTGGTGTACTGTACCAATAAAATATGATCTCCATTATAATAACCTACTTTATGAAGATTAAATGGTTTTGCAATTCAAACAAGGTAAAATTGGTTTAAAGCAAAATCAAACAGTAGTTTGCTAGTTTAGGATTTGAATAGTGGAATGAGAAATCTTTTTTTATATTGCTATTGTGCACTGGTCAGCTAAGAAGTAATTGCTTTTTATAAGGCAAATTTGCTTTTACTTTTCCGAGGTAATGAAATGAACCTGAAACATTTCCTTTGAAATCAAAGTCACTATCACTCAAATGTCACCAGCAGAATTCCATCATATAGTTTCAGCAAACACATAATGAGAAAGTAGTGCTTGGAAATGATTGACAGGATTCTATTAGAAAGCGTTACTACATATTCACCCATAATTATCTGTGTTGTAAATCAATACTGATTTGATTTTTTCTGTATTTATGTTATGAACATGTACAGAGGGAGACATCTGGAAGCTATTTGCAGAGGAATAGCTTTAAGATGCAAGTTGGAGAAGCTGAAAATGCATTGAAGGAAGATGCTCAGAATTTCATTTTCATTTTTTTAGCACCTAATGAAATTCTCTGAAAAAAAGCAGTGTGCTTATTGACAGAAGATGGTCCTAAAATATAATATGCAAAATTATTCAAGGAAAAAAATAATCTAAGATTGAATCAAATCTTTAAACAGATACGTGTAAAGGTCTGACAATGCAATTATTCCCAAGAATAAAAAAATTCAGATGCATAAAATCAAAGCTTCTTAAGGGACAAATTATGTCAAATACGTTAGCTTCTTTCCAGCCTAATCATCTGTTCTGAAGAGGAGAATTTATCAGTGGTCTGGGAAATGCTTTTTGGGGGCAGAAGAACAAGGGATGCAAATTAAATCTTGGTGGGAGGGCTGCATACTTTTAGCAAAATAGAAAGATAGTAGGAGGAATGTTGCAGTAGGCCTATAAAGTAGAAGAGTTTTCAAGCCCATCCCAATGATTCAGATCTATTGCTTTTTTTCAGCAAGATCGGAGTGAGGGCCATAAACTTAAAATGTGAATTAAACAAACATGGTTTCATGTTAATGTAAAGCTATTGCAGCATTATCATGGGAGACTGTATTTAGAAGATATTCTAAAAGTTGCTCAGCAACTGAGAAGGAAAACTAACAAATATAATACCACTATGGCAACACTGAAGCCCAGTGGCACGACTCACATGGTTCTGTATTTAGCGTATTGGGGAAGACTTAAGTGGCAGAAGGGGGAGAAAATGATGCTTCATGCCAAATACAGTTTTAGCTGTTTGAATTACCAATAGCTTGGGACATTTCCAATGACAATGGATAAATTCTGCAAGAACTAAAGCACAAAATGGTAACGGTGGGTGTCTGCTTTATAATGATCAAACCCAGGAACAGAATGACAGTTCTGTTAAGGCTTATTTATATGCAGCAAGAAAAAAATATACTTCTCTTTGGAGATCTTTGAAAAATGCACATGGTTTTCATGCTAGAACCTGTGTTCAGATAGTTTGAAAGTAATTTCAAATGTCTCTGTATCCTAAAAGACAATTCCTGACTCCGTGGCATGCTGAATATTGCTAAACAAAAAAGTTAATCTGGACTTCATCCAGAGTGAAGATGAAGACTCAGACATAGCTTGGTAAGAAGTGTTTGACAGGATTCTACTCACTAAGAGATGTGATCAAATTAAGTAGAAGACAAAACTAAATTGAGGTAATAGACTAAAAATTGAGAGCTGCATAAAATATTCAGTGAAAGATAGAGAAAAGCCTAATGCCATCCTTGTTCCAGGAGACCCCCTTTTACTTTTGAAAACAAGCAGCTCTATTTTAGGGAGAAGTTGGATGCAACTCTATAAATGTTAGATAACTAGGTTTAGCTAAAGTAGGAGTACAGAAGTAGAGAAAAGAAGAGTTTAGAAATGCAGAATGTCAGATGATGGGAAAGAAAAGAACATTAAAAAGTATCTAAGGCTGGAAGGTTTTGGTTAATGTGTTTAGTCCAAATGTAAAGAAAGCATCTGAAGCTGGTAGATTTTGGTTAAATTGGTAGTCTGACAATGGCATTGAATCAAATTAAAATACTTGAAATAGTGAAATTAACCTATGTTAATTAACCTATGTTAATTTCACTATTTCAAGTATTTTAAATGGATGTGTATTTTAAATGGATGTGTGTGATTACCAAAAATCAGCTGAGGTGAACTAAATTAAGCATCTTGTGATTGCTGATGCAGTTAAAAATACATGGAATGCAAGATATATGGCAAATAACTGAATGAACATAAATGTTATGAAAAGGGAAAGACATTCAAAAAACCACCTGATTTTCAAATATTTCTTTCTAAAGAGTGCCTGAAAAGATCTTCAAAGCTGGAGTTTTGTTAGCTCTTTTTTTCAGAAAAGTGAAAAAACTTTTCTTTCAGGAGTTCAAAAGAAAACGAACATTTTTTCCAACAGTTATGACCCAGTTTCAGGGTTCAGTCCATGCAAAATAATGGAATGATTGAGAAAAGGCTTGAATAATGAAGAATTGAAAGCAGGAGTTATAATTGATGACTCCTGAAAAGGCTAGATGGAAGACAGATTTTTACCAAGTTAGCCTGGTATAATTTTTAATGTGATTTAGATTGGCTGATACAAACAGTGGTGTTTTACGCGATAGATTCCTGTAAGCATTTAAGATTTTGGTTGAGAAGATGGAAGGATGGCAAATCATATTGTGGACCCTGAGTTATGAAGTGAATTCATAATTGAGTTAGTAGTTTTAGCAATATTTGGGCTCAGATGATTATTTGGAACACTTTTCTCAGTGAATAGATAGAAAATAGTATTAAAAGTGATAGTGCAGTGATAGAAGTGTGGGGGGGATGAAGAATATTGATTACAGAATTGTATGGGTGCTTACCCATAGTCAGTTGCATTTATACTACTAGGGTGGTGTTACGGCCTTACCAATCTGGTGACCTTCTATGATGGAGTGACAGCATTGGTGGGTAAAGGGAAGGCAACTGATGTCATCCAGCTGGACTTGTGCAAGGCCTTTGACACAGTCCCCCACCACATCCTTATCTCTAAATTGGAGAGATGTGGATTTGATGGGTGGAGCATCCAGTGAATAGAAAACTGGTTGAAAGAATGCAGACAAAGGGTGGTGGTCAATGGGTCTACGTCCAGGTGGAGGCTGGTGACAAGCGGGGTCCCCCAGAGGTCTGTTTTGGGACCGGTGCTCTTTAACATCTTTATCAATGACATTGATGATGGAATTGAGTGCACCCTCAGCAAGTTTGTGGATGACACCAAGCTGAGTGGTGTGGGTGACACAACAGAAGGAAAGGAAGCCATCCAGAGGGGTCTTGACAGGCTGGAAAGATGGGCCTGGGGGAACCTAATGAAATTCAACACCGTGAAGTGTAAGGTGTTGTACTTGGGCCGGAAGAATCCTACACATACATACAGACTGGGAAAGGAGGTCCTTGAGAGTAGCCCTACTGAGAAGGACCTGTGTGTCATGGTATATGAGAAACTTAATATGAGCCGGAAGTGTGCTCTTGAATCTCGGAAGGCCAATGGTATCCTGGGCTCCATCAGAAGAGGAGTGGCCAGTAGGGACAGGGAGGTGATTCTCCCTCTCTACTCTGCCCTCGTGAGGCCCCGTCTGGAGTACTGTGTCCAGAGCTGGGGCCTGCAATACAAGAAAGATGTAGGACTGTTGGAGAGGGTTCAGAGGAGGTCCACAAGGATGATTAGAGGGCTGGAGCACCTCCCCTACGAAGAGAGGCTGAAGGAGCTGGGCTTGTTCAGGTTGGAGAAGAGAAGGCTGCGGGGGGACCTCATTGCAACCTTCCAGTCCCTGAAGGGAGCAGAGAAACAGGAGGGGAATCAACTTTTTAAAGGGGTACACAATGGCAAGACAAGGGGGAGTGGATTAAAGCTAAAGGAAGGAAGGTTTAAATTGGATATTAGGGGGAAGATTTTTACAGAGAGTGGTGAGGGGCGGGAACAGGCTGCCCAGAGAGGTGGTGGATGCCCTGTCCCTGGAGGAGTTCAAGGCCAGGTTGGATGGGGCCCTGGGCAACCTTGTGTAGAGGTTGGTGATTGGTGGCCCTGCCTGTGGCAGGGGGGGTTGGAACTCTATGATCCTTGGGGTCGCTTCCAACCTAGGCCATTCTATGATTTTATGAGTTTCAGCAGAAAGGATCAACTTGAATGATACATAAGCATTTCCAGAAAAAAACATATCCAAATATATACAGTGCTTGGGTTTTAGAGTTACATGGATATTTTTGCTTTACTTAATTTTTGACCAAAAGACTAATTAGCCATCACTAAAACTACCAGGTATTCCACCTTCGCCCTCGGTCACTGGTTATTTTAAAATTAGAACTGGACTTTTTTTCCCCACAGGGAAACTAGTGCAAAAGTTGGGCAATCTGGGACCTATACCGTGCAAAAGACCATGCTGGAGTACCATGGTGCCATTTATATTCCTATTTTGAAACAACTTGTAAAGGATATTCTGCTGTTAATATTCATGAGGAAATCGGCAAAATACAATAATGTTGTTCCAGTGTTCAGTTAATAAAGTACAACAAATCTTGTATGTCTCTGGGGCCTGTGGTACCTGGCGCGCACCTAGACATTCAGGGCAAGTGTTAGGCCTGGTTGTCCCATGCTGTGCTGCTTTTGTTAGAAAATCCTGCAGAGCATTGTTCTTTTTGTTTCTGAGGGTGCCAAAGAGTCTGGTTTAAGCTGTCTGTTGCTTAAAGAGAATGAGTGGCTGGTGGTGGCGTTATTCTCACTTTCTCCAGACACAGACTCTGGCAGCCTAGAGCAAGGAACTTCTGATGGAGCTGTGCTGAGGTAGTGAGGAAGACCCACCTGTGCAGTGGCACCTGTAGTTGTGCACTGTGCCCTTCATAGCAACATGTGTCCTTCAGAGATATTTTTTGGGTTTTTTTTGTTTTCCAAATACATTTCCATGGGGGTCACTCTGGATTAGCTAGATCCAGTTCAGTGTGGTGGGAGTTCTCACGTAGATGAACCTTCAGCCGATTTTGAAGTTCATTATCAGGGCACATGGTCTTTTTGAAGATTAAGGCCATTTGAACTCTTTTTATAAAAGTCCTGATGTTTTTCCTTTCCAGGCTATATCTAGTGGAAGGACTTTTTTTTTTTTGTGCCTGTCTGAGGCCTATGAAAAGTAAAATGACATACTGATCCTACAGGAATTCCCAGAGCTGTTTAGCTACTGCAATATTCTAGTTTGCAATTAAATTTCACTCAAATTATTTATCAAGCATATTTCCATCCCTCTCATTTATATTTTGCAGGAAAAGGAAGACACAAATCTGGATCCTTTGAATAAATTTGCATTTTTTTCCAATAACTCAAAGAAATGATGCAGATTTAAACCATCTGTCCTTACTGTCTGCAAGGATGGAAACTGTCTGAAATTCACCTCTAAGACAGTTTAACTGTCTAGTGCAACATCAAACCTACCAAATCGGTCAAAGGGGGAAATTCTTCTATTAGTATATACGTAACACTTTTTTTTTTCTTTCTAACCAGTAGTTACAGTTAAACTGTTATGATTAGCCATGAGAACATTTGGACTCTTCTAGGAAGGGGGCTTTTTTCTTGTGAAATTTTTCACTTGGGAATCATTAGAGAAGCAAACTTTCCTCTGTGCTGTAAGGCAATTTTTTAGGTAGGCATTTACAAGAACATGACAATAGAAGTGGAAAAACCTTTAAAAAGGTCATGATTTCTGCAGCAGAAATTTCAACTGGGTTTATGGAAACTTGCATGTACTCTGTCTGCCCTTGATAAAATTCCATGTGTATTTATATACCAGAAACTCCAAGCAAACTTACTTGTGGATGCAGCACTTTGATCTTCAGCAGTTTGTTCATGTATTAACATTTTGGTCCAGCTGCCTTAGGGATCAGTGAGCTGATAAAATACTACAAGACTGGAGTGCTGAGTCAAATTAGCAGGATTCATGATGATGTTTTTAAAACTATCAATTTTTAGAAACTTCGCATAGCTGGAAGTTTGTGTTTCAGAAGTGGTATTTACAAAACCATTTAATAAACTCTCCACTCAAAGAGACAGGCAATTATAGTATATTGTCATTATCAACATGGAGTAAATTGGAGAAAACATCTTCAATGTAGAAGATGCTACAACTTCTGTTGTTAGGATATGTCACAACTGATTTTTTTCTAATTAGAGGGGTACATGACAAATTGATATAAGGCATAAATTGGATTGATGCATAAGTAGCTAATATTTTTAATTGTTTAGTATTAAGAAATCCTGCTGTTGAAAGGGAAAAAATGTATTAAACCGTACTTAAACTGAAAATAGCACTTCTGTCACCTGGAAGTGTTTTTAATGCATGATGCTGAAAGCACAGGTATTCCTTTTTTGATGGTGTCGTTTACTCTAATATGGTTTCATGATGAAAATTACTGTCTACTTTTAGCAATATATATTTTCCATAACTTCCCCTAGCCTGGCAGGAAACGTTAGGCTCTTTAAAAGTGAAAAGGTTTTTCTTCTCATCCTTTGAAATCTGTAAGTTTCCAATAGATGAAAGTCCAACACCAACCCTACAAAACCTGTTTGTTGGAATTGGGCCTCTTGCAGTTGATAGCTGTCAGGAATATTTTTGTGCATCATATAGAGGTCCCACTGAAGTTTTTCTTTGCCTGGTTGATAGGCAGACCAGCTGTGCAGTAGGGCTTGAACTTGTGGCACCTTGTAATGGTGCTTGTGATTGATCATGCTTGGAGCTGCACACGACTTGTGGTTCAGCAATCAGCTGTTGATGCACTTTCTTTCTGTAAATATGGTGGAAGGCATGAGGTAGTGAAGTGGAGAAACCAGATGCAGAAAATAAAGCATCTTGGTCCATTTGCCAGATTTATGTTCTGAAGTCAGTTGTTGAAACTTTAAATAAGCCGTTTAAGTTGACATTCATGGAACATGTTTCTGAAGTGAAGCAAGTGTGCAGGATGGATTCCTCACAGTGCTGCACTTCATCACGGGGTTCACTTATCATTTGATCAGCTTGGATGGGTTAGAAGCAGTTCCTGCCATGGTCAGTGTGAAGCTTCATCTGATCTAATGATGCTTTACATTGTTTTGATCTATCAGAAACCTGTATTGCTGGTAATATCAATATAAAACATTCAAAGATACAGTAAAGGGAATTGGATCCATGGTTTCTACTAGAAGTAGAGCATTAATCACAAAATAGTTCAGGATTTTAGGACAATATAACACTTCCTGAGAGGAATCTGTTTTGCCACTCAGTAGGCTCCTTGTGCACAAATAGTAACATGAAGTACTGATGGGTGTCAGCACCTGTCTGTTCAGTCTGTGCTCTTTCAGACACAGGAAAGAAACAAGCGTTGAGGGTCATGCAGGATGATATACACGTCTGGAAGTTTGGGCCTATTTTGTGACAGTTTGATTTCCCCATAACGTTGTAGGGTTTATGTTGTCTCATACATAACTTAGTTATGTGTGATTACTTAATGTTTTCCACCTCGTGGAATACCATATTTGCATGGTATTGAAGGAGCAGCTAAAATGTTACTTTACAGTTTAACATTAGTATAGTCTTTTTCTTGTTAATAAAAGACACTGTTGACTTTTAAAGCCTTTTAAGTTTGCTGTGTATCTCATAAGTATTCTGATAAAATTTAATGTTGATAACTATTTTAAGCTGAAGTACTGTATTTTTTCTGCCCTTGTAGGTTGGAATGGCTAGTTTTTTTATCCATGGTCCACTGTCCTATTTGTGTGTTGTGTTTGGCTTTGGAGTATAGTAATAGTATGAGCCCTAGCCTTTTGAAGTCTAGTCTCATAAAGGGCAGAATGAGAAACAAAGGTGCTTGCCAAGCATCGCAAAGAAAGAAGGAACTGTTACAGTAAAACCAGCTTGTGCACGATCCTGCCATTATCAAAGAGAGAATAAAGTCCTGTGCCAGAGTCTTTCTTTGGGCAAAGACAGGGCTGTATGCTGCCCATGAAGCTCTTACATTGTCACTGTCATCCTTGTGCTTCTCAGGGACTGGATTCTCTAAAACAGGCATGAATCAGAAGACAACATTTTTACGTTAAAAAAGTAGATGATTATCATCTTTCCTATGACTTGCTGTTCTTTCTTGTGCTGGTTCAGAGTAAGTGTATTGGTATGAAAATAGAGGAAACTTTCTTCCTTTGGATGGCTTCATCATTTGAGAAGCTCATCCAAATTCCAGTGACTATGTTGGTAGTCTTACTTTTTGTTGCCAGCTGTTAATATCTAGAAAAAATGCTGTGTGTTGTATTGATTTAATCCAGTGATATTTCCTCTATATC
The DNA here is from genome assembly GCF_964237585.1 of Gallinula chloropus. Lineage (NCBI taxonomy): Eukaryota > Metazoa > Chordata > Aves > Gruiformes > Rallidae > Gallinula > Gallinula chloropus. The sequence continues at coordinate 30,888,557 of NC_140091.1, forward strand.
TGTATTAACCTGATACTGCAGTCTGAAGATCAGTTCATGTGTTTTGTGAGAGAGAATAAGAAAATGAAAACCAACTTTACCACAAACTTTCAGGTAGTTCTGTTTTTAATTTCCTTGCTGTGGTTTACATATTAATCCACTGTATTGCACTGAATCATCAGAACTCCCCACATTTATATTTTTTTTTAAAGGGAGAGGAATTTCTGGCAGGAGAAAGTTGGAAGATGGTTCTGTAAATATCCCTTTTGATTTCAAGTCCTAACCTTTAGGAAGGTTAGAAGGAAATTGAAAAATCAGATGCAACTTTCTGAACACAATGCACGTTACAGTTGTATTTGCTGAAACGCTGCAAAGAATTTCTGTAGGATTCTTTACTCTTAAAACAAAACCCCAAAAGCAACAAAAACATTTCACAGTTACTGCATGACCTTGTATCTGTGAAAGTCAATGCTGATTACACCATCGTTGAGAAATAAGATTTCTCTTTCTAAAGGATGCTATAACATTGTCTGTTTTAAAATGATGTTTGTAAACTATACTTTAACCATGTACATACAATTACTCCTTTTTTTTTTGCCTATAAAGTACTCATTTTGCACTTCAATTTTAATTTTGTGTAGTATTAAATAAACCCTGGCATATTTCAGTACTTGTGGATTAAATAACTCTTCTACAGGTAAGTACAAAAGCAGTAACCTGCTGCAGGTAGAAAAGCGTGTGAAATAACACTGCAAGATACAAGCAGAAGTTGATTCATTAACACATTTCCCAAATATATCTACACTTCTTTTTCAAAGGAAGAATTAAAACGTCAGTGATACGCTGCCATAAGCATAGAGGAGTCTTTCTCCAACCCTTTCTGTGTTGCCTAATGCTGCAATCCGAATCTGCTTGTTTCCTGGAGTAATCCATCATGTTGATTTACAAGTGCTGCTACCGTCTGTATCGTGCTAATAGAAAGCTCATGGCATCTGTCCTTGTGCTGAAAGCAAGCCAGCAGCATAAAACACATGATTAGTAGATGATATACAATCAGTGGATAAGGGAGGGGAAGGTTGGGCAGGATTCTGGACACTTCCTGGATCTTAGTCAATGAGCTGGAATTACTCAATTCTGTTTTCAAAAGATTGTGTCTCTTCTCCTGGGCAAAACTATGCAATTCCTTATTGTTCAGGCAGATCACAGTGTATTGCATGTTGTTGGCTGCATCACAACAGAACAGGAAATTTTCAATTGGCTAGTTGTTTCTTTCCTACCGCTGTGTGTATCGCTGCTTTCCACATGGGCCCAGCTAACACTGCTGTAGTTAGCTCTAGCCTTCTCACTAATCACCATGAAGATGGATGAGAGATGTTGTGCAGAATTCTCCTTTGAATCCCATTCTTTTCTAATTGCTACTGGTTTAATGAATGGAGAATTTGATTTCTAAAATGAGAGTTTGATTTTGCTACCTCAAAGGCAAACATCTTTCAAATCTCTCTTCTTCTCCCCTTGTGGACTTTTTTTTCTCCCTCCTAAATTCAAGATCTTACTATCGTTGATGTGAATGAGAAGCCGCATTTTATTCCTGTTTCTATCATTTCTCCACCTTTATTTCCATAAAAGCCTCTAATTTTTAGGTTAGGATATGTTTGGTGATGTCTTTTCCAAAGAACACTGTACAAAAAACATTTTAGAGGACCTTATTTTAAGTTTCTTTTAATGGATCAAGGCCACTATTCTCCCCTGGATTCTGAATGATACCTAGTTGATACAATGAGAGCAGAGGCTGCTGAGAACATTAAACCCTAAAGCGAGAGCACCATCATTCTAAGTCCTATCTATTCAGACAAAACTGGTCCTGATGCAGTATGACCCTTTGATAAGTAAATGGCAGCTTTAAAATTTGTTTAATTCTTTTCTATGTAATCTACATTTACAGAGAGAAGTCAGAAATGTTTGCTACCTTTTTGAGAGTTGGAAGCAGAGAGCTTGGTACTCCAGTGTATGCCTGGATGAGTGCAAGGCCTCTGAGGATTGTTCAGTATCCTAAAGACCACTTGACAAGAAAGTGTCCTTCTACTTTAAGCATTTCTTGTGTAGACAGGCACACTTTGGACCTGGATTTTTGGATAATTGCTGGTGTCAGCATCTGATTTCTATAGCTTGAGCTTAAGTGACATGTTCTGAGTGATCTTTGAGTATTTTGATTTAACTCAATCATTTTAAATGTGTCTCCTAGTATGCTATAAAAGGGGATGGTCTTATGGAGATCCAATGGGTTAGTTGAATCATAGAATCATAGGGGTTGGAAGGTGTGGGAAAAGCAGACGATGATTCTGCAGCTGCGAAATTGCACAGTGGAGCAAGCGACCAAGATCTGATAGCCTTGGTCGGATGAAAGTTGTGGGAGGCCTGATAGCCTTGGTCGGACGAAGGCTGTGAAGGCTGTGGGAGACCCGAAGAACGGGGCGTCTCAAAACATCATGAAGCGAGGAGCATTCCATTGTGTTGACGGTGTAACTGCAGCTGCGGTGTGAAGATAACCTTTAACCCTGAAGACATCAGTAACCTGTAAAAAGCCTTCTGACGGTTTTATATTATCCAATCAATTTAAAGCTCGCTAAGCTTGACGCACTTAGAAAATATATAAGCTGCTGTATGTGTGCAATAAACCGATCACTTGCTTACATTAAGCGGTGTCCCGTCTCTCAGTTGCGGCAGGAAGGGACCTCAAGAGATCATCAGGTCAAACCCCCCTGACAAAGCAGGCTCCCTAGCTCATATTGCACAGATAGGCGTCCAGAGGGGTCTTGAATCTCTCCGGAGAAGGAGACTCCACCACCTCCCTGGGCAGCCTGTCCCAGGGCTCTGTCACCCTCACTGTGAAAAAGTTCTTCCGCATTTTGGTGTGGAACTTTCTGGAACAGAGCTGAGGCTGACTGGTCTATATTTGCTGGGATCCTCCTTCTTGCCCTTTTTAAAGACTGGAGTGACATTGGCTGTCCTCCAGTCCTCAGGCACTTCTCCTGTTCTCCAACACCTGTCAAAGATGATAGAGAGTGGTTCAGCAATCACCTCTGCCAGCTCCCTCAGCACACGTGGATGTATCCCATCCGGGCCCATGGATTTATGTGTGTTAATCCCTTTGAGATGCTTCTGATCCACCCCCACCTCAACCAGAGGGAAGCTCTTCATTTCCCAGACTCTCTTACTTTCTTCCAGTGTCTGGGGGTCCCTAGGGGTCATTGAAGTGAAGACCGAAGCGAAGAAGGCATTCAGTATCTCCACCTCCTCAGCATCCCCTGTCATCAGGACACCCGCCTCGTTCATCAAGGGACCCACATTATCCATGGTCATCCTCTTAGTATTCACATATCTAAAACCCCCTTTTTATTGTCCTTCATGTCCCTTGCCAGTTTCATTTCCAAGAGGGCTTTAGCCTTCCTAGTCGCGTCCCTACAGGCCCTGACAACAATCCTATATTCTTCCCAGGTGCTCAGACCCGTTTTCCACAATTCATAGACCTTCTGCTTCCCTTTGAGTTTACCCATGAGCTCCCTGCTCATCCACACAGGTCTTCTGCCTCTCCTGATTTCTTGCTCAACGGGATAAGAATCTCTAGTCTCTTACTGTTTCTAGGGACAGTAGTGAAGTATTGAGGGTTACAACCCAATGGTTTGCCTTTGCCAAGTAGCAATATTTGGTGGGTAGGCTTTGGGTTATCACTTTCCCCCAGCCCAACTCCCGTGTTTGTGATCAGCAAGAAGTAATGTGAGCAGGGTAACATCTGGCACTACTAGGAGTAAAATCCTGGGATAAATGTGACTGACTGTGACACTGAGATTTCTTAATAACATATGCTGTGGCTGTGCTGTACTCTGTAAAATCTTAAGCAATTTCATATAGCTGACAGCTTGTTTAATCTAGTTTCATTTTTTCTGGGAATTAATTTGTGTAGTCCCATGATGAGGAAATGTCTTGTTTTGCAGAGAGTAGTCTGCTCAAAATACCTGCAACTTCTGTACTAATAGGATGGAAACTTCAGGAGATGAATTTCAACTACAAATTGAGTTTACTCATGGAAGTTACAGGTGTCATGTTCTGTAACAAAAACTGTGCTTTGGATTTCTGCCCAACAGCCAGGGAGTACTTACATCTTTACAGCATAAGCAACTAAACCTAAAGACAGCAAAGGTTTTTTTGAAAGTAGATGTTTCTGTCCTCTATTTAGTCATCTTTCTTGGTAGCTCAACTTTCTTGAGAATTCTGGGACAAGATAAGTTGTTGGACGTAGTACAGTTAAACTCAAATTCAGAAGCTCAGCAAGTAGCTCATTGGGTAATACTTGTAGTAAACGTCTAAAAGCCAGGATCACACTGAGGTTATGTAAGTCACTTTTCTAATGACGCTGAGAATTTTCAAACTGCACCTAAATATTTGAGTTAAAGCAGTGGAAAACTTATTTATATTTTTCTGATTCATGCTGAAATACTTTGGGTGCTTTTGAAGGAAATCCCGTTGATCCTTTTAAATAAAAAGCTGAATACTTTCAGTTTTCCATTCCATTACAAGTTTCAACATTAAAACAAATCTTGAATTTTTCTCATGAATGAAATCACACTTTGTAAGCTTCCTTGTGTTTCAGCCTTCCATGTCTGGATAAAACCATGCAGAGATGTGTGAAGGTAATCTGTCATCTGTCAGGTGCTGTCTGACATCAGTCAGATGCTATTTACTGATGTTGGCAGGACAATGTATTAAAGCAGCTTAGTTAACATTAAGATACAGGGCTTATATATAGGAAGACTAGAGCTGCTGATGCATGACTCCAACTGGATTGAATGCCATAAGAAAATTAAGCATTTTACCTCTGAACTCTCTTTTGCTATGCTGCAAATGAAAGAGGAGGCTGGGATTGTTTTGGGCTTTTGGAACTATTCCCAAGGCTCAGGCTGTCTCAAAATTATGAGAGGATTGCTGTAAGTAACAGTCTTAGGTAAAAATGGGTACTGCTGGAAGGTGTCGTCAGTAGCGAGTGGGATCTGGCACACCAGAAACATTATTGGAATCCAAATTAATTTACCTTGACTTCATTTGAGAATTAGCAAGAAGCTTGTAAACAAACTTGTGCATCTCCTGCATGTCATTTAGTTTAGATTGCTTAAAGGAGGTAAAATGCTGTTGGATTAAAAAACCTGTATCTATTAGATATGTGTATTTTTAGGAACCCAAGAACTAAATGCGAGTGTAACATTTATTCTGGGGTTTTTTATTATTAAGAATAACTACTTACCCCACAGAAAAAAACAGTATCACTGCATTATAGCTTGTAATTTTATATTTAATTATCATTTTTAAATACTTGGTGACAAAAGCTAGCAGTTTAGATAGCTCATATTTTTTTAGACCACAGTAAATAAAGTAATTATTTTCCTCATTCTCTTATTTATGATATATTTCCATTGACAAATTGCACTTTATTAGATATTATCCAGAATGTGCAAAGCATCAAAAATGTATGAAAGGATGTATGAATAAATCAACCTGCTTGCTTTATCACTCTTAGATTTTGATTCAAGTGGCTGGCATTGCTGCAGTTCTTTTGGGGACAGAACATTAAAAAAAAAAATCTACACTGCTGATTGCAGATCTATCTTATCTGAATGCCTGTGGTGTTACTTCACACTTCAAACCAAACAGCTCCACCTATCTTGCATCGTTTTGTAAAGCCAGGTTTTGAGCAAGAGCGCAACTTAACTTAGGTAGCTCGTGTAGTTGTTTAGTGAACTTGAAAACTGTACTTAAATCTTTTTTGAAAGGGAGAACATGCATTCTGAAATTTCCTTTTTTAAAGTCTACACAGTTATTTTTTCCATTTTCTTGTTTATTTTCTCTTGTAGATAAAAGACATATTTGGCAAAGCAGATATTTGCTATGCTTAAGAAAATTATACCTCAAACATTTCACATAGATATTGTCAAAGATGTCTTGCAGGTATTGGGTATTCAAGACAGTGTTTTTAAAATTGTGTGGGAGCAGGTTGATACATTTCCATAGGCACCTGTGAAAGCCCCAAACAAAAGTTCATAATTCTGAGTTATATCGCGCATAATGCTAACAGTATAAGCAGCATTATATGTGGAATTTGGGCTTTTGCTGAGAAAGAACTTGGGAAATATTTTGCTGAAGCTGCAAATATCTTTTACAGTAGGCATTCACAGAATGTACTTAAGAATAATAGATATTTAATATAACAAATCTTGTTTTCTGAAGGAAGTGGTCTCATTTCAAGAAGTGCAGAGTTGAAACTTTTGGTGAGGGTTTTTTTTGTGGGGTGGTTTTTTTGGGTTTTTTGTTTTTAATTTGGTGCATGAAAGGACGTGTGAAGACATCCATAAATAATGCAAAGGTCCTAGGCTGCCTGCCATTCTGACAGCATATTTTATAAACAACCATAAATAACACTCACTGCAGCATATCAGAGACAATTATACCATGCCATCAGCACCATTGTTCTGATTTACTGGGGTCTTTGAAGGAAAGAAATACTCACCTGTCATGCCAAACTGCAAAGCTTTAATATGGTTGATATTTTTCTTCTCAGGGTTCATTATATTTGGCTATTGTTTTCTGTAATTTTCTGCTTGTTTTGTGTTTCAAAATGCAGTCAATAGCAAACCTAGATTTTTTTGTTTTAATCCAAATGCCTGAATGGCTGAAAGTGTAGGTGCAAATCCTGTGCTACTGCTAAGTAAGAATAATGCTCTTATGAGAAGAATCTAAGTATTTTTCTTCTGGCTCTTCTGAGCAAAATCCTTTTGTTTTGGCAGTGTCTCAAGGAGCAGTAGCAAATAACACAGGATTAGAAGGATAGTGGGAAAGTGTCAAGGCCTGAGGACAGAAGGATTCCTGAGAAAAGGTTCTTAGGTTCTTCTTTCGCTGATGCCCTACAGTGAGGCTGGGGTGCCTTTGAGAGGCCAAAGTTGTGTGATGTAATGAATGGCATGGCAGACTGGCTGGTAGGTTCTGCAGCAATAGGCACCAAAGAGCTTAATTCACAAAGAGATGACCCTGGGAAAGATTTCTAGTGGGTGTTGGATGGTATAGGGCACACATTTCTATTGGAATTTAATAGAAATTAGAGCCAACAACAGTCTTGGGAGCCTTAACTTTTTTCCAACCATAAGTAGAAATGGTATAGGTGTAGCCTTAGAAATGTAAGAGGTCAGAGTTCTTAACCTACTTGCTTATTAAGCATCCTACAGCACTTCTTAAGAAAAGAAAGCTTGATCTGATAGTCTGGCCACAATGTAAGTTAAACAGTTTGTTTGGTCTACTTCCAGATCCACAGGGTGATGTAGACTTTGGACAATGGTTTGAAAGGCTCTTTAATGACATATATAATGAAAAAAGGTGTTTCAATTTTCTTGTCAACACTTACAAACTTCTGAAGGGTGGCTGTCAAAAGGATGGGTCCAGAATCTTTTAGTGGTGCCCAGTGACAGGACAAGGGGCAATGGGCACAAACAGGAACAGAGCCAGTTCTATCTTAATATGAGGAAAAAAGCCTTCACTGTGTGGTGACAGAGCACGGGGACCAGCTGCCCAGAGAGGTGGTGGGGACTCCTCCTCTGGAGACATTCAGATACTACCAGGATGTGTTCCTGCACAACCTGCTCTAGGAGATGCTGCTTTAGCAGAGGGGTTGGACTTAAATGATCTCCAGAGGTCCCTTCCAACCCCAACTGTTCTGGGATCCTGTGTCCTAGGTGAATTAATTGTATTCTGTAGTTCACAAACCTTTTGAAGAAGGGTTTTGGAAAACTGAAGAGGTTTTGGTGTATTTTAAAGCTGAGGCTAATGTTCTGGATTGAAAAAAGAAACAGCATTATTTAGCTAACCCACAGCATGCAAAACTTAGCAGAATTTCATGATTTATGCATACTTTTGACAAAACAATATAATCTTCTGTCTATAAGGTACTGGAAATATGCCTTAACAATTGCCAACAGAACCCTACCCCCTCTTTTTTCTCTTACCTAACCAAACCTCATTCCTACCACATGTACCTCGATAAAAAAGAGGACTAGATAATTACCAAGGTGCACTTTGGTCTTGTTCTTTTGGATTCTTCTGATTATGTAAACCCATCAGTTCTTCAGATGAGTAAAAGGCTTGCCCGTTTCTTTCCTTGCAGGATGTTTGTTTACAAAACAGACCAATGTAAAGTTGACAGTATGCAGGAATTTGTTTTCAAACTCACAGGATTTATGATTAAAGAGCCTGTTGTGCTTTCTCTTTTTCACCCGTTCTGTGTGCTGCTTTGTGCACTAGAACACTACCTTCTAATTGTGCAAAACATTCCCATAGAATTTTTCCAGTATACTCAGGGTTTAATCTTTTCTAAAACCCTTCCAGCAGATGGCTTCTGCATTGTGCATATTCATGGTGATTCCTGTGAATGCAAACATTTAATCACTTATCTCTGAAACAAATCCAGAGTTCCACACCACTTTGTATCCAAGCTTCTAATTTACAGAGGCTTTTTGACAACTTCTTCCTTCCCAAATGGTTCTTTGTCTGTTGAAGTCCAGGAGCTGACCTTCTGTTGATATAAAAACCCATCCGGATGTAACTCATCTGAAAATTAGTTGTCAGAAGTAACCAAGTAATATCCAGCCCCCACTGGATTTACTGGTTCACCATCCTACATCTAGGTAAACTAAAACAGATTGTTTAGGTACTGATTCAGTAGGTCAAAAAAAATAATAATAAAATGATAATAAAAAGTTTAGGCAGACATTTTCACCTTTTGTAGAATCTCAAAATCCAAATCTGAAACCCTGAATGCTGTTAAAAATTAATAGTTAATAAAATTAGTACTAGGACACCTTATGAGAAAGATGTCATTTTTGTAGAGATTAAAAAACTTCACTTTCCTACATCCTTCTAATGTCTCTCTATTTTATTTTTTTAAACTTTCCCTGATTATGGCATATGATTCAGGGAAAAATTATTCTAAGAACAGTAACTTTTTGTTATAGTGATGTGAACGAAGTTCTAGTGAAAATTATGTGTTAAGGTGTGGTGTTACCTAGCAAAAATGTCAGACTGCTTGTGGAAAGTGCAAATCATTGAATAAATTTATTGCAATTTTTTTGGACAGATAAATTCTAGAGAAGAGAAGAAATATTAAAGAGGCAAGAAGGAGAATCAAGTGTCTGTCTTTATACAGCACTGCATTCTGACTCAGGCATTTTCTCAGAACCAGTTACTTGGCTGATGTGTAATTAGGGATTAACAAAAGAGGTTACAATTCCAAATTAATGCCAATTTACAGTGCCTGGAAATTAATTAATTGCCTCCATTCTGTAATTGAAGATATAAGGAGTGCTTTGCAGATTAATGCGGCTCTGACTTTTATGTGCCATAACTGGTTGTGGCAAGCAGCAAACCTTTGCTCTGGCTGTAAAGTGGGTACAAAACACCAAGCACACACTAGTCCATGGTACAGCACAGATGCTCTATGTGGAGGCAGAAACTAAGATCCTAGTGCGGTGTGGCTGTGTTGGGATAGGCATTTTGTAGCTGGCTTTTAGATTGGGCCTGGCAGAAGTGCAGGTAATCTTTTGCTTATCTTTATTATGTGATGTAAACAGGCATCACAGGTTCTTGGGCATAGTTTGTTTTGTAATAATTTAGACTAGGCTCATTGACTTTGAATCCTAGGAGAATTTACATATGCAGAACATCCTAGACTCTGAAACATGAACCTCATATTGTCTGTGCTTATCTAGGAATTTATGCATATTTCATTCAGAGACTTGCTGTTTGAATCTTGTCTTCAGTAGCTGTGCCCCACTTAAACATTCAGTGAGAACCTGGTTCATTTGGATGTCTGTAATGGAGAAATCTAGTTCAGTAGTTTGTGGCTTTGAGGGGAAAATCCCACTATCCTGAAAGTTGTTCAGGGATGGATAACTGCTGCCTTCTGGTTATTATTTCTTGAGAATGGGGAGGGTCAGGACTGAAAATATTTCAAATTCCAGATAGCCAGTCAATCACCTGCTGGTTAAACAGGTTGTATATAATTCTCTGATAGCAGCATTCAGAAGTACCTGTTATATTTGGTAATCAGAGAGAGATAAGTGAAAGTTGTATGAATTTTTTTTCCTCCCTCTATGTGTCAGCTTTAATAATTTAAAAGAATTGTCTTTTTAGTATTGTACTGATGTTTTCAATGTAATATAGTCTCAGGATGACTGTTGCGTGATTTTGGGTACAATTTAGGTTATATAAAATAAACAAAGCCATACTTAAATGTAGTATTTTGTAATGTTAATATTCATATACTAATGATTAAGCGGAAGATGTAGCTCTGGTTATTATAAGCATGTGTATTACTGGGAATATTATTAGAGCCATTAAACTCTGTTGGTGAAGTGGAATAAATTAAAGTGTTTGTTCAGTTTTCCTTGTGTGCTCAAACTCCAAATTTAGCATGTTTTAAAGCATTTTTAAATTTTGTTGCTGTTAATATTTCTGAAGTCAAAGATGTATAAATGTCAAATTATACTCATATACCCTTGCTAATAAAACCTAAATGTATTCACATTATGGTAGGGAGGAAGTAGCTGTATGCTAGTTGCAGTTTTTCCTTATTAATTCTCCTTTTTTTTGTTACAAAGATTCAAGACAGTCTTGCTTCAGCTGTCTTTGTTCAGCATATTTTATTTATGCTGGATCTTTTCTGTATTCAAAACTGGATGTATACTTCTTAAATATTGTATTGTTATTTCATCCAAGAAATAGGATAAGAAAAATTTCTAAAATAACTTTTTAAACTGTATTTTTGGAAACCAAAATGCTTAGTAGTAGACTAAAGAACTTACAGATTCATATTTAGTATTAACCTTCTAAAGTTTATTTCTACTTTCCAGCTATTTTTCTTTATTTAATAGTGTGGATAGAGTTCAGTATTGTGCTAATTTTTCAAAAGATACTTGTGGAGGTTAAGTGTATCAAGTTTTTTTAAATTTTCTTTTAGTGGATTAAGCAAGGTCATGAACTAGAGGGTAGAAGAGGGATACTTTAATCTCATCCAGACCACCCTGGGTCATGTTTATTTTCATAACAGTAGTGACAAAAGGTCCTATTTCTCAGAAAAATCTTACAGGAGAATGAGGATGGCAAGGTGTGGCAGGAGAAAACAGCAGAGAATGACTAAAACATACTTGAATTAGAAAAACTTAGGTGTTAATTCTGCATTTTGGTCCCATTCTAGTTTTGCTTACAGGAAAGCCACTTCAAAGAATCAGGAGGCAAGTTAGTATGTGGTTTCCTGCTGTCCTTATCCTGGTTTACGGAATTTGCAGATAATCTGGGATGTCACTGTTATCCGTGATGATATAATGTGATATTTCTCTCTTGCTAAACTCCACTGCATCTTGGAAGAAGTGCTTTTCCAATTTAGTGTTCCTTTCATGCAACTCTTTCTATGGTTCAGAAACTTTTATTGGTGTCTGCCATTGCATTGATCGGAATGCTGTTGCTCTGCTATGCCTGTCCCCTTTAACTTCTACCCAATTTAAATTTATGGAGAGGCCAAGAAGGCTGTTGGAGGTTCAAAACCCTGTACTGCTTTGTAGAGGAGAGAAAAGCTGCACTGAATTGGCCTTTTTTGCTGAATTTGGGGAAACTACTGGGAAAGCTCTGTTTGCTCAGAAAACTTTTTTTTTCCTTTCTTTTTTAAGTCTAAACAGGTTTTCATGTAAAGTAATGAGAATCTAAGTACTGATGCAGGAAATACCTTGAAAGAGAATGATGTCCACAGTTGAGTCTGTAAGGCTGAAATTGAAGGGTTTTAAAGGGTCACCAGGAACAAAACAAGACGTGACCATGGTCCTTTCTAAAGCACCCTCCTGTCAAGGGGATGGCATCACAATGGGTGCTTTGACCCAAACGACAACCCCTTTTCAGAGGAGTAAGCAGTTACAAGACCTTATGATCCTGGTAATGAAACACTAAGTATTTTAAAGCAAATCCTTGAATGCTCATTGTTACTCAGGTGACTGTAAAGAGAAAAGGTGGAGGAATGGAAGAAGGGGAAAGATGGTGAAATGTGTAACTAAAGGTGCTGTGAGAAATGAGACTGCTGATGTGCAATGTCCTGCTGCAGCTTCTGAACACACAAACTGGGAGAAATACTGCCCTTAACTGCTGGGTTAAACTACCAATCGCTGTTAGAACTGGCAGAATAGGTCCAATAAGCAAGGATAATGTTGGGATGAGCAGAAGGTGAAAAGAGATATTAAATAGGACAAAGAGGAAGAAGGCAGGTTTTTTAATAGAACAGTATATACTGCTCTCAGAATGTAAGTAGTTCTGACTGGACTGGAATGGAGTTTACTTTGAGAGCCAAAGGTTTAACCCTATAATAAGTGGGTTTAATTCATGTGTTAAAAACAGTGGTCTCTGAGGTATAAATGAGAAGGAAAAAAAAAGGAATCGTGAAATCTATGCACAAGTATCATGACTATTATCAGTGTTAAAATGAGGTTTGTTGTAAAGGAGAAATGGAACTGTTATAAATTTGAGACATACTCCAGTTGATAAAGCCAAACAACAATTTATTAATTAAGCAAGCCCGCAAGATATAGGCAAATATCAGCGCTGGGCGTCCGGAGGAGACCCTTGCTCCTGCAAACGGCACGCACCTCACCCTTCTGGAGTCCCCTTTTTATAGTTCCGTAGTTCCGGGTACACGTGGCATATTCCGGTGTTTTTCTGTAGCTGTGTAAGCTGGTAGTGGGGGTCGTCCTGGTCCCCCGTAGTCCTCCTCTACGTTGTGTTCAGTATCTTATTTGGTTAACTCATTTAATCCTATCAGGATGTTGCTAGTGATAAAACAATGGTTCCCCTTTTGACCTGGTTACCTATTCACAGCCATAGTCTACCACAGGCACCAACTCAGCAAGATCTGAAGTTCTTTCAGGGTGTTACTAGTGATGGAACAATGGTTCCCCTTTGCCCTAGTTGCTTATTTACAGTCATAGAAGGTTTGAGAACAATTACTTATTACAGAACCAAAAGCTAACAAAGAAGAATGGAAGACTAATGACAATTTTTAAGAATATTGAGTAAAAATTATTAAGCAACAATAGTGCACTGGATAATAAACCATACAGAGATAAACATACCAAGTAGCTTTAATTTCACCAGTAAGCCTTGTTTTATGTTGGATAGCTAAGGTAGGTGTTGATTAAAAGTCTTGACTATTTTTCTGTGCCTTTGGTACCACAGAAGAGTGAGCACTCTGCTCCCACCATTTGACTATAATTAATTATACATTCTTTAATTTCGTGTTAGGTGGTTTTCATTTTGAATTATTAGCTAATATGCAAATTTGAAAAAAGAAACCAATGAGAGCTTTTCCAGGTCAGTTGTCATGGCTGAAGTTAAAATCAGAGAAAAATATGCACAAAGAATATGCTATAAGAACAAAAAGATCAATTTTCAGGTGTTTCTATATCCAAACAAGAGCAAGCTTGTTCCCCTGGGTGAGGATAAGTATTCCTCCTGTTATTAATAATGGCTGTAATTAGTAGATTACCCATACAGAAAGCCACTTTTTTAATATTTTATATATAATCTGTAAATTAATTAATATCCTCAGAGCTGTAAGAAACAAAGTTGAATTGATCAATTCGGTTTACAGTTTGAAAGTGTTTTGGGTTAGGGTTTTTTTGTTTGGGTTGGGTTTTTTTGGTTGTTTTTTTTTTTTAATCACACAAGAAATTGTAGTTCTCTAACACCAGGACTGGAAAGACTGTACCATTACTTTGTGCTGTCCTGGAGATATTTTCAAACATAGTGATTAGCAAATGGTATGGAACTTTCAGATAGCCAAAATGTCCAAATACTAAGTATGCATCTGGTAGTTAATCACTCCTGAATTTGATAAAAACAATTCTTTTTATTATGAAGAGGCTGATTTGGTAACTTTGGAAATGTGTTCTCATGTTTCTGCGATCTGTATCTGTGAGAAGGAGCCACCTGCCAAATGAAATGTTCCAAACTGTCTCTATAAAAGCTGCCAGAACACAGCAGCCTAATGTATGCACAATATTTATGAAGGTGTTCATTTTCAAGCATCAGGCAATTTCATAGATCAAAATTTGGCCAAATGTGATTATGGAATTGGTGTTTTCTAATCAACCTATAATCATGTATGTGGAAACTAATTATGTTTGCATATTTATTCAGTGTTTAGAAATTGTTATAAACTACCTTATTGATTATGACCTGCCTTATAATAGGTGTTTATGCTAAAAGGTGTGATTTTAATTATACTGCATCCTTAAAAGTAGAGTGGTAGTTTGTAACAACTGCAGGAATTTTGAGTTTAACTTTACAACCTATATATATTTCTAAGTTCTATAATGGTACTGTTTGTGTTGACTCTGAACATTTCATTGCCTATAAAAATCAATCACTTACCAGGGGAAGTAATGGCATTGCACAGCAATAAAATGTGAACCTACTCATACCTATGTAGGTTGTGAGGGGGCAAGATGAGGCAGGAAAAAGCAAGCACACCAGGAACACAAGTTGCTCATTTTTGATCTAGAATTCTCGAGGAGTTGTAGAGTTTTGAATATCTTTGCTGTGCTTCTGAGTGATGGCCTGTGGTTCAGTGAGGAAGGGAATTAGAAGCTCAGCATTTTTGCCATTGCAAGTAGAGGGCTGTAGGTTTGCTTTGTACTGGAGAGCAGAGTCCACAGGGATGCCTTGGCATGTGTTGTCCCGAGCTTTCTGGGACTTGTTTTCCTGTGTCCAGCAGCCTCATGCCCACGTCTTCACTGGCTGTGAGTGTTAAAGCAGGACAAGGGCTGGCAGCCCTGGGATCCTGGTGCATCACAGCTCCAGGGGCCAGTGGGTGAAAACCCACATCCTGGTGCCAGTTGATGCTGGGGAAGGCATGCAGGCAGAAGTGGTAAGAATGCATAAAAATCAAGCTGAAGTGTAACCAAGGGAAGAGACCATCCTTCCCTTCCCCTCCCTACCATCCTGCCAAGACCTCAGCATACTGGTGGCTCACTTGGTTGAGCACTGGGGTGGTTAGCCTGTGTAGTGCTCTGTGTTATTCTTCTAGCAGAATTTGAAGCACATTTATTAAGTGTGGTTTAGGCAGGTCAGCAAAAGCTCTATTTGTAGCGTGGTATAGTAGACATGTCTTGGTGTATCTTACTTTTTTATTCTTCTCTAAGCATTCACTGAAACCTATGTAACATACTTGCAGCATAGACTGGCAGGGTAAACTTACTACTTTGGATATCTGGAAAGGGAAAAGTTCTGTTAGGACAACAGATTGGATCCTAAGTCATTCTTTAGCCTGTGTATACGTAGAAAACTTTCCCCAACTCTTGAAATTGAATTTTTTGCCATTCTGGCTTATGGGGGATTAATGTCAAGCAACTACTTGGATATACAACTCCCCAATGAGTTAAATATGCACTTAGGGGGTTCTTATGCCTTACAGAATCATCCCAACAGAAGTGCCCAAGGCTTTAATGGCATGCAAGGTACACATTATACTCTTAATTGCTATTCTGTGCCGCTGTGGACAGATGCTTCTCTATAGCTTCTGACTGAGGAAAATTTATCTTGATAAGAAAAAGCCAAGTTTATTGCTTGGTGTCCTTCCTCAGGTAGCAGTTCTATCTCTTCCCTGAACTTACATTCCTTAGAACAAATATCTTGCATTTGCTACTGCATTTTAACCATTTAAAGTAAGTTTGTGACAGACTTTTGGTCTAACATCAAAAGTCAAAATCGAAGGAAAAATTCACAAGATTGGTGCAAGAATTAATTTACTGTTTGAAGAATGCATTGAAATGTTTGAGTTTTTACTATTAGGAGGATCGGGTCTCATAACTGCTGTTTTAGTAGGTGGGTATGTGTTCAAATATGACAGAGGTCTCAAGTGAAATTTCAGAATGTTGTTTAAACATATGTTTAAAATGAGTCTTTCACAAATTGGTAGCCTTTTTGAAGTGACCTTGCATGGTGTTTAATGTAGAAAGAAGGAAGGAATGATTTTTAATACATTCATTCTTATTTTCTGTTGTAAGGCAAGACGGATTTTTGGGATCTTTCCTCACTGATGGCTCATGAGTGCAAGAGAATGAAGGATGCCACCTTCCTTTGCATTGCTGTGATTCAGAGACATCCGTCTGTATGTGGGTATGCATTTATTTTACAGGAAACCTTTTTGCCCTGGGTCATTGTCCCACAATCAGACCCATGCTTTCCTTTCCCCTGTGCCTCTCTGTCTGACAGTCATGCTGGAAAGCACCACGTGCTCTGCTCTGCTATACAGCAGTGCTGGAGCAGGAGATGACATTGAGATTTACATCTCCATCTCCTCTCACAAATTGCATTTTTATGTAATAGTTTTCTCCTGGTTGTACCTACTCCTCCTTATTTTTGCAAAAGGAAAGAAAATGGGTTGTTAGGATGCACAAGCCAGGGCCTGAGGGCACTAGTAGGGCTTAATGGCCATGTGGAGCTTCACCTGGGGCGTATGCAACCCCTTCCTGCCCAGTCTCTCAGCTATGCCCACAGCACCAATGTCTCTGGCTCAGCTAGGCCCAGGGCCTGGAGCCCAGCCCCAGGATGGCTGCCCTAGTCTCCAAGGACCAGGTCAGAGCACTGCAGGGCACATTGCTCATCTCTGGGCCTGCCTTGCCTGCTGCTCCCTGTCCCTGAGGCAGCTGGCAGCCCGCAGCCCTCGCCATGCCCTGGCAGCGTGGGTTTTTGCAGCCCACATCCACTGCACTGCCTGTTGCTCAAAGGGTGAGGTAAATTGTTAAATATTATCATGTATTTAGTCAGAAAATGTGGTACAGGAGAGAGTTTGGTTTGTGAACAGATTCGCTCAGCTGCCATTTGAATATTAGCAGCTATGTTGAAGTCAAACAAATGTATTACCAGCCAGCTACGAATTTACTGAAACCAAGAAATACTTTTACTGGTGGGCTTGTGATTGTATGACAAGTATGCTAACCAAGGCCCTGGCATGCAGGGAGTGTTTTTTTAAGGGATTAATTAATGTGAGGATAGCGTTCTTTCCAGTGGAGCAGAAAGCCATTTGATAGCTTGAGGAGTCGGTGTCAGGCGAGGAATACATTACCTGTTTGCAGATCAGCAAAGCGTGTTATGCCGTTGGGTCAGGAGTGGCCAACTTCATTCCCTTCCAGTACTGAGCACCTTAATTAGAGGAGCCTTCCTGAAACTTTTGGCATCCAGAAGTTTGCTGTAGGGTAGTCTGAATTTGCAGCATCCTAAATTAAATAAGTTTCAGGGTTCTGGTTTCCTAGATGAAAAATAAATTTCTCAAAGCAGTGAATCACAATTAATGAACAGCCATACGACAGTTATTGACAGTCCTGTCAGCATATGCTGCACAACGACAAGATACTTTCTCCTTCTAATAAGGCCTAACATCACAAAGGTTCTATCTGAAGAAACTTCTTGCTTTTTTAATCTCATTATGACCACTTGAATTGCTACATCCTCTGTAATGATTAAAACATTTGACTTCCAAGTGTGATATTATAATGAGGATGGAGTTCGTAGAATAAAGCATTATGTCATTCTGCAAAGGCTGTCAGCATTTGGAAATACAAATCTAACTCCTCAATGTAATTTCCTTACTGTTTCCATGGAAGAACAAACTCAGAAATCTTACATAGATACCTATGTATGCAGGTTTCCAAATCCAACATGGTAGGTAAAATAGAATTTGAATTTATAATCTCAAGAAAACAAATAAGTAAAATGGGGAAATTAAATGATTCCATGCATTAATTGTGAACATTGAACTAAGTCTTGCAGTAGTGATTTTTTTTTTCATTCTATCCATACAGTATGATCTGTCTTCAAAAAAATTTTCAGGTGTTTGATTGCCAATAGTTGCTTCTGATCTGTGCCAAAAGCTACTACAAACCATCAGCTGCTGTAGACTTTTATCTTTAGTTTTCTTTCAGATAATGTAGGCTCTTGCTGTATCCACAGAGCTCTACTTTTAGCTTGATATTGTCTTTACTATTTAATGATTGCTTAGTCCTTACCAAAATATGGAATATATTAGAAGCACAAACATGCTTGTAAGTGGACTGCGTGCCTTTCGGAAGTGTAATGTATATATGTAGGGTAGTTTTCTGCTCCCATAATGAAAATTAATAGAAGTGTTGGTACAGTGCCATTATAAGATAGTGCCAGGTGCCAGAGGCACACAGCATGATTTGCTATTTAGCTAATTCTATTAGATAGGTACCTGTGGGCTTGTGGCAAGTGTCCCATTGACAGTGCTGCAACTCTTCTTAGGGCTGGAAACCAGAGCTTTGCACCTAAATTTGTTTGAATTAAAAAACGCCCCCTTGAAAATCTTCTCAAAAAGGTACTTTTGTTTTGGGGTTGGTTTGGGGTTTTTTTTGTTTGGTTGTTTTTTGTTTGGGTTGGGTATTTTTTTAGGACACAGTTTATCTAGCTCATTTCTCAGTATTACTGCTCAAAAGACAATTTAGGCATCTGAAGAGTCAAGAATAGCAAAGCTGATGCTGGGAAAAGGAGTGAAGTCCATATGTTTTGTTTTGTATATACTCAATACTGGCATTCAGCTGGTGTGCTTGCCAAATAGTAATCTATTATACATCTTTAAAAATGGACCTGGAAAAGCTTCTTCAAATAAAGACAAAAATCCCCAAAGAAAACCAATCCACACCAGATCCTGTGTGACAATAGTGCAATCATCAATGCATAGGAGATGCATTATTGCATTATGTGGGAAGCCATGTAGATTGTGAGCTTCTCATTATCCAGGAAAACCATATTTAATATTCCAGGTATATTTCTGCTATTTTAGGGCTGAATTTCCACAACTGCTGCTAGCAGTGGAAGGAGAACATGGGTTTTCTGTTACTTGTCTAGGGATTGGTTTAGTTTGCTGTAGTACTCTGCTGCTTGTGAGATCATGGAAATAGATGTGCTTTTAGCATGAAAAAAAGAATATGTTGGTTCAACCTGGTGTTGAATTGTTCATTTTTTGAGATTACTCTCCTTAGAGAGACAAGACTTCCATTGGTAATGTCACTCTTTGTGAGGCAGGAATAAGGTGCTGACTACCAAGAGAAAATTGATATATTGTCTGGGAGAACAAGACAGTGTTGTTGTGGTTTTTTACAGTTATTTGAAAAGCCATCTTAATAAGAACATTAATAGGTGTAGTATTTTTATCGGACACCAACCAGACCATACAATGTTTTATTCTAAAAGTTTCAAGTATTGTGAATCAAAACATATGGATCATCATTGTTTTCAAATTATTTACTTACACTAGGGAGGCTTTGCTCTGTGCATGCTTAAATATACAGTATTTCAATATTGATAAGACATCAAAAGTTCTACCTAAATGTGCAATCTGCATTTTAAAATTACTTGGAGGACAATCTGCTGCTTTAATATCCGTCTGTGTATATATTTATGTCTTTCTTGCTGTATATGTAGGATGACTGTCAACGTCCTAGTTTGCCTTCGCCAAATAACAGTGCTTTCCTACTAAAGAATAGACTTGGAACCTAAATAACCTTTTTAATGAAGTGAGAAGTTAGAGAAAGATTGAAAAATGTTGCCCATACATTTTGTTTTCCATTACAATACAGTCCTGAGTCATGGAATCGTAGGACTGGAGGGAGATCTTGATCTCTCCTAATTTCTGCCATGGGCCACAAATTAATTCTGTGCTGTGTATTCCTAAAAAAAAATATTTATTGAGGCTTCTTATAGATGTCTGTGATTATGGAGAGTCAGAAACCTCACCTGTAAGGCTGTGATCTCATACTATTTTTTCATTAGGATGACTGTTTTACTTAGTCCAAAGCGTTGCTCATTTACAACACAATGCTGATTACCTTCCGTCTCATAGGTCTGTATGTGTATCTGAGTTTATTTACTGCATGCTATTTCCAATTTTGCTGCCAAGACAGAATTATTAATTTGAGGTGTTCATCAATAGAAAGATTAAGTTTTTGTTAACTTTGTTAATTTTTTCCAGTCCCTCTGTATTTAAGATGCTGATATCTTATAAATTAAGGAGTTACACAGTCAGAAGATCCAGTAATGGTGACTTTTATATTCCAGAAATTTAGGACCTTTTTAGAATTTGTCCCTCACCCCCAAAGCAGTTCTTCCACTGACCTTGCTGGAAGCTGTGAGTTCTCAGTTCTTCTGGAGCTCCCAGGTCTATGTATTTAGAAAATTAATAGACACTCAGTGCTGAAGAAATGCTCCCCACACTGTGATTTTGGAGGCAGTGTTGGTGCCAGATCTATCTATATACCTGGCTTCTACTTTGTTACATAAATTGAAAGAGTACAGCTGTGAGACAATTATGGTCTTCATACATCATCCTTGAGGTGGGAGCCCGTTCTGACTCCCTCAATGTTTTGGTCCCTTTGTGTATGGGCAACACAGTCATTTTTTGAACTTGTGTAGCACAACGTCAGTCTGCTCCAGGTCACAGCAGCTTTCCGAGAGTGCACATGCTGATCTGGCAGTATGATCCAAAACTGTCTGCCACCATAGGAAGGCAGACTCTACTGTGTTCCTCTGATTAAACTCCTGAGTAAACAGAGTGAAATATTTAATTCTTGACCTAATTTTCTGTGGAGTGGTTTGATAGGACGAAGCTTAGACTATGAGCTTTGTTCAGGCTCTGGAAAGGACTACGCTTGATGTGAGGACAGGTATCCTGCCCTATCTCCTTACCCTGTCCTCCCCAGTATAGTAAGTCTATATCTTCTGCTCATGCATTTCTTATGACTCCAGTTAGATCCTCCTTCCGTGCAGCTCCTCGCTTCATTCATTCATCCATCTCAAAATCCTCTAGACACACACTCTGTTTAAGTCAGCGTTTCTCTGTGCCAGCCTCCAACACAGTACTCTCAGGTCTATTTATCTCTGAGGTTGAGTAGAGCTCTTTCCCTATCACAGCTCTCACCAAACCTCCTTGGATCCTTCCATGTTGTGGAAAAATCTGTGTCCTTTCTAGTTCCTTCTGCTTTTGTCCTGATGTGTTTTTGTCCAAGATGCAAAGTGAAGAATTATGTTGCATGGCATCTGAAAGAGTTACAATCACACCTTAAGTTCAGCTCTCATGTCATAATTGTTCCTCAGCATCTGCATAAGTAGCTCTCACTACATTTAGGTATTCATGTTCTAACTTCATGAATATATATATATATATGCCTGCTAGGGCTGACTTCTGCTTTACTTGAAACTCCCCGTGGGATATTATTCCATGGGATAAAGGAGGACAGGATCTAATTGTTAATGTAATTTGTAGTCCCTCTGGGGCAATGAACAGACTTTTTTAGTTAACTCCACCTGTTTTCACTTCTGTATCCTTATGATTATTCTGAAGGAGAGTAAGTTGTGGTAAAAGCCATCAGAATTTTAGTGCCCGATTGGCTTTTTCTGTAGTTTTGTTCTCCGCCTCCTATCTTCTCCTGTAAATGGCCACTAAGAGCTCTATTAAAAAGTTCTTTGATCAGGGTCAAAGAACTACCCAAGCCAGCAAACTAGAAGTTGAATTGGCGACCAGGTGCTTGGAAGAAATGAGCACCATTTGGCCATGAACTACCTTTAACCCAGATTTAATTACAATATTCATTACTTCAGAGAGTAGGGAAAAATTCAATATGACAATCTTAAGGGACCAATAGTAATAAAATAATGAATGAAACATTCCAAAAAATCAGCCAAGTGAGAGAGTATATCTATATCTGTAAAACAAATTATCATAATTAAAGTAGTAATTCAATTTCAAATGTGTGATTGTTTTGTCTAGCCACTGAAAAACCACTGCAATGTGTCTGCTTGTGCTCCTGCTGGATGCTCAAGATGGTTATTCTGTTACTTATGAGTGCTTTCTGCTGTGCTGGGTCAGTCGTACATACATCTTTCTGTAATCATGATAACTTGTTCTTCCTGGCTGGCCCGGCTCCATTGCTGTCACACCAGTCTTAAATCCCAGTCCATCTGGCAAGTGACAGAAGAGCCCGAAGGTCAAAGGGCTGCTTTTGCAAAATACACCTGATGCCTGGTCATAACGTTCTTCCTTGGAAATAGCAGATAGTTATTGCTTGATTATTTTTCTTTACAGTGGGTAATTTCATGTGAGCCACTTGGATTTTGCAGCAGAAGAGTATTTTGAGTTTTAATTTGATTGTAATTTCTGCAGAATTTGTTTTAATCTTTGTTTCATGGTAGCAAATACATTTTAATAAACTGCTTATCAGCTCTGGGCACCTCATATAAATTATAAAACTGACCCAGGGTTCAAGTGTCAAATAGCTGGTTTCCAAACGTCAGCAGTTTCTGAAACTGCATTTATCCTGGCATTAATATTCTTATTTGCACTGTGCTGTGAGATTCTGACCATAAGCCATTACTGTATATTAAAGCCACACTAGATGATATCATATTGCCACTGAATCGTCATGTAGATGATATTATATTGCCACTGAATGGTTGGTTGCAGGGTGCTGTTTCCTGCTCTTACGTTGCTCAGACTGCTGAAGTTGTCATCAACTGTAAACAGCTGAGGCCTTTCTGAAGTACCTCTCACTGATCTCAGTGAGACTTGTGGTAACCCAGAACAAAGGATACTACTTTTAAGACAATATTTTCATTATAATTTTTACAGCTTGCTACCCCACGTACTTTTTCTATTAAACAGACTTTATTTTCCCTACATTGCAATAGCATAAGTACATTTTGAAGGCTGAAATATATATATTTAAAAGCACGTTTTCTTCCCATCTAAAAGCTGCTACTTTTCTGTTTTTGTAATTTCTGAAATGGCAGCCCTTCAGGTTACATTCCTTTATCAGTCAGTTAGCTAATCTACTGAGGATGTAATTTGCTGTTCATACCACAGAAGGCATATTCTTTTCTGTATGCTATATAAATATGTTTATTATTTTAATATTTATTTAGAATTATTTTAGTCCCGTGACTGCTATTATGTCTTTCTTCCCTTGTTAAGTGCTTCATTCACTACTATATGTCCTGAAGGAGTAGGATTGCTTAGTTTCATTTGTTTGGATTTTAAAATGCTTGATGAATTAGATCCACTGAGGCACATCTGTGATGCAACATGAGTTCTGCAGAAAGTATTTGGGATACAAAGAAATGTACTCAGGTAATTGTTTTCAAAGTCTGTTCCTAAATATGCACTAGATTTAACTTAAACAACTGAAGAAACATAGAAACTAAATACTGTTCCCAGCATGTTTCCTCCAACAATATCATGTATCTTCTCTAAAGTCACGCTCATACTTCTATGCTGCTCTGTGAATCTGCATTAGTCAAAGACACAAAGGATGTGGGCAGAATATGCAGAGGTGGTAAACCCACGTAATTTTAAATGAAGAGTCATTAGAGTGTTATGCTTTCAAGAAAATACATTAAATGGGAATCCCCAAAGTCATGTGCTCTGGGCTGTATGGTAATGTTCAATAGTACATCACTTACAAAAAACTATGAAGTGTCTACATTTTACCCACAGCCATATATCAATTTAGATTATACATAACACAGAAGCAAAGCTTGGGCCCAAATATGGATTCAGCTAATCTTTCTGAACACTTTCCTGTAAAAAGCAGATCTTGGATTAGACTTGGCAGCTTGGCTAAATACTTAGTGGGTATCTCTGTGCAGAACCTTAATTCTATGAGTGTTTTTCCTAATATCTTTCATTAAACGTGCATTAACCTGTATACCAAGTTGAAATGTAGTAGTTGATTTGATTTGATTCGCATTATTTTGCTTCAGTAATTTGTTGGTTCGTGTTGACCTCCATCAGTATGTTACCTAAGAGTCACACTAGTGGTGTCTCTGTTACAACATGATATATTGAAGTCCAGGCACTGCAGCTTCTCAGTCTGGTGGTGGAGCATAGTGATACTCTCCTAGGCTCCAGCTGTAGTTATATGTCCTCCCACTACGCTTTGTGGGACCACTGCTGCTGTTCTTCAAGTTCCGAAGTCCAAGAAAAAAGAAAGTGTTGCTGCTTTGTGAAGGACAAGTCACAGTGCACATAAAATTCCTTAAAATCCATTGTAAGTCATATCTATCCTTCAGTGAAATAACGTTTTGACCCGAGTCGCATGAATCTCTTCATTACTTCTCTATCAAAACTAAAAGCAGAAACTATTACAATAATTTTGTCTAGACTTCCTTTCCATGCAATTTATAATGCAATTTATAATGTTACATACAGCGAAATAATGTATGGAAAACAAAAAGTTTTCAAGAACTTTAGAAGGAGATCCATTTGAACAGGTGAGAGATGACGTGCAAATTTTATTTTCTAAATTAGGACTCTCTCTGCTATCTTTAGATCTATCTACACTGCAGTTCCAAAATGCATTGTTTAATATTTTCTTTTCATTTATTATTGAAGAAGAATAAATGCTTTCCAGTAGTTTTGGGTTCTGGTAAACAGGATCTTCCAACCTGTAAGTTTTAAGTTCATCTTATACTCTAGTTGGTTCAGCCTGGAAACAAAGATGGCTGTTGTGACAACTGTTAAAAAGCTCTTCGTGGATATATACCATGGATGCCTACTAGAAATAACCTCTTAAAGCTATGCAATATTTTTTTTCTGTTAGAAAATGAATGAAGATGAAACTTTTGCAGGAATTTAATATTTTTAATTATTTTCATACGGGAAACATGGGTTCATCCTTTGCTTTTGTTTTTAGAGCCTATATTTTACATTTACACTGGATATTGCAGTGGATAATGTTTTGACATCTAAAGCAAACTGTCATAAGCATTGAATGGTAAATTATAGAGTTGTATTTGTCTACATAGAGTATTTAATTGTAATTTCTTAATTTCTGCTAAATGAAGATTGTTTGCATTTCTCAAGCTGGAATTTATTCAGGGATGGAAGGTGTTTGTACCAAATGTAATGTCTTACAGTAAGGTGTATCTTAGCCTGTGCATTCTCTCTGCTCTACTATCAGAAAACAGTATGTGAAATACCACTGTGTACTACTATTAAAGTAGTATTAAGAGCTGGCTTGTAGGTTAATTTGCTAATTTATGGGGAATTTGACAGTGAATTGTCTTCAATGTTCTTAAATGGATCCAACATTAAACAAGAAGTGCTTTTAAATACTGGAGGGCGCAGGCTGAAAAGCTGCACCCTGTCATATTGCACGAGGGAATAACGGGTTGCTTGCTGTACTCTGCTGTCATTACTCCATTTTACAGCTGTAGTAAGACTCAGATAACACAATCTCAATATACAAATGCTTTCCTGGCATTCACAATACATCTCTCAAACCCAAAATGCAAGCACGCACTTCATATTATGGTATATCTGATATTTTCTCCCCACTTGGGTTACTGTATTCAAGGCATATTGACATGGAGTTGAGGCATATTTGGAGCTGTGATCATACTGATAGCGGAAGAAAAGGCACCATTATTACCTGGGATGTATTTAGCAATGTACAGTACTAAGTGAGTAGAATAGAGATTCTCATTCCCATTTGTGCATGAGAAATGATTACTCCAGTGTACTGGCCAGATCTACACTGGAAAAAAGAGAAGTGATGACATAGACCAAGTGGTTCATTTAAAAACCCAAAAGGTGTTGATGAACCCCACTGTGGTCTAGGAGTGCACATAACTTAAGCTATCTCAGCAAATGTATGCACTCCCTCTGTTCACAAAAAAGCCACCAGAATTTAAGTTAACTTTGAAATTTTATGAAATGGATGTGTCTGCCTGTCGGGAACTGTCAGGACTTTATGACCCAGTACACCTCTCTGTGTCTGAAGTAGATACTATCTGCTTACCTTTACTTCACAGTTCGTATTGCTTACTAGTGTGAGGAATTCAAAGCCCTGCTTTTGTCTAAGCATTTCTTAATACCTGTGTTTGCATTCAGGATTCACTTCCTTTCCTTGTATGCTTCCAGATCAAATATTCTTTGTACCAATCATTCTATAAGCCAGGATCTACAGTAGTAATGATGTTGTCTTTGCTCTGTCTAAAGAGCAAAGAATCCTACGAACTGTACAATTCTAATGCAATAGAATTAAAATAATAAAATGGATGGTATGAAAGCAAAAATAATTGATAAATAAGAATAAATCCTGCGAACATCCAGTACATAGGCCAAGAATAAAGTGGAATTATTTTCAGTGTATTTCAGTAGAACTGTACAGTGTACTTTCCTCTACAGAAAAAAATTATTTCTCTTACTTGTCACCAGTGTATAATTTATTTGTAATGACAACAGTTTCTTTCAGCCATAGGTGATGCATGTCATGTGGATCATCACCAGGCCAGCTTGGTTGTAAATGATTTTAAAAAATCTGATAGTATTTTCTTTTCTTAGTGGAGGAGCTTTGTGTGGAGAAAACTCAGTTGCCTGGCTTAGGTAATTTCATAAGGTAACCAGCTGTATTTATTTGAGTGGAATGGAATGGTCTGGATTGGAAGGGACCCCAAGGATCATAGAGTTCCAACCCCCCTGCCACAGGCAGGGCCACCAACTCCTGCATCTACACAAGGTTGCCCAGGGCACCATCCAACCTGGCCTTGAACACCCCCAGGGACGGGGCATCCACCACCTCTCTGGACAGCCTGTTCCAGCCCCACACCACTTTCTCTGATCTGTCATTAGTTTAGGTATGTTATCATTTTTGACATTTACTGTATACTGGTTTAGTAGGATTATTTTTTTTCTCCAAATAAAGAAATACTCGTGGTCAAAATTTTAATACTGTCTGCTAGAAGTCTGAAGAATTTTACCTGAGATCAGGTAAGACATTTTTGTTGAGGATGTTTAGGACTTTATTTTAAAATATTTTTGAGGGTTCCCACAGACCTTTTAACATCTAGATGTTGCTAGTTTGTCTAGTTTGTAGGTAGATGCTGGAGTAATGTTCCTATCATTATTATACTTTTCACTTACAACTTGCAGTTGAAAATATTAATGATATACTTTTGGTTCCATCCAGATGTCCAGGTGTGCATATTCCCTGTGCTGCCTTCCAGGCCACAGTAGTACAGCAAAAGCACATCCACTGGGAAGGGCAGCTGGTTGTGATTGATGACACCAAAAAAAGAAGGCGGGGGGGGGAGGGGGCAAGCACATTTCTGTCATGTGAGGTACTTTCTGTAAAGTGGGAGTTATTTCATTGTGCAAGGACTGTGAGACCTTTTCTGTGATACTGTGTATCTGCACTTAGGAAGACTCATTCCAGTTAGAATAATTGTGTGTGGAGCTGCAAGTGCTTTCAAGGAAAGGAAAAGCAAATTCTATGAGAAAAGATAAAGACTTGGCTTATTTAGGCTGGGAGAAGTGTTTGCATGCTAATATGAATGCATTCTATAAATAGGTTGGTATTAAGAGGCAGGAAGGAGGAGAGGGGTGTTGTGTGTGTATGTGCATGTTTAGGCAAAAGTAGCTTGCAGTAAAAGGATGAAGTAATTTACTTACAAATATTCATGCCTGGGTTGGAAATCATAAGTGTATACCTGCTAACATGCTAACATAGTGATATGTTCTATACTCTAAGAGGTGGAGGAATGATATGTTACAGGATGTTTAGTAAGTGCTTATGGCCTCTAATATGGATTTATGAATATTAGCTGGTTTTGGGGGTGGTTTGTAGGTTTTTTTCATGCTACTGCTATCTATAAGAAATAAAATTGCTTCTTCCATTGTGTATAATTGGTTTCCAGTGCTAAAGGAATGTGGTTTTTAGTTTGCCTGTTTTTATCCATTTAATGATTTTATTGCGTTTTGGTAATGTAAAACTGCAAATTGTAGACCAGCCCTTGATTTTTCTGTCTTAATTAACTCTGTTGAGTAATCTCATATTAAGGAACACTAAAGATATTTTTTTTTTTTAATCCATTATTCTTAAATTGCTGTCATTCACTTTCTGGAAGTGTTTTTGTATGGTTTTCATCTGTCCAAACAATATAAGCTATATCTTTACCTTGAGAATTTTTGTGGAGGTTACATTCCTGAGAGCATTTCAGAAATCTCTTGACCGTGGTGTAAAAGCTGAGTATACAGTGCTCCTCCAGTATTGCAGATTCTTCATCTGACAATGAAGCTCTTTCATAGGGTAAATTGTAATGGGTTGAGAGTTTTACAGATTAGCTGGATGCTATTCACTCTAACGCTATTTGAGAATACAAATTACATCATCTGAAGTGACTGTTTCCATTTTCTCGCGTTCAGGGTCAATGGGTATTTTGGGGCCACTTGATACCACTTACTGGGTATTCTTCCTGAGAGTGATTCACTTGCCATTGAGATAGACGGTTTGAAAAGCTGCACAAAAACAGGCGCTTTTCAGAGATTCTGTATTAAATTTGGAAATTGGTTCCTCATTAAGTAAAACTGTATATTTAAGTACAATGTGTTGTATATTGGGAATTGACAGCTTTTAATCCACTATGTTTTACACTGAATTCTGTATGTGTGGTCATGTGTCTCCATAAACTCCTAGAGAAACCAGGAGGAATGTGTATGGGGATTGTGTGGCAAGGTAGCGGGGGGCTGCAGGGGTGGCTTCTGTGAGAAGCTGCTAGAAGCTTTCCTTGTGTCTGACAGAGCCAATACCAGCTGGCTCAAGGCCAGACCTGTCGCTGTGGTGAAAGCCACTGAGCCTGGTGGGATATGTACTGGCATACTGCCCCACCTGACCGTGTAACATGTCTTGGGATTTCAGAGGGGGCATCTCATTTTAGATTCTCTGTAAATGTGAGTACTCTTTCAAAGGGAAAATGTGCAGCTATTTTTTGCTCCTCGTGTAGTGTGAGTGTAGGAACCAGTTAGCACGCAAACACTGGACTGGTAAATGTTAAAAACTTCTGCATAGTGCAAATAAGTGTAATAAATAAAATGTAGTCTAATATACATCTCTTGTCAAAAGTCTGTATAGTTCTTTCACCACTTGACTTGGTGCACTGATTTATTTTATCTCTTTTGTCAGATTTTTATTATATTTATGGACACAAGGTTTTTCAGTCCTTGGTCTGAAAAGAGGCATTAGAGCAAGATGATTAGTTGCAAGTTTGTTGCATTTGCTAGTAAGCTTTAAAATATTATGTTTGATAAGTATTATGTATCCCTAGAAAGGTAGGAGTATATGGATAAGTCAAATAAAATTTTAGAGTTTCCAGAATAGGTCCAGGCTTAGAGACAGACTTTTCAAGTAAAAGAAAGAAATAAATCTGGGAATTCCTGTGTGAAGAATAATTCCCATCACCATTCCAAATCTGTAGTACATGTTTATTACAGGACAAAGTAAATTCCTTGCTGATACTTGCCACTTGATATGTAGGATTAATTCCAGATGACACTAAATAACAATTTGAATATTAAAAGGTTTCTGTAAGAATGATACCCGTGCTTTAAGAAAGTTTAGTGTGTGTTATTTTGCTTATATATGTAGATTTTTCAGGAAAGGACTCTAATAATTGACCAAAGTCTCATTTCATATTCCCAGATCAGCTGAGTAACTGATTTTCAGCCTTCTCCAAGGTGAGTTTTGTGCAAGTTTTAACCTGCATACATTTTTGATACATTTGAAAATTGACTTCCATTTCCTGTATGCCTAAAATAATTCCATGTCTTGTTAGATTAATGCCATACATCATATTTACCTTAATAAGTTAAGAAAATGTCTTCAGAAATGTCTCCCTTAAAGCTAAAACTGGAATTGGGTCTTAAAGATTAATCAGTTACTGAGTAACTTGCATTACATAAGGTAGAAATGCAGGCTGGAAATAATCATGTTTAAAATGCCATAGTTATCCCTTCACAGGATGTATTTTCATATCTTAATAATCTTTGATTTTAAACTTGGATAATTGCCAATGGGGCTAGCACATGAAGTCTATTTTTTGTTTCTTTGGAAAATATTATTGAATTTAAACCTAATTAAAAAGCTCTTAATCTGTCACCTTCTATGATTTTCTGCTCTGACTTGCAATTGTGTTAAAAAACATGCATGAGAGATCAGGTGTCTGGTGCAATAATTTGTCATTGGTTTGTTGTTTTACTTTCTCCAGTTACAGATAGGGGTATATCACCAAATGATGCCCCTTCAGGCTGTTTCATAGTTCTTATGGAGAACAGTAAAGGAAAAAAAGTGATATTTCTTCAGTGCATGACACAGAATGCAGAATGGATCAAAAAGCCGTGGAACTTAAATGTAAGTTAAAAGTTAAAATGTTAAATTATTTCAGCAAAATCAACAGGCTTCAAGGCATGTGTTTATATGAAGTGAATGATATGAATGGCACAGAAGACACAGGTTTTGGTGAGTTTCATTCTATAACAGATAGCAAGGGTTAAGAACCATAATCCTTGTCTGTAAGACAGCGTTAAAGAACTCCTCTCAGTAGAAACAAAGAACAAGTAAAAGTAGTAGAAATCTGTGGTTTGAACTCAAGATCATCATAAGGCCTCATGTGTTCAAAACATTCTGTTGCACCCTTGCCTTAGCTGCAGTTCAGATCTGTAGTGGAGCACAGAAGGGAGTTCCATGTGATTATTTGGCACAGGAGGTGACGGCCTCCGTGTTTTCCCTAATGGTTAGGTGCTCGTTTGAATTTAGCCTGTGACCCCCATACTGCTTGGCCAGAAATAAGAAAAACAAGCAAACATTTTCAGTACCTCTCATAATGCTGTCCTGTCAAAGACCAGATTCAGGATTTTGCAAGTGCCATTTGGCATGTGGAGTAGAGTGTCCAACATGGTTAGCTGCAGTAGTGTGGAAAAGCGTGTATTTAGCTGCGAGATGTCTGTTTGCTACGAGGTCTTCACATCCAGGGAGAAGTTTCCACTGACACGAATGGAAGTATTCAGAGAAACCAAGGTTGTAACAGAGAAAAGTTGTGTCTTTACAAGGAAACTTCTTGATTCCATTGATATCAGAGATTAAATTGTGTTACCTTAATTCCACTCTTACAAGCATATGCATAATTCTTTTTTGGCATGTAAGGAGCTTCCACGATTACTGTACTATTGAATGACTTTGTGTTGTTCATCTTGTCTGATGCCGTCCTCACATGTGCAGACTTGGCAGTGTTTGGTTTACTGTGCTCATTTTCCTGTGGTGAAAAAGTTGACATATGTTTCCCTGTCCACTGCATGCTTACGAAACGATCAGCGAGATAAATTTATCTTAACTTCCCTTGCAAAACTAGTGCATGCGGGGGATGTTCTCCATCAGACCTGGGTTTTATCTACAAGTTGAAAAGAATAAAAATATAGCACTTAAAAGCACTGTTTGCCTTCTCAAAGGGCTGCAGGAAGCCTCTTTGTAGAAATTGTAAAGCTTTTCAAAGAGCTCTTTAAAGGTTTTGTGTATGTGTGTGAGGACTTTGTCCTCCTGGTTCCTTTATGTAAAAAGCAGGCTGTGTAAAACAGGAAAAAAAAATGCTTTAAAAGTTTTACTGCAATATATTTCTTTGCCTAGGAGCATAGAGGACTTTATTATATACTTTTTGTTTTGCTTCTTTATCTTTCACAGTATGTTCCTTGGTCCTTGGGCTCTGTCAGGGGGAGTG
Organism: Gallinula chloropus; assembly: GCF_964237585.1. NCBI lineage: Eukaryota > Metazoa > Chordata > Aves > Gruiformes > Rallidae > Gallinula > Gallinula chloropus. The sequence goes on from NC_140091.1 coordinate 30,920,222, forward strand.
GTGACGTTCTTGAGATGCATCCGGCCAATATTGGGTCAGATGGTTAATAGCGTTAGATTGGGGAAACCATGCTGCCTGTTTCTCATACCTGTTTTGCATTTATATAAGCCATTGTTCTGTGTCATTGAAAGAAGAGCCCCATCTGAAAAATACCTCACTTGCAAAGTATTCAAACAGTTTTAAACAGGCGTTTGGCTGGTTTTCAGACTGTATCCTGCTGTAATTCCTGTCCTTTAGGGGAGGTTCTCCTGTATAATTATAGCTGTCATTTTGCAGCTATACAAGGATAACTATGGGGGGGGGGGGGGGAATCCATTCTACAGAACACACATAAAAGCAAAATATATTTTGAAACAGATATGTGTAGATGCTTTTTTTCTTCAGTCTCTTTAGAAATACCAACATAATTTGGAAAATATTATATAAAATTAGAATAACGTCATGTGCATTCACACTGTGCTTCCTAATTGATCCCTGCCAAATTATACTGTGCTATTACAGGCTTATTCATTCTAGAATAAAATCTAAGAATTGCTAATCCACCAGTCTCACAATAGAAACTAGTATTATATTTTCTTTATTTTATGATAACATATCTCAGATTACACATGACAAATATTTTGCAAGGGCAGCGTGAGTTCCAATTATCCCCAACCCTGAACAGATGAAGGAGTTACAGACTGTTAAAAGCCATGGAATGAAGAGCTTTTGGCAGGCAAAGATAATTTTTTTTCACAATATAAAATTTATCACTGATGAAAAAGATTGTATGCACTGTATCTAACAGTTATGAATGATTTATAGAGGTAAATACTTTTAGTGGCTCAGGAATGGACCTGGCTTTAAAGCTGGGAGCTCTCTGTCTCCCTGCCTTAGGCTACCTTGTTTGCTAACTAGCAATAATGATTTCAAAGAGGAATCTTTTTTTCCCTAGATATAAGGAAGCTTTGACTTAACTTCTGTTGCTTTTCTGTGATCATCAGTTCAAAGGAATTTTGTTCTAATCAGCCAAGATGTCTTCACCATTTGTGGACTGCAGTTTTCATGAGGTCTTTACCCCACTTACTTGTAGTTGTGTGGAGGAGAGGCCTTTCAGTAGTAGCAGTGAATGGCATTTAAATTTTCTATTTTGAGTAGCTGCCATAGTATCTGTGGTCATATTCTATGCAGAAGGAAGAGGGGTCTGCTTGAAAGGATGGTTCAGAGCAGTTAGATTTCTGTTTGAAATGTTATTTGGAGAAGGTATTGTCTCTTATTATGGCAGAATTAATTACGGTTACTAATTTCCTATTCTAGTAGCATCAATACCATCTGACAGCTTGCAGAAATAATTTCATAACCAGAGAAAATTTAAGGGGGAGAAGAGTAATTTATCAGGCAAAAATTAGGCTTGTAGTCATTTAGTAGAAACACCTTGGTCTTTGTGCCAAAACTGTGCTTGAATTTAGGGTTTTCTCAATTCATTCTTTCTGTCACTAGGAATATGTGCTGTATTATACACAATGGGCATCACTTTACTCATCTTCAGCATAGAGAGTGTAAATGAAATGTCCTATAAAAGGGAACCATTAGATGTGATTTGAAGTCTTGTGGGGAGTGACCTGAACAGCATGGTGGGGAATCATGGATATGGTAGGTATAAGAATGAGAACTTCAGTAGGACCGTCTTGTATTCCCATGAGAATTTTAAAATGTGAAAAGTCAGGCTATGACCAAGTGATATCATGTCTATTCCTGTCTCTTAATTTTTAACTGCTTTCTGCAAGCACATATTCAGGCTGTCCTGGGAATTTTAGTGAGCCCTTTTAAGCAATCCCCACCACACAGGTGGAAACTTTTCCCTCTAGATGAGTCATGAGTAGTTTCCATATGTGGTCATATTCTGTTGGAAAGGCTGGGCAGCTTTGCCCTCATTGCAGTAAATTCTAAAGAGAAATAAACTTGTTTGTTTGATACGATACAAATGGACCACTAGCTGTTGAAATATCTCTTAGGAAAGAGAAGGGAATGGCAGTTGAAATGTGACTACAATTTATAATCACTAATCTCCTTAGGATAATTAGGTAAGAGAAAAGAGATGATACATAGGTAAGAACAATACTTGGAGAAAACAGTTCTCCCTAGCTTGTCTTTTTATTCAAACTAGTGGGTACAGTCATCCCTGAAGGTACAATTTTCACATACAAACCTATTAGTTCACGAACCAACTGAAAAGCAGAAATTACTTTCCTGCCTGTATGTTTCTAGACTTGCATCTAAAATGCCTCACACCAAGATGCAGCTTTATGGTCAGATTGTACATACATTAATTTGATGCATAGAGTTTAAAATCAATATCATGCTGGCTGCTGTCTGCCCCTAAGGGTACAGTGAAAGAACAGATAACTGCTTTTTAATTAATGGTATCAGGGTTGTGTTGATGCAATCTACTACAGCAGTGTAGTCTGTGACTAAAATATTCACTGAAGGGCTGTTTTGCATTATATAAGAATATCAGTATGCTTACATAATAGAAAGGAAAAATATGCAATTCAAATAAATTAGTCTTAGTTCCACGCAGGCTTTCACAAGATATTATGGCTCTGAGTTATTTGGAGGAGCTTCAAATAAACTTTGCAGTTTTGTAAAATATGTGTCTCTATATATTTAAAGCTTTACTTGATCTTTACTGCATGATCAGCTCCATTTGTCGTCGTCTTCCCCTGCTTCCAAGGAAGCTGTTAAATTCAGAACAGAAGTGTTAATTGGAGGCAACCCAAAGGTGGAGCTTACATTGTAATGACCTAGCACATCAGGTGTTGCTTTCTATTTTGAAATTGCATGATATGTTGGTCTTATCTGCTTAGAGTAAGCAATGTTTCATTTCCAACTGGCAGCATATTTTTTTTTCTTTGGTAGAGCAGCAGTTTCATGTCAGTATGTAAACAGGTACCTTTTCACTGTCTTTTATAGGGTACTATACCACAGTGGGATTCTTTATCACTTAGTCTTTTTCTCTTTTACTTTTGTACTATATTTTTCTGTATCTTTTCTATCTTTCCTTTCTCTTTCCCACTGCTCTCCATCCTTGTAGAATTCGTCAGTGTTTGTTCCCTTTGTTGACAGTATGTAGAGGGCTGTTCTGTCAGAGCTGGGACCGGTACCACTGAAGATGATGGAGATGTTTCCATTGAATTCAGTAAGCACAATTCAAAATTGAAGGTCTGACAGTACAAAGGGACAGTACCTTTGGGTCTTACCAATACCTAGTGCGTGGTAATTTACTGCATGAGATTTCAATCTCTCGAGGTACTGTTTTGTAGGCGGTTATAAATAGTGTCACTACTGTCAGGCTAGCTGGTATGGCCAAACATGAACAGCTATACGAGCAAGAGAAAACTGAGTAGCAGACAGATTATGTGCACCTTTTAAAAGCCCTGAGGCTCATAATACCTAATTTCTTCACTCTGTTACAACTCTATCAAGATAGGTAGTTGGTAGAGGATAATCCTGTACCCATAAACAAAATTTCAAACACAATACGGAATTTTATGCTAAAAGTTATTCTGTTTATAATTTTCCCTTAAGTTAAACTGGAAAAATGTGCCAAATTCTTGGATGTAACCATGATGGATTTAAAATACTGGAAATCAGTGAAGTTTCACTAATTTCAAAAGGGTTGTCATAAGTTCAGTGTTTACATAACAGCTCCTGAATGTTTAGTTTTCACTAAAGAAAACCAATCAGTTTCATCCTGTGTTTGTAAAAAGATTCTGACCAATCATCAACTGGTCATAAGATCCAGTCATGATTTTATACAGAATGTCCAGTTTTTCTGTAGTAATTGAAAATTATAAATTAGCACATATGTAAAAAAATATCCTGAGATGTCCTGGAACAAAAAGCCTTTTTAAAAACAATGAAATAACCCATCTGCAATAAATGTCAATTTACAGCTGTTAGAATCATGTAATTTCTCAGTTTAATTGATTATCAAATGTTATTTTTGTTAAGGAATTTTTCAGTTGTCACTTGCCTTTCTTGTCCTGTTTTTTTCCCCTTCTGTGTGGAAGGCAAGTAGAAGAACCATAATGTTTAAGGTAATTAAGTAAACCATCTACTGCTAATATAGTCAATGTTCAGAAGTTAATCACAAAATGAGGCTAAATCTTTCTGTGCATCAAAGAAGGGCTGGGTGAGGTCACAAATCACAGATATATAGGGCAAAATGGTGTGTTTAAATCAGAAAGATTGGCTGAAAGAAATCTGTTTGAGTCCAAATCTGGAAAACTATTTTTACCATTTATCTTTCAGATTATTTCTCCTCTCTGCCCTTCCCCTTGTACCATACTAGACTGGCAGCCGAGAGTGTGCTTGAAATGCTTTCCCTCACTGCCTAAAATGATAGCTTTTATTTCAGGACTTGGCTTATTAGTATTTGATCCTATAACCCCTTAAGGCCAGCATTAGCAGTTGGTGTCAGGAAATCCCAATTCCCAGTGCCGTGGGGTTAATTGCTTTTTACCGTTTGATCTTTTTATACCCACTTTCTATGCCACCTGACCCTTTTACCATCTATAGGAGGTACACATACTTTTCTTTGCTGGCCTACTTCTTGAATCTCCCCATAGCTTTCCCCACTGCTGCCTTTCCAATTTCACATTACATATTTTTCAACCAAAAAATTGCACTTGACCTGATATTTTCCTTTTTGCACTTTCCAGTTTTCCTGGCAGAAAAGGTACTGTGTACTGTCATTGTATTTCTAGGGACTGAAATAGATACAATGGACACATGATATAATAATAATAATTCCAAAAAAATAGAATATGGTCAGTGTTATGAAATTGGACTGCTGATGTGTTAAATTTAAATAGCTTTGCTGCATAACAATAATTTTGATGTCTTTTTAAACAATAGAGATTAAGTGGGGGGGGTGGGGGAGGGAGGGAGCCCTCCAAAGGGCTAAAGCTCCATATCTCAGTTTTTATTGCTAAATTAAGGAATGCTAACTCCAAGTCAAACAGTTGATCAGATGTGTCAGACATATTTGCCTTGTCAAGACTTACCCTATGTTCATTGAACACTTTGTTTTGTCACCAGTTTACAAGAATAATATGTCAATTTCTGTAGGGGCTGCTTGCTTTAAAATAGGAATTTAATTTATATTTTCTTCCTATTCCACAAAGCTAGCAATCAAGCTTGTGTTCTGCCATAGTGTGCTTTTTGAAATCTTTGCAACTATTTGCAGACAATTTTTGTGATATACTTCATTTTTCTTAAGTGATAAAATAATTAAAATGCCTGAGAAAATAAAGAAAACAAGCCTACCTCATAGATTTTAATGGTTGCAATTCTGAGAAATACTTATCTCTTGGATTTTTAATGTCTTTAAACCTTAATGTGACCTTTAAGGTCATTGAGTCCAATCATAAACCTAGCACTGCCTAGCCCACCACTAAACCATGTCTCTAAGTGCCATATCTTTTCAAATACCTCCCGGGATGGTGACTCAACCACTTCCCTGGGCAACCTGTTCCAATGCTTGATGCCCTTTTGGGGATGTAAACCTCCCCTGGCACAACCTGAGGCCATTTCCTCTTGTCCTGTCACTTTTATTTGGAAGAAGAGACTGACTGCTGCCTGGCTATATCCTCCTTTCAGGTAGCTGTATAGAGTGATAAGGTGTTCCTTCCACCTCCTTTTCTCCTGGCTAAACAATTCCCACTCCCTCAGCAGCTCCTTGTAGGACTTGCACTCCAGACCGTTCACCAGCTTTGTCTCATTGCTCAAGTATCCTCTAAGGAAGTAAAACAGTATAAGAAGGGAAGAAACTTGAATAGTATATCTGTAGAGGAATGATTAGTATCGGGTCTTCGGTATAAAAAATGTGTTTAGATAGGCAAAAAGCATTTTACCAGCACTAGAAATTACACACATCCCCGTGTATCTGTTCACACTAGATTGGTTGGTTTAAAATTTTTCCTCTAGTTTATGTATTTATTATATTTCTTCCATAAGGATTTGCTGGTCTGTAACAGTATGGGAACTCACACATCAAGATTTTTTCTCCAGCAAGGTGCTTGTGTTTTGTCACTAGTCTTACAGCCTAACCTATTTTTCACAACAGTAGATAGTTGATTCTCTTGCAAAGCTTACTCGTATTCAGGTTGGATAAAGATATATTGCTAAGTTAGAAAATTATTTTTTAGGAGGAAGAGAAAGACAGGGAAAGAAACATGCAAAAACCTAGTGCATTCATGTGAGATTTATTGTCTTCAGAAAATAGATTAGAAATAAGAGTAAAGTTTTAGCTTTTGTGGATCATGATCTGTTTAAAAGCTTAGCTGTATTCTGCTAGTTCTTTGAAATGCATTCAGTAAGACTGTGCAGGTCTTTCACAAATGTAACTTGAAGCAAAATTTAAATGCTCTTGAATTTTAGTATGAAGATAAAAACCTGCAAAGATCATTTGAAAATCCACATGGGTGTTATGAACTTCACAGACCTTTGTGCTGGTGAATTTCGCCTATTTTGAGTTCATTTATCTCCTCCTCAGCTACAATTTGCTTCCTCTGCAGGGAAAGGAACTAATGCTTTATCACCTTAGGGGTGGCCGTTGTTTTCATCCTGGCGCTTGCCTTTAAGAGGCCACAAGGATAGAGACGCTTTTCAGTGATGCAATTGCCTGTTCTCTCTTCAGTGCTGACCTCTCTTCCAATTCTTGTTCAGTGGTCAGAGTACGTGGATTCTCATTCAGGTGCTGCTCTGCTAGGTCCCTCTGGGACTGAATGGTGTCTTAAAGAGCACACGGCCCTTGCAGGGAGTTGGGGAATTTCACTAAGTTTGCATACTGCCTACAGCAATTTCCCTCTTTGAAAGATGAAAGACTCTATGTAGTAGGATCCTTTACATTTTGATAACTACACAGTATGATGCTGTAGGAAGATGGGGGTTCTCAATATATGTGGGATGGCCCAACCCTGACAGCCATTGTTTTTTTACTCTCAGGATGTTGCATGAGTAAAGGTAGAACTGTCTTCTCCTTAACTAAGGTGAAGTTCAACCTGATAGACATTGTGTAAAGCTTTCTATTGTTACGTAGGATTTTTTTGGACATAGGTGCCCTGTGGCATTGGTTAGTCTTTTCCATAGATCCTAATAGTGTCTGGAAGTAGATTCCAGTGTGAAAACAAAACCACCCCCTCAAAAAAAAACCAAACCCAGCAATCCCCATCTTACAGCCATTACTGACAACCAGCAGAAAATAGAACCTCATGAATGTGTTTATAAATAAAATATATAATTCTGACAATATCATCCCCAGTTTACAAATGTTTTCATTTTTGCTGCCTTAGCAATGGGTCAGGAATCGGGCTTGTGGTACCTTTCTCATTCATTATCCAGACATTTATCTCTCTACACAATAATAACTAGCTTAATTTCCCTTAGGCACCTGTAAGTTCTGCTGTTAGGGATGTGCAATTGCTGTATCTTCACATCCTTTGTGGATGTCAGTATATTCTCCTCAAAATGCAAACTGAGAAGTACAGTTGGTAGAAAAAAAAAATGAGGAAAATAGAAATCTTTCATTTCAACTTCTTGATGCAATATTTCATATCTTTCATGTTGACGTAGCTCAACAAAATTGTTTATTAGCTTTCTTTTCCAAAGGGCAAACTTAAGACTTCATTTTCTAGAAATGATTATAAACTGGTCTGAAATGTTGCAACAGAAGTTATAGTGGAGAGCTTTTTTTGGACTGACAAAGCCAGGACAGAAAGAACAATAACGGGTTTGGTTTTTACCAGAAATGTCTTGCTCAGTCCCCAGGTTGTTTTTTCAGTGGCACGGAGCTCTACCTTTTCAGGAAGGTGAATATAGGGGGAGATTTGTGAAGTTGTTGGGAAAGATGTTCTGCAAGTTCAGGGAGTTGTCAGAAGTGGATACTCATCCCACTGGGCTTCTGGCTCTTGGCTAAACCAGATCTGCAAGTGGATTTATGGTAAACTCCTCTAAATAGAGGATAAGTTTGAGACTCTGAATGACCTACTTGTCTCTTTAGCCTTTGCTTGAGGAAACAATACAGAAAACACCACTGGGTTGAGGAGTAGGCTAGTTGAGGCTCTTCCACTGCATGTTTAACCTGCTCATCTGACTATTTCTTTGGACCTTGATAGAAGGATGTTTTTTATTTAATTATTTTTGCCACAGCAGCAAATTGCAAGATCAAGGTACTTATCAAAATACCTGAATTTTTTGCACATTTGAAAGCCAAGGACAAACCTACAGGATTTTGGTGGACTAGAAACCTCTCTATTGTCTGCACACTGCCAAGCTATTACCTGAAGTGTCTTGTAGCTATTCCACTTTTAAACGTGGCTGTGACCTTTCATTATTTTCATTCCCATGACCTCTTTGCCCCTCTTGTCCAATCTGAAGGATGTCATATCTGTCTGGCACCAAATGGTTCCGGTACTCAGGAGCTTGAGTAAATGTTACAAAATAAGAGCAGCTAATTAAAAATCTGTAGTGTTGACATCTGCTTAATATTTGCAATATTTCTAGAACTTGATAGCAGACCACCTGACAGTAACAAGGGTCTAAGTCAGACTGTTTAAATAAAGTAATAATGAAGTATAGCGATATGGTTGTAAAGCTGGAGCTGTTCCAAATGGAGTCATAAAGTGTGCTAATTGGTTCTGAGAATTGAAATGCAGTAAAAGTCAAATTTTACAACAGTGCCTATTATACAGTGGAATTAAGTTGGCTACTCTGGAGGTTTTAAATATACCTAGCCATTAAGAGGCAAAGTCACAAGATAACAGAGAGATTGACATGTCCTTTTTCATCGTTGAAGATTAAGATAACAAGAACAACTTAATTAGCATATTTAGTAAAATGGTGGGAATGTACATTGCCATTTGAACGAATTAGTAATACCTACATGCTTGATTAAGTAACATGTTGGAACATTACCAAAAATTTGAGTTTGAGTCGTTAATAGATCAAAAATATATTTAATTAGCTGTACTACCATTATTTAATCAAAGTTATGGAGTACCTTAATTCCTTTAAATTTATTAAGTTAATAAGTATAGATGTTATGACTTTGATAATGTTTAAACACATAAGAATTTTAAAAATTACAAAATCTACACAAAATCATTTGACAGCACAGTAGTAGTCTTAATGAAATGCATCACAGGTGTCACATATATTTAATATATTTCTGTAAATTCTAAGCTAAAAGGAACTGTTAAAGGGTTTCTACGTCAGTTGCTACTGTTACTTGAAGCACTCCCTTTTCTGTGGCAGAAACTTCTCAATTCATTCAAGCCTTCTTTTCTACTAAAGTTGTTGTATGTTTCTGGGGCTTCAGACAACATTTTTTATTACAACTTTGAAAATGTCACCATTTATGTAATCCTTACTGTATCTGTAAGATAGTGATTATTAGAATCAGAACATGAACTGACGAGTCAGTAGGTCGTGGTTATGTCAGTCCCCTGTGGTAGTCTTACTAGCTCAGGCCACTGCCTGCCCAGTCCTGTATTCTTTCAGACAGTGGGAAACACAGGCTTAGAAGGAAACAACAAAATGCCATTTACTGGACAGTTATACTGAAAGTGGTACATGGGGAGTATTTGGTTGCTGCCCTGCTATTCTCTGTGGCTGTTCTCCTCTGAACTAATTCTCTAACACGAAATTCACTGGTAGCAGTTTAAGCAAGCCAGTGATGTTCTGTCCAGTCTGTCCTGGTGGGTAGCCCAGTGGTCTGCCTTGGAACAGAGCTCAGCTGGACGCTACAGGATCTGTCATCTGTAGAAGTGTCTGCTACTAATAACCTGTTCCTAAATACTGGGGAACTGTCAGGTGTGGTGAAAATACATGTTGGAGAAGGTGAGTAGTAGACAAAAGCAAGGTCCTCCTAAGTCTCGGAATTCTCCATATCTGAAGTAAAACAATTTGGAAGAAACAATTTAAAAGATGAAGCATGAAAGCTTAAAAAGGGTGGGCATTGTATGCAGTTCTCTAAGTTGTACTGAAGTAAATTAAGAGATAACTGTAATAGACAATTCCCATTAATAATTCAATTGGAAACAGGTGCAAGAGTTGAAGTATTTGAACTGCACACCAATGGTGTTAGTTTAGTATCAATCAGCAGCTGTGGAGTAATTATGAAATTGTTGGCAACAATAACAGCGAGCCAAATCTATGACAATGTTGCTAATTTGATACTTGGAAGACCAACAGATGCTCAGAAAAGCAGGTTTTCCATTGATAACTGAATTTCTGGGTAACTTATTTGCAAGTATGTTACTATAGAAATGAACAGCTAATAAAATGTGTTGATATAGTATGCTAAGTTTAGATAATAACTTACCTTTTTAATGCACTAAACTATCAAGAGTAATACGATGTGAAAGGAAACCTTGTCATTCAGCCATTTGTTTTTAAAAGAAAATATTTTTATCTAAATACTGCAGATCTAAATGGGGACATTGTAAAAGGTTTCTGATTCACATCAGATGCACTATAAGGAAAAGCTTATACAATTCTTAAGAGGTGCTGAGGTAATAGATGCCAAATGGTTGTTAACACCATCATTCACTGTACTGCCAGAAAAATAATACAAAGCTGGACAACATCAGTTGTCTCAAAGTGCGAATAAAGGAGAGAGATGCAAGCTTATTGACCTGTTTGTTGAAAAGTCTGGAAATAAACTGTAAGCTTCAGAGTGTACATTATTTTAAACTATGTCATTAAAAAGGCTTCTGGAGAAAAGAGGCTTCTGAATGTCAGGAGAAAAACATTGTCCGGACCTCAAATGTTCTTCAGCAGTGGGATCACCAGAAAGTAAACATAGAAGCTTGGTGGGGGCAAACGGGGTAGTAGTGACCTTTTTACAGAAAAGATGCTTTGTAATCAACTAGCCTTTGTCCTTTTTCTGCAAACTGAAGCTTATGCTTTTGTTTGCCTTTCTGGCTCTAAAATGGAAGAGGAGAAAAATGGTTAATGGTTCCAAATGCATTTATGACTGGTTTGTTAGTATTTCCGAGAGGTAAGCATGGTGATACGGGGATTGGAAAGACTGCACGTTAATGTTTTGAAAAATCCAAAGACTTCAATTGTTGAACAAGCTTCTGAGCTGTGCAAACCTTTATTGTCACTATAAGGGTTATCTTTGATAGGATATAGGTTGATTTACTGTTAAGAAGATGAGGATCAGTGTGACTGTTAGGTATTCTACAGCATCATGGGCCAGGCTGCATTGTTTCATTTCCAGCTTGAAACTGTCTGCACAAACTAGTGTGAAGTAGAAAAGACATGATTACAGAACATAATGCTTCATGTTATTTTAAATACTGTTAGGCCTTGCATGGTCCTAGTCATTAAGAAAGCTTAGTGCTGAGATCCTGTTTCATTTTATTTCAAAAATAACCTCTCAATAACAGAGGCTGGTAAGATCCAAAGGATTTCTGCATTGTTCTGGCTGTCATTCTTCTGGGAAAACTGCAAATCCAAGTGCCGCTGAATTCCCACCTCAGTTATAGCAGAAATTGATTATTTTTTTTAAACTATCATTTCACAGTCTGATTCTGTGCAGAATCAGAGATGAAATTTGGAAATTGGACTCACCTTCCTACCCTCACTCCTCAAATATAAAACTTCAAATACTGGTCATATAAAGTAACCAAGCAAAGACCTAGATACATTTCAAACCCAGTCTTAAACCCTGAATGTAACATCTTTTAATTTGCTTGGAAAGCTGTTCTGTAACTCTCTTCTGTAACCTTTGTTGTTTCTCGCTGAGAGAACACTGTGTGGCCTGAACACACATTTGTCCTGAGGCTGTGCAGGAAGCTTTGTGTCTGACTATGAGGTTTACCAGAACTGCATCAGGCACAAATCATCTTCTTATAATGATTAGAATTATTCTTTTAGAAGAGCAACTGGAGAAATACAATTTTTGTAGTTTACAGGAAGGCTTCTCAGTTCCTTTCACGTTGCCATCTGCAGAACAAATTGGCAGTGATTGCTGAAATCCATTTCTTATGCCCATCCTTCTTTTTAGAGTTCCATGGCAATTTATCTTATGAACAAACAGAACAAACTTGGTGTGTCTGTATATATGTGCAATAGTTGAATATGTTAATTATAAGTTTATATTTTTTCTTTCCAATTTCAGGTGATAATTTGTCTTTGTAGGTATGTTCACAGCTTCTCCCAGTTACTCTGTTGGATCATCAGGTCATTGCAGCTGTGGGAGAAAAAAAATCTGATAGTATTTGGGTAAATATCAGTGAAGAAAAGGGGCAGAAAGAATTAAATCTGAATTCCTAGTCCGAATGTTCAGTGACTTTGAAATAACACGAACACAGATCCAAAAAGTAAAAAGATAACTACATAACAGTAAAATGTTGCCAGTATTGTTGGAGCTATGGTAGTTGTGTATAAACAGAGTAGGGCTGGTTTCTGGTTTATTGAGAGAATGTAATTTCAACAGGAATTTGGTGTTTACTTAATGCTGGAATCAAAGTGTATGAGAGATGTAAAACCAGTTGGTTATCATGGAGGATTTTCAAACTAAATAAACCCTCTCTGGGCTGTTATATTTTATCATCTTTATTTCAGCTAATTCTCCTGCAAAGTACTGTGTGGTTTTGAAGAAAAGGCAGGGGAAATGCATCTGTATATTGCAAAGAACCAATGTTGTTTTTCATTTTTCTTCTCTCTCTTCATCTGCTATCCCTCGCTTTTGTTTTCTTTTCTCTCTCAGGCTACGGATATAGTGCAGAATATTGATAAGGCAAAGTTCAGCATAAATTAAGGCACTCATTTGCAGATAACTGCTTTGGTCTGTAATCAGCCTAAGAGTGTTTATTTTCAGTAGATGAAATTGATTCTGTTCCATTCTGGATAGATTCTATATGAGCCAATATCTGCTCTCTTATTTTTTAAAAAGAAAGTCTTAGTGTTGTCTTCTATGACTAAAGAGAGAGAGAGAATATAGCTTCTCTTGTTTTATAGTTTTCTCTCTTTTCTCTTAAAGGTATTTAGTGGAAGTTTAAGGATTCAGGGCAGCTAGTGCAGCTGCAAAGATATGCATAAGACTTGCCTTTGCCTTCAATCTGTATTTCGCAAATATAAGATGACCTTTATTTATGAATTTATGAGTTTATTTTATTAGGAAGAGGTATGAGTTATGGTAGTTTGGTTTTATCTGTTATGGAACACAGACCAGTTTGGAAAAGTTTGGGTTTTGCAAAACAGCTTGAATCAAGATAACCAGAAATCACTCTTTATGCTGATGGGGTTGTTTAAATTATCTTTTCAGATGTATAATGAATGCCAATTATTCTCTGACATAAACATCTGTGCTACAGAGCCTCCATTGCTGTATGACATTTATCCTTGCCTTTGAATCACTTTGTATTTGGAAAATATTATTTTTATAATCTTATGGAAAACAGCAAGAGTTACAAAACTCTTTTTTACCTGGTTTGCTGGAAAAAAACCGTATCAGAATTCAAACAGAAGTGCATTAGAAGTCCATTAGTAGCCATATGTGCTGAAACAAGTAAGAAAGCCTATTTAGCTAGTTTCATCAATCCATCCCGAAGAATGTTATGGCCAGTATGTGGGTTTGCACCAGTATGTGTACCTCGTGTAATGAGACTGACTGGGACAGGTTATGCTGGTTTTGAGATCCCAAAACAGATCAAAAGAAAACTCTTTTGAAACACAACTTCTACTAAGAGGGAGTATGTTTTCCACTGGTGACACTGTAACTGGAAAGCTCAAGTTTTGTCACTGTTAGCAAGTTGTGCTCTAGGTGCAGACAGTGCAGGATCAGCACCATTCGTTTCCCTGCTGGTAATGAATTGTCTTCCTTTTTTATTACAAAGTCCTATTAGTTGAAAACATAGCCTGAAGCCTGACTCAATATGCACCTAAGACTGATCTCATTGTAAGATAACTGGTTAGGATCTCAGCTGAGGTAATCTGGGACTTAAATACTTTAGGCTGTCAAAATACATTAGGATGGGGGCAAATAGCTTCACTCTCTTTTTGGCCTTACAGCTGCTTTCTAGCAAGCAGGGGTCTAGTGTACTTGTAAGGAGCTGGAGGAGTCACTGGAGAATTGGGATGAGGAACAAAAAGGAACAATCTTTTTTTTTATTTCTGAATACCCTGGCAGGTTGATGTTTATTTTTTTGTATGTACCAAATGAAGACTGAAGATAATTAAGTCCCAATCTAGCTGGCCTTTTCTATGTACTTCTGTAGTGCCAAGCACAGCAGACCTCCCATTTCAGTTAAGATCTGTGTGTGTCACTGTCATCTATATGTTTTAAATCAGCCTCTAAATGACTCACTTCCTAGAAAAACCTCTCTGTCCTCTAGTGGAGTTAAAAATAGGGGTAATATTTTCATATATTTGCATAATATTTTTCCTCTTCAGGATGCGTGTTTTCAAATAAGTACTATGAGAGAGTATAAACTGATAAATTTCGACCTAAATCCTGAGTTACAGCAAAATATAAAAAAAAAAAACCCAAGAAGACTCTCTTTCATGAGATAATTCAATCTGTCACAACAAGCAAAAATATGAATCGTAATCTAGTGCCTTAAATCTTTTCATGATAAACAGCAGGACAGACACAGTAACTGTAGTTGACAGATACTCAGTTTTTAAAGTAGTTTGAATGTTTTTGTGGTGTATACTAACAGATTTACAGTTATTTGATGAAGTAAATAAAAATAACAGGTTTAGTAGTCGAGATTTCATTGCATTGGCTTTAGATCCTCTGCAGGTAATTACTACATCTACCTGTCAGTGATGGGGCAATGTGACAGAAAGCCTAATTTATTGAAGGAATCTTCTAAATTTCTCCAGAAGCTTTTAAGAATGAAGATGCAGGTAGAAAAAGCTGTCTTTGTACATAAATGGACTTTGACTTTTCTGTTTCTTTCTGGATAGTTTGTAGGATGCTTGTTAGAAATCACTGCTGCTTTGCAACTGGTATTGTGGCTGTGAAGTAGACACATTTTTGAATGAGAGGTCAGAAATAGCTTGAAGTTAGTGTTCATTTTCACACGTACTTTCTAGTTACAGAGAATTGGGTCTCCAATATTTTTAAATTGTGGGGACTAGAACTGGATATAGTATTCCAGGTGCAGCCTGAGAAGTGCTGAGTAGGGGGGTCAACTGACTATATTCTCATTGCTGTCCTGCTGAAGTAGATTGTGCTGTTGCAATGTTTCTATGGTGAGAGGTGAGTGAAAAATGTGCTTGAAAAATGTGCTACAAGAGTTACAAGGTTTGTAACTTTAGTTCTCAGTGTAGGTCTGTCTGACTTGGTTTCCAAAGCCAGGGCTATTTTCAGTTATGAAGTACATATTAATGCTGCATCGTAACTGGGTCATATATGTGTGTGAGAGGGATATAATGTGATAAGTATAAGAATAAATGTATAGCACCTAGATTCCGTGGTGACTGCTGCTCCATAAATATCTTCAACAAAGGTTAACATATTTCAGGTGTAAGTAGAAACATATTTGAAAGTGAAGGTGACCAAAAATAAAAGTGGAGGACCCCATCTAAAAAGGAAACAGCAGAGAGGATAGAGACAGCATGGCTTCCCAATCCCACACCCCAACACAGCTAGGAAGTAAATAAAAGTAGAGAGGAGTTATCACAATGGTCAACATTAATCTTTGCTAACAGCCCTGTTTCTAGTGCCATGGAATGGTTTTGTATTCCATCAGCACTGGGGTGATCACCAATGTGACTGATAAATCAGTCTACAAGGTCAGTCTGCTTTGTGTTGAAATCTGCACTTAAAGGAGCAAATGTTCCAAACTTTATCTCTTTCATAAAGTCATACTTTATTGCTGAATCAAGCATTTGACTTTGGAGTTATTAGTTGACTGGGATTGTCTGAATCCTCTCCAGATCTTACTCTGAAAGTATGTGTAACATCGTAAGATACGAGCAATGGGTCTCTGATACTTAAGGATGCTTTTATAAGCTCATAAATAGTCAAACAAAATTGCCTTAAAAATAGCTGCGTGGGTTTGTACTAGTTATGGCTTTCTTAATGTTTAGCACCAAAGCAGTAATAAAGGAACACAGACAGGAAAAGAGAAAATGAGAATTGAGAGAAAAAACAATGCTTTTTTAATTGAGAAAAAAAATCACCTTCAAAACTTGGTTTAGGACAATGAAATTTACAGATGAATTGCACTATCTTTTAAAGAATTTAAAACTTTGCCACCATGTATCACTTATTAACAAGATGTGGGATTAGCACATTGTACTGTTCCCATGTACTCTGGATGGTATCAGGTCAGTTTTCACTTCAGCATGCATGCATAAGGAATCCTAAAATGAATCCACAACTTCCTTATTTTTCAGTTGATTTTTTTCAGTGGAGTAAGTAGGAAATCACAGGTCCAAGACGAGACAGAGTTGTTTGGAGTTTTTCTATTTGAATGGATTTTTGTCTTTCATTTTTTTTCTTTTTTGCCTTGAAGGAGGAGCTTAAATTTGGCTGACTCCTGTGATACTATTCATTCTGCTACATGTGTGTATTGGGCACTCCCACAGTTGTTTAATAACTATATTATAACTTTTCTATCAGAATTAGCTTCTGTCTTGGATTAGCCAACCTTTAAAAAATAAATAATCCCTCTTTTCAGATATACCTAATATACTATGTGGCACATACAGCTATTTTGCTGTTTGATAAATTGACCCATTTCATACATTCAGTACTATATACCTACTCAGTGAGCAGATATTTTTTTTCTTCATTCCTCCTCAAAACAAATAATCCACTGACAGAAGCTTAGTAGTAGATCTGAAATTGGGTGGACAGAATCATCCATACCCAAACACTCACTCTTTAGTTGTTGTCAGCTTTTAGTCTGCTGATATATTTGGGTTTTGGTCTGCTGATATATTTGCTAAATATATCATCAATATATTTAGTAGCAATACATGATGAAGAGGTCAGAACTATGATGGCTTGTCTTCAACTGTTCCATATACATAATTTGTGGAAATGAGAAAGAATTTTATCCTGGTGTGGACTTCAAATAAATTAATTAAACTATTACCCAGTTTCGTGGGGGAGTGGGGAAATGGGTTCTTCCCAGACTGTAGTGGGGAAGTTAAAATCAAGGACAGCTTTCACTTCAGTGAAATGTGGTGATGGGGAATGATACTTTTCTTGTCTTTGTTTTTCCAGTAAAATTTCACATAATGAAAGTATCCTGCCTGTCTCCAACAATGATTTTTAATTTTTGGCATCAGGAGTAGTAATACATTTTTGAAAAACATGCTGCCATGTTAGTTCAGATATACAAGTGAAAAGAGCATTACAGAATATCAGGAATTGTTCATTACTGCTCCTTTTGTAAAAATTGTTATAAGATTTATATAGAAACCAGATTTAGGGGAAAGCAAGCAGTTTTATAGAACAAGAAGAGCTTATATTTCTGTATATACCACTGAATAATTGGCTGTGGATATGTTCTCATGTTATAGAGAATTACAGCATTTAAAAGACTTCTTATCAATCACAACTGGATTCCAAAGCTAATAGTCTCAAATTCTAGAAAATGCTAGCTTGAATCAGAAAAATGCTGTTAAACACTCATTTTTACAAATATATATTTGCAAATCCATCTCAAATAAAACTTTTTACAATAATATTTTTACTTTTAAAATTGTCTATAATAAACTGGGTTTATTATGTGCTTTTCCATTGTTTAATGCACATTTTTTTCATCAAATACTCAGTAATTGTTAAATGTAACTCAGAAGAATAACTTTTCCCAATTAATATATAATTCTGCTTTTCACAGATGAATTTTCAAGTGTTTGTTCAGTAACTTTTTGTCCTTTAAGAAATGGAAAAGCAAACTAAATTGTCCCAAAGGGCCTCGCAGCTCAGACTGAAAAATAGAAGAGCGTGGTTAAGCTGAGCCACCTCCTATGGACTAGGAGCTGTCCTAAAGGGAAGGTGCTGAAATACACTGGTTTTGTCCAGAATAATGTGTGATGTGTTATGGACTAAAGCACACATGAAGTGTAGTTTCTACTTTAAAATAGTTATTAAGGCTTTGAAAGAATGAATAATTAGCCTTTTATTTTAAAAAATAGTGTTAATCTCTTAGAGAAAATTATAAAGAAAGATGTTAGCCTTCTCCCCCTACCCCAAGTAATAATTTAAAAATTGTATGCTACTAATGCTGGCCCTTAGCATACAGCTACTAAAAAACAAGAGCCAAGAGGCAGAAGTTTGGTTGTTGACTTTGTATTTTGGTTTTTGGTGGTTTGGGGGGAGTGTGGGGTTTTTTCTTTTTCAGTTTTTGGTCTGGTTGGTTTTTTCCTTTCTCCTTTTTTTTTTTTTTTTGTGAACATCTAAAGGTCACTGTAGCAATAAATTAAAGTGTGTTGCTATGGAACAATTTAAACAGCGGACTCCTTTCTTCCCCATGTTTGTTCTGTACATTCCAGTTATTCGTACAGTATTTCAGCACAGCCAGAAGTCAAACAAAAAGGTCACTACCCAGGTTACTTCTGTTTTGGTCCACCATCCAGTATGTCTTCCTGCTGCATTACATTGTCAAAGTTAGCCTTTCTATTGACAAGCATATTGATGTCCTGATTAATGTACCTCTGCTTTATTGGCGTTTACTACAGGAGACATAATTTTAATGTTTGTATGATCAATAGCTCCATCAACAGCAAGAATTCCTACTGTTAGCCTGCACAGCTCTAACTATGGGGAGTTGTATATTTCTTGATAAATACTACAGAGAAGTTGTAAACATTAGAAAAGCAAAGAAAATTGATGTTCTCTGTAGATTCCTATTGTATTTCTCCCCTAGGAGAGAATGCAAAAACTTTCAAGTAATTCTCTATAGGAAAGGCAACCAGCAGGTACTGGCTCTTTGGGCTGGAATATAAATGTATGGGAAGTAATTACTTTTAGAATTCCCATCGTGTAGTCACTTCATCTCAAATGTGTAAATACCCATAAGAGAAATTATGGCTTGTATTCATTTTTAGATTAAGAAATGACATTTTAAATACCGTTAGTTAACTTCATTAGAGGAATGATATTCTGTGGCTGTCATAGATGCTTCCAGACTTGCAGCTGTCCATAAATTACACAAGGTACCTGAAGGCATCTACTTAAAATGTAGCTGTCGCGGTTTTTGTTCTCGGAATTGTAATGGGCTTTACAATCTCCTGCTCATTGCCAAATAGTTTCATTTCTTCCTTTTGCCTACCTGCTTGCCCAGTTTCTGCCTTTTAAAACCAGAGAAGGAAAAAGAGACTTACTTTTTTTTCAGTTATATAAAGTAGTAAACCTTAATCATAACTATTTTGATAAACTGTGAAATTAGATAGTTTGGAGAATGACAATAAATTGTGCTGTTTCCCAGAAAATCATCTTAAGTATTTTTAAGATTAGATCCCTTAATGTCATTAAAGTTTAGATTCCCCTTTGGTTAGCTACTTTCCTTGATTATCTGAAGGAGGTATATCAATGGCATTTCTCAGTATCTGAGGACTTTCTTGTGTTTGAATTTTCATGAAGAGCACAATTTCTTACAGATGTCCTGGTTACATCAGTCCTGGGTCATCCTTACACAAATGTGAAAATGATGGCTATTTATCATATATTTTATGCATTATATTACTTGCAACCTGTTCCTTCAGTCGGGGATCAGAACAAAGGCTATGTATCTTGAGAGACCGGGTACCTGGCCATTAATTAAGATAATGGTGAAGTGAAAGCTATTGCAAGTTCCCCATCTGCTGAAAAGCAGGTACTGTTCCCTAAACTTTTTGTTAATCCAACAATTTTCAAACTTACACATGTTTTGATCTTTTGGTCCGAATTTCAGATACTGAGGTGTTTATCACCTACTCCCAGCATTGATGTATCACAATAGATGGCCCTCTAAAGCAGAAAAATATTTGTGCAATGATTAAATCCTCTAGAGCTAGTGTTAAGCTGATCACTGCATAAAATGCTAGTGATAGGCAGCTAAATCCTATCACTAGTATACAGAACGAGACAGAAATGAGGTCACTAATGAAGGTTCAGTTAGGGATTGGCTTCACATATTTGTCCATGGAACTGTCTTCCTATATGCCTGTATTCCCGAGTTAATTCACCAAACCAGTGTCATACAAATCTGCAGAGATTTGTGCCTCTGAACATTCATAGAGCATTAGGGATCTTTGGCTAAAATAATAATTAAACATTATAAGTAGGTGCTGCTCCTGATAGCTATCTCTAAAGTTGATTTTAATAGCATATTAATTATTCCACTTGCAGCAAGCCAGCTAGTTTGAGTCATAGCTTTCAAGCAATTGTTTTAACTGTTCAAAAATCTTTAAAGCCACAGGGTTCCCTGGGGGATGCTGATGCTGTCTTTTATGTTAGTGACTTTGGGTCCCCAACTTCTGTTTCTTTCTCCCCTTTTGTTGAGTAGAGACTTGCTGTTCTGAGGTTTCACTAATTTATTTTGAATGCTATGGGACTGTAAATTATTCCTAAGAGGCTGTCAGCATTACAGTCATCTATCTTCTGGGCCATCGTAGGACAACTGAAGTTACAGAGGGGCACAGCAGTTGATGAAGCACTATCTTAGGTGTTGTGGTTTGACCTCAGCCAGCAACTAAGCCCCATGCAGTGGCTTGCTCACTCACCCCTCACTGGGATGGGGAGAGAAAAAGTGAGAAAGCCCAGGGACTGAGATAAAGGCAGTTCAATAGGCAAAGCAAAAGCCACACACACAAGCAAAGCAAGAGAAGAAATTCATTCTCCACTTCCCATGGACAGGCAGGTGTTCAGCCAATCCCAGGAAAGCAGGGCTCTATCACATGTGACTGTTACATGGGAAGATAAAAGCCATCACTACGAACATCACCCCCTTGCTGCTTCTTTCCCCAGCTTTGTATGCTGACAATGACACCATATCCCAGCTGTCCCCTGTCTCAGCTCCTGGTACACCCCCATCCTCCTTGCTGGTGGGGTGGGTTGAGCAGCAGAAGAGGCCTTGGCACTGCCAAGATGAAAACATCTTTATATTATGAACATGATTTTCAGCACAAATCTAAACCATCACCATACTAGCTGCTGTGAAGGAAATTAACTCTGTCCCAGCCAAAACCAGCAGACTGGGTAATGTATATAACTCATACTCTGGAGCAGGTTGGGCTCTGTAGGTTCACTGAGGGAAACATCTGTGTCACAATTAGGCTTAATTTAAAAGGGTTGTGAGGCCTTAAGCGTTAGCTTTGCCTAGATAATGGGTTCTAATTTTGTGTTTCCTCCATAAATTGTACGAGCGTATAAATATTTGTTATTAAATAAGCTGAAATGTGTGAGTGTCTGTGTACATCAACTTTTTTATTAAATAGAAGACTTTAGTATATTAATATTTATTTGAAACAGTAATGTAAAGTCCAGGTTTCAGGAAGCAATGATGCTTTTTGGCCTTAGGCATGTTATTTAACTTCCTTGTGATTTATATCACTTTGGGATGCATGAGGGTAATTTTCCAAACTTGATCCTGGAACAGAAAGCTGCTCGGGTAAGTACAAAATTAACATTAGAGAAATTTTTTGCACTGTTTCACAATGCCCCTTTTTTATGAACACCTCCAACACAGGTACCATTTGGAAAGATTTAATAGTAGAAATGTGCTGCTTTTTTTCTTTTTTTAAGGAGAATATACCCCTGTACAAACAGTTCCAGCAGAATCCAGGAAAAATGGTACTCAGGTTTCATTTTCAGGATTGGTCATTCATCCAACTTTTAGCCTCAGGGTTCTCCACAATTCAGCTTTCACTTTTTTCTGTTTTTTTTTATTTTTTTAAGCAATCACTATAGCAACCTCATCTTATCTGATGAGCAGTGCACAGAGAGGGCAGATACCCATGCATGCAGCCTAAGATTAAGAACAAAACAAAACAGAGAGTTGGGTAGGTGAGTGAGGTAGTATATTAGCCTGTCACAACAGAAGATCTGAGCCCAGGCTGCAGTTTTTGTTAGCAGGGACAAATTTTGAGATGTCATCCGCACTAGTGGACATCTCAACTTGATTAGTGGTTTCTCCTTTAAAGAGAGAAATGCCAGTGTAACTGGTGGAGTCTATGACTGAGAAGAACTGTATGGAATAATTAATCAGGTTTTAAATGCTATTCCTTTTATTTGAGAGCAACACAGTGTCACAGGTAATGTAGGGGCAAAATTAGGGATGTGTACTGACAGCTGTGTTTAATCAGGGGGAGATGTGTGAGGACAATATGACACAAGGAACAGCAGACTTTACATAAGATTTTAGGTAGAGGCTTGGATTTGTGCTTAACTAAAAAGCTCCCTGGGCTCTGACAGGCTGTGTCAAACTTTGAAACTTGCAGTATGATAATACATTAATTCAAACCACTCGGTTCTTCCATCTTTATTCTTGTTGATTAGTCCTTAACTAATGCTAATTGTAATGAAAGACTGCATTGGAACAGAGTAGCATCCAAAGGACAAAGCGATGCTACACATCTCAGCCCCAGATCTGTGGAGCTAATGAAGCAGTAACAGGCTGTTGTATGAATGAAACAGTTCAAGAAAAGGTGCATCTAAGTCACCTGCTGGGTGATTCGTTTTCCTCTCTGTTGAGGAGGAATGCAGTGAGCATTTGAACTACATGCTTTTCTGTCACACCCCTTTCTTCTTCTGCTGGACACCAGAGAAGTTTCTATCCCTCTATGCCCCAGTTTTGTTCTCACAGCTCTGTACTGATCAGCCTACTTCTTTCTTTGTGGTTTGTGCTAGTGAGAGCAGCACAAGAAGCAGGGAAAGGTCAGCACTCATCTACTCTGCATTTATACTTCAGTGCATTGTTTGTTGTAGTCAAGGATTTTAGTTTCACACATCATATTAGTTGCAAAGGAAATAACTGAGAACTTCTATATAATATGTGAAAGAAGAATGTTAATGTGCTCCATCTGCTGTTCTGGGCTAATACGGACTCTTGTCTCTGGTGCCAGTTCTCTGTGCAACTGGGAAAGTGCGAAGAGCACATTTTTCACTTCTTACCATGAAAGAGGGGACGTGTTTTAAATAGAACTTTTCAAGAAATGTCTTCTACTTGCATTCATGATGGGTGCCAGAACTCTGCCTATACGCATGCCTCAATTGCAGAGTAAGGTTAATTGCACCTCAGCCTTCACCTTCTGAATAGATGCTATTTTACACCGATTTATACTGGTATTTTTACTGATGGAGGTCATTGTATTCTTCAGCTCAGTGGTTATCAATTTACTTTTTCTATCCTCACTCCAGGCTCTAAAAGGGCCAGGGAACTTAGTGAAATTCTCTGGCAATTTTCTGGAGTGGCAATGCATGCATCTGTCTGTACTGGGCCTCATTAGCACAGAGGATGCCTGGGCTGGATATTTGCTTTGTGGTTCATCCAAGTTGGGTTGTACAGATGACTTGAAGGAGAGGCTCTACTTCTTTCTGAGGGCGTGAAGCCTTTGAGGTGATTTCTCTGCAGCACACCAGTGTGTTGGCCCCACTCCAAGTGTCCAGCACATTGACACATGGATCAGGAAGGGAAAATGGAAGGCATTTCATTATGAATGCTTTAGCAGGTGGCAGTGTGGAGGAGGTGATGAGAAAGAGACAAATGAGTGAGAGTTGAAAGGTCTGTTATTGACAGCTTTAGCCACAGTTTTTCTTCTTATCTTGAACCTTAGTGATGCACTCTCCTGACACATACCTGAGGTCTCAAGACTCAGAGCTTGCTCAAACCCCGAGCTATGTTTCCCACTTTTTTCCTGTAGACATATAAGGAGAGAGGGTATGTTAATCTAGTGTAATTTCTCATCCCTGAGCTCTTGTGACAAAAGATGCAGAGCAAGAAGCCACTGTGAAAAATCATTTGCAGGGTGGGGATGATAGAAGTGCCTTGGTTGTAGGCAGAAAAAGAGGTCTTTTTTTTCCATGTATTTCATCATGGGGAGGAAAATTCATGGTGGAGAGATGATATAATTCAAGTTAGTGGGATGACTTTATCAACTCATATTTTACAGGAACCTAAACAGCTGGTTGAAAACAGAAAGCCATTTACGTTACTATAAAGAAGCATCATTCACAACTGTTAGCTGCTGATTCCTGTTACACAGTATTTGAAAGAGGAGTCTCAAACCAGTTCTATAGCAAGTCAGAAATTAAGCTACAAATTTGGCAACTGCAGAATAAACGAGGTCTTTACTTTTAAAAACTTTAAAGCCTGAGGTAGCGAAGGGACAGTTATCAAAATATACCCAAGCACTTAGGTACAGAGTTTATAAATCTCCAGCCCTCACCCTGCAGGAAAATCTATATACTAAAAAGCCCATCTTACTAGTAAACCAAAATTTCTCTTCTAAATCTAAGGAACTAAGTAAGCCTTAATGTTCTTCTGATGCTGCTTTATCCCAAATCATAGGGGGAATTTGGACTGCTGGGAATAGACGGATGTATTTGAAAGTGGCTTTTTTTTTCTCTACCCTATTTAAAAACAACATAACAAGCTCCTCAGTCTCTGCTTTCAACCCAGTTATCGTATGCTTTTAATTGAACATATGAAATCAATACCAATTTAGCTGAGATCTAAGAATCTATGGCTTGAACAGTAGGTGTCTGATGTGAACAGTAGGCATTTGATGAGTAGCCTTTTAAGGGTAGATACCAAAAGTTCAAATGATTTTAAACCAGAACGCAACAAGCTATAAATGCTCTCATGAAAAGTGGAAAAAAGGGGCACTGATTCAGTTGCAGGATCAGTCTAGATTGCTTTTTCTTCTGAACTTTGGTCACCAGTCTTTTACCCTTGCAACTGAATTTGCTGTAGAAACTTAGAAGGATAAACAATATTGAAACTCTCAAGCATGATTTAGTGTTACCAAGGTAACCAATTGTAATTAATTTTAAGCACCAGCTGGCTTGTGATGAGCATGAAACCTGACAAAGGCTCTCAGAAGGACCGTTTCCCATTTTCTTAGCTGCAGTAATAAGAATATGAGAAATTTCTTTAAATAAATCATCTACAACAACAAATCAAGCCGTAGCTTTGATTACCAGTCAGTAAAAAAGATCAAGGAATAGTTTCCAGATGTAGAGAAGCAGAGATGGACAGCAAAAGATCAGGAATCGTAAACTCTAAATTGATGGGCTGGGGAGACTGGTTAAAATATATAGTCTTTTAGGATCATATTTTCAATTTTTTTCTTTCACTCCCTAGAACTTGAAATGTTTTCTTTCACTGCTAATTTTTCTTGAATCAATGCCATGATTATTGCATAATTCTCAGGCCCCATCATGTAACATTTTGCACAATCATAATGAATATCCAAAGACTTAGCGATATAAATAGGCTCTTTTCAAAAGAGTAAATCAGAAAATGAATGAGGGCAGGTTTCGTAGTCTATATGTTCAAATAAAGGCACAGAAAAATGCAGAGTGCCTGAATATTTAGAAACTGAGCTAAGTTA
Source organism: Gallinula chloropus (assembly GCF_964237585.1). Lineage (NCBI taxonomy): Eukaryota > Metazoa > Chordata > Aves > Gruiformes > Rallidae > Gallinula > Gallinula chloropus. The sequence goes on from NC_140091.1 coordinate 30,945,776, forward strand.
CTGACATGGCTGATCATTTTGCTTTCTGAATGTCAGCTTTGGTCTGAAGAGTTTTAGTTATTCCACGTTGTGGGGCAATGCAGTGTCAAAGCAATAACAAGCGGGGTGTTTTTTCCTTTGTTTTTAAATGGGAAGATATTCTAATCCAAAAGATTGCCAATACTTGATGTGAAAATAAATATCCTATCTTAAATTAAGTAGTTATTAAACTCAAGTAAGTAAAATTGCTTAATTTCTCATTTGGTTTTGATGCTGATCTCCTTAACCACAACTGAAAGCTTAAGATTAGTGAAAGCTTAACCATTACTATTGCTCAAAATAAACATCTTTGGAAAAGAAATTAATTTCCCAATTGTACAGCAGTGCTGTACTGGGGGTTATGTGTATATATGTGTGTGTGTGTATATAGATAAAATATAAAAATTTAGAGTTTCAAATAACTGAGAGTGAATAAGCATGGTTACCACTTTAACCCTATACAAGATATGTTATAACCTGTGTTGGGATAACCCTGATTCTAATCAGGTTTGTGCTGGTGTCCCTGTGTTACATCCACAGGGAACTAGTGAATCACACTAATATAATGGAAGTCAGTGAAATTATAGCTGAATTATTCCAGAATAACTGATATAAAAAGCTGTCCTGTTTAGACTGTCACTTAGCACCGTGTGTTCCTAATGAGCCACACTTCTGCTTTTAATTCAGCTGAGTTGAGAGGATGTTGCAGACACTCATACCGCAGGCAAGTTCATAGCCAGAATATGTAGGACTAGAGGCAGCTGGTTACTGGTTGTTGTCTGGTTCAGAGCATCCTCTTAGGCAGCACGTGCTGTGGACACTCAGTGGTTTTCCTTCAGGGCCAGAATTTCACGTGACACAGTCTGGATGGGACAGGCAGTTCGGCTCCAGCCTGTCCTATCACTGATGTCTTTGGCCACTTACATGTGCAGCTACATTCAAAATGTAACATGATGAGTTTTCCTGAGATCTTCTCTTCCTCCTTTTCTGTGCTTCTGTCATGGCTTAGCCCCAGCTGGCACCCTTGCACCACACAGCTGCTTGCATCCTGGTGGGATGGGGAGGACAAATGGAAGAAAAAGAGAAAACTTGTCTTGGGATAAGGGCAGTTTACTGGGACAGCACAGGAAGAGGGAAGTAACAACAGTACTCGTCACAGAGTGTACAAAGTAGGTGATCCACAGTACATTTTGCTTATCCAACCAGACACTGTCTGTCCTGCAGGCTCTGCTCCTCCCTGCTCAGCCCCCTTTATAAAATGAGCATGATGTCATATGGTATGCAATATCCCTTTGGGCAGTTTGGGCCAGCTTTCCTGGCTGTGTCCTCTCCTAGGTTCTTGTGAAAATTTGCTCTATCCTACCTGAAACCCAGGAGAGTTTCTTCTCCCTATTGTGAGAAGGGGATGTACCCTATTTCAGACATTTTATCCTCAATGCCTGGAAGAGGGGGAAACCATAATATTTATATCTATTACTCAGTTGTCCTTTGTTCTTGGTAGCTTTTCAGTGCAGCAGCCTGGAACTGATATCATTCTTAAGGGTTTTACTTGCCTCCAGAGAGGTCTGAATGGCAGCAGTAAAATTACTTCCTCTTACTAGTTCTATTCCTGTATTATATAGAAATGTAGAAGCAGCACAGCTGCTTGTTACTAATCTTCAGTAACAGATTACAGCTCCTTCTGTAAACTATGTCCTGAAGAGTATTCTGGTTTTAAATTCATTGATGTTGGTAAATTTTCTTTTGGTGCAGGTCAGGAGAATGAGTCCACCCCAGTGGCATGACAACCTGTGACTCAGACTCTGCAGTAGGAAGAAAAACTGCACTCTTGTTTACTTGCTTAATTTTTCATGTGAGTTTTTTTTGGTTGTGTTGTTTAGGTTTTTCTTTCCCCCTAACTACAAATCAAGCTTGCTTTCAAAGCATGTTTCTAAATCAAAGTATTTAATGCCTGTTAGCTAATTATGCTTTCAGAACATGAAAACTTTGAAAATCAAATATTTATTTTGAAAAATTTTTGTTCTCATCAACAGTTGATTTGACTTATAATTAATTCCTTCTGCAACACTAACATATTTTGCTGTGAATTTAGAGAAACAATAACTGTTCTATCCAAATAAAATCGTGTATGTACAGACAGATAACTGTTGCTGGAATACACATGATTTGCCCTTAATATCCAATAGTTCTTATGTTCAAAAGTATCTGTTAACTGACTTTTCTTAAACTTCTGTTATTTTTCTTATTCATCTCAAGTCATTCAAGGGAAAATGCAGAAACTTAATCAGGTGGAACCCTACTAAATGGTTTTTAATTGGTTTGCCCGCAATTAGAAACAGAAATGCAATAATTCAGTGTTAAATGTCTTTATTGAAGTTAATGAAGTGATATTTACACACTCGCTTAGAAAAGGGCCTTCAACACCCAGAAACAAAATTCACACCTCTAGTTTAACAATGCAATGCAGTCAGGATGACACCAGTTGCATTTTCTGTAATGGATCATTTATAAAGGCAGGTAGATTTTTAATTATTTTCACCTCTGGTTTGCGTGAAACCTGAGATACTCCTTGTGATGGCTAAACAAAGACTTGAGAAACTTCTGAAAACTTTGAAGGATAATGTCTGAGGGCTGAGAGCATTCACAGCCTCAGGCTATGCCATGAAACAGCCACAGTATTACTCAGTCTCAAAATCCACAGTACAGTTTTAAAGATTCGTTGTGGGAGTATTAAGGGGAGTAGGGGGAAAGCTTAGAAGTGTTTGACTTCTGGTATTTCTACATATGTGTAGGATAAAAAGCCTTAGACTATTACCATATCTAAACCAGTTTCGGTTTTGTGTTATTAGAATTCAAAGAGATTTAGTACAGGAAACAAGAATGAAAAGATCAGGACTGCGATGATGGGGGGAAAGATCATTCTATTTTTGTATTCAAACAGTCTAAAAGTAGGAATTAAAACTGTTTAGGAGGGATTTTTCAAGTTCAGTAGCATGTCCACGTGTCATAATGAAGTCTCTAATAGGTTATCCCCAAGTTTGATGACACATCCTTAATAAAATCACACACATGTAAATCAGAATATTAAGTTTTGTTATCCAGGCTTTTATTTCTGCCTTATTGATCCGTGCAGCTGAGTTGCATTTTCCCTGTATTTGTCAGTTCAGTTTCAGACTGAATCCTGGCAAACACAGGCTCTTGTCACCCATTAGACTTACTCTGATTGTTTCTTAATAGCCCTCACATTGAAATTGTTTACTGCCGACTGTTGAAATTAAGGATAGTGCCTGGCAGCCCAAGAGAAACAAAATTTCCAAATTAGAGGCTCAGCACTTTTCATTTCTCAGGAGCCTTTACATCAAATGCTCTCAGAAAGCCGATAGAAGGCATTTTAGTCATTTAGATCTGGGTTAAATGATTTTAATTTATTTATTTACTAAATCAGGTTTAGCAGTAAGATACTGCTTAAAAATCAGTTAAGGATTTTGATGCTTATCTGGTACGGGAGCATGAACGAGAGAAGATGCTGTGCCAAGCTGCCAATGTGGATTTTCTGCTTATCTTCTAGTATTTCTGCATACATGTAGGCTAAAAAGCATTGGATTATTACCATATCTACCTCTACAGTGCTGCTGGTATTTCTGTCTGCTGCTTTTATTGAAAGAAACAGTTCCTCTGCCTGTGTACTGGCTGAAGCAAGGAACAAATTCCTGCCAGGGACTGCTGAAGAAACAAAGCTTTACTCTAGATGTGAAAGTGATATGACACTGGTGTGGTTGACCAGGGTTGAAATGTGTGGTCCTATAGCACAATAATAGCATATTGCCTTTGCTAGCTGCAGGGCCAAGCACTGGTCTTCCTAGGAGAACATTTTCTTCTGACCAGGTGGCTGTGCCCTGTTTGCTTTGCTTGTATATATCTTTGCATGGTACAAAATTAGTTTTCATATAGATAATAGTAACAAGTCGGTATTCTGTGTAGAATAAGATATTTATGGCTGTAGAGTAACGCAGCAATGTGGGGCTGGTATGACAGCAGAGGCCTTGAAAGTAGGGACATGAGATGCAGTCTGGTGGTGTACAAGCAGGGGATGATAGGAGACAGGACCCACGCTAATGCTGGACATCCTCAGGATTGTAAAGAAAAATAAATAATGTCTGGGGTTCAATGAAAGCAAGCCAGGTGTGGGATTTGGACAAAATAAGCTTTAGGGATAGCAAAGAAATAGTATCTAACATATGTAAAGCACACCATGTGTAGTATATGAATTTGCAGACTATTGAAGGAAAAGCAACGTGTAAAAATATGTTAGGAAACATATAGGAATTACCCCAGTTGGGTCCTGGAGTGACGAAAAAGAAACCACCAGCATCATAAACCTCCAAGTGAAAGACTCCTTGTGTGTAGGACTTGCTATCCATCTCCATGACCACACTGAAGCCATTGACGTTAGGACCCAGAGGAACATAACATGGGTGAATGTAACAGTGACAAAGGCATAGACACCAGCAATGTAAGGGTTTTAATTTGAAAGTTTTAATATTACCATTTTTTGTGGAGTTTTTTTTTTCCTTTTTCTGGGTAAGTTTGGACTAATAATTCTTAGGCTGTTACGATTTCAGTTGTACTAACAAAATGAAATTTGGCTTTACATGTTTCATTTTTGTCCATAACAAGATTTTGAACATAAATGATTAAGATACATAAAACTGAATGATACAAAGTAAGAAGCGTTGCGACCTCTGAAGAATACGTGAGCTGTAGTCCTAGCTGAGCAGCTGCTGAGGTAGCCAGTCACTGTCCTCCTCCTCCAGTCATACTGCTTTGTGTGCAAGGGGGTCTTACTGCTCTGCTCCTAAGGTCTGTATCCTTTTTCCTACTCGGAATGCATGTTTTGCTAAGGGAAGCCCTACTGATATTCTGCTAGAGGTTGCATTGCCTGTCACCACTAAGTCCCATTTGCTGCACAACCACATCTCATGCTCACTGGTCCATTCTAGTCAGCTCTTCCAGACATTCTGAGAAAAAACATACTGCTGCTTCTTCCTTGAAATCTGCTTCTCTTCCTGTGGCTGAGCTGAGATGCTATTTTTACTTCCAAATTGCAGACTGTAGACTGGTTTGGGTTTGGTGTCCGTCCCCCAACCCCCCACCTGCAATGCTGTTTTTTCTAATTTCTTTAAAACTCTCCAGCATGCAATCTCAGCAACTGAGATAAATCAAACTCTGTGTGTGACTATGTATTTAATTCTCTTGATCTTGTGTTAAAAAAACAGGTTGCTCTAATGTTTACTTTTTCCTTAGCCCTTCACCTGTATTCAAATTAGTTTCCTTAGACTGTGGTGCTGTGACTAATCCACACACATCTGACCTCAGGAGGTGCATCGATCCTGCTCTTGGATCAAATGGCAAGGTGACCATATGTGGGGCTAGATCAGCTGGCCTGAAGTTTCTCATATTTACTTTTTGATGGGGTAACTTTTCCATTGAATAAGTCAGATGGTCCAGCTCCCTGTGTAATTTCACACTGCTGGGGTGATTGGTGATCTATGGCTGAGATCAGAGAGGCCACAGCTATCCATAGTTAGTTTGTGTGAATGCATTTTAGGAAGCAGAGTCCACTCTCCTCACAGAAGGAGGCAGCAACACTTTGCATTCAGGGAAGTAGAATCTGGCTTATTTTACTGGTGAAAAAGATGAGTGGATGAACTTGTACGTGAGAGATGTTAGAAAATCTAAAAGTCCAAGAGAAGTGAGAACTGAGGGCTAAAGAAAAGGATGCAAAACCATTTTGCTGCCTCCCTTTCACTCCTCTGAAGTGCATTCTTAGCGTGGGGGAAGCATGTGTTGTGTTTGCAGGCTATTTACAAAGAAACAAAGGTGATGGTGGTTCTTTGCCCTTTACAAGGTCCAATGTTTTCTGTAGGTGAACTTGTGTACATTCTGTGATAAAGAGCTGCATTCTTGGTCTCTAAATACCTGCTTTTTCTTGTCAAGGCTACGTGTTGTGCACTAGCAGTGTGTCAATAAAGTAATGGACAGAAATGAATCAGAACATATGAATACTCGAAAAATGTTAATGCTTCTGAAAAATGCCAGGTCCTTGGTTGGCCACATCTTTACCACCTCTCTATCTACCATCTTCTTGCCACTTTTCAGCTGTTTTGTTCTGAGGGACAGAGGTGCCAGGATTCCCTGGCACATTTCTGAATAAGCCTTCTTGTAGTTGAATGGTTTTTCTTGTATCAAGTGTGAATGTTGCTGGCTTTTATTTTTCATGGCTCTAGGTTGGGAGGTGGAATTGAGGCGGTTTTGTTGTTGTTTTGTTTATGTATTTTAGTAGGATGTTTGATATGATAAAATCCTAAAATCCAAATCCCCTGTGAGTCGTGGGATGTCACACTGTATGTAGTGATAATCCCAGAGGAAAAAACCCAAACCCTTCCCAGCACAAAACTAAACTTTCTTGCACTGGTGACTCAAAAATAGGGCAATTCTACAATGCTTTAGAAATGAGAGAGTAACTGGACTTTAGGAAGAAATGATCTTTTCATGCTTAACAAAGTAATGCACCTTGAGATTTATTTCTCATCTCTAATGCAGTTTTGACAGAATAACAGGACAGAATGTACCTGTTCTTTTGCTTTTATCAGTTTCTTTGGAGCATAGCATGAGCACAGACTGAAACAAATACAAGTGGCAGAGCAGTCCTCAGAATTTTAATTCATTTTTCCTCCTATATAAAGCAGGCCTTACCAGCCACACATACTTTAGGAAAAGTATTTATTGTAGAAAAGGATTCTTCAAAGTATCTCAGAAGAGTTGTAGGCAAAGATCCGTGGTAATACTTCAGAATAGGTGACCTGGGTAAATGAAGGAGCTTTGTGATTTGATCCAGAACAGAGTGGGAGAGGAGCAAATCCTGCCTCTCTTCAGTCTTTCACTTCCTGGCGATGATTCAAAGAAAAGGGTCATGAAAATAACAAGTGTGAACTGTGTCAAATTCTGTCTCTCTTCCCATCCTGTCTCATTCAGTACACAGGATGAATGGCTGTGCTGATCATTAAGGGGTTGGTGTGTCTCCACCTCGCTGTTTGTAAAGAAAAATTGTCACAGGCGTTAAGTGTCACAACGTTCATGTGTCTCTCCTGTCTGTTGGTCAACTGAAAGGCCAAATGGCTGCTGAGAGAGAACCAGAGATGATCCATCACCAGAGATGATGCACTGGAGAGAGACAGTGGGCCAATTCACTGGTGATTTTACAAACATGAAAGACTTTTCTCTGTGCTCACTAAGTAGGAATAAAATGTATTCTTTTTTCAGATAGGCCTAATAGGCTTAGAAAGATTTGCTTAATTCAAAGAAATGTGTACACTTAACAAATTGTTTCTTAGGTTCTATCTACTTCTTTTTTTTTTTTTTACCTGGAAGATAATTCCTTTTTTTTTTTTTTTCAAATGGAGAGCCACACCGTTCACAGGACTGGATGAGAAGAAAGGGACAGAAGCTTTCCACATTACCAATGAGTTGCCCCATGTTTTTGTGCTACAGAAAGCATGCCAGTTTTACAAAGTTGTTTGCAGTGTAGCATATGGCACACTGAGCAGAGCCCTCCACGGGAAGGCAAGTATTGTGTTTGTGGTAAAGGTGACAGGTTCACACATAGTGCTATGCCCAGCTGCATGGGCTTCCTGGCACAGGCTTACATTGACTCTGGAATCTTCATGCTCCCCTATTTCCCTGGGGCTTGCAGCGATGTATGGATGAGGAAAGGTGGGCTTTCCCAGGATGTTTTTAAAAATTCTGACTGTATTGTGGAGACCTTCAGGGTCCTCATCAAAGAATTAATAAGGGCAACTTAAGAGTGACATACATAATATAAATGTATTTCTGTGATAGCAGTGGAAGTAGCACTTTGCTGGGTCTAGATAAATATTTCTAGAGGGAGGGTGAGCTTTGGGGGGAAGAGGGGTGCATTTAAAATGTTGTTCAATACTACATGTATAGGAGCACAGTGGAATGGGCTGTGGCATATGGAGAGCTATCAGCAGTGAAAATGAGTGAGGAGAAGCCTGAGAGTTAAATAATGAAGCAGTGGTAGGAAACAGGGATGGGAGAAGGGAAAAATTCTTTTTTGTATGTATATTTCCCTGAAATAAACAGGTGATGTATCCATTAAAAACACATTAATTTATACTCCAGGGATTACTGCTAAGTGGTAATATCTACACACAATGTTGCTAATCTATCTCCACCATCATCTTTTTTGTAGAGCAAGAACTGTAATTCATTGTTTTACTGTATTTACTTGACATTTTGGAATATATTCTAGATAATGAGTTGTGAGCGTGAAGTGCTCAGTATGTTAAAAGACGATGAAGTTTTAGGTCACCCAGTCATCAGGAAAAGTTTTACTTTGTGTTTGCCATCACTATTTCTTGCCATAGATAGATGCTAAAAGATGTCTACAAATAGACTTAAAATAATGAGGAACTGATAATGCTGAAAATATGCAGCCAATTCAAAAGGTTTGTGTCTGAACAGTGTTTTATGTATGTGTCATGGCAAGTATTTCCCCTCAGGTCGCTGTTTTGGACAGAATGATTGACCTCTACTGCAGAAGGCAGGTTTTAAATGTAAATCAGCTATAGATGCTGCTTTCTGGTTTCTAGGTGTAAAAGGAGGTTACTAGTTTTTCCTAACACATGGGGTAAGGTGGTAGTTAAACCAGACTGGAAGGAACTTCTAACGTCATCAGGCTTTGTCCTTTAATGCTGCAAATTCCATGCCATGTAATTAATTGCATTAATTTAGTGAGCTTTATGTTTAAAGCAGTCAGGAAAACCATGTGCTGCAGTTTTGTGAGGCTGTGCTGCTGAGATGGTTTCTTTAAGCAGCAGTTAGAGTTTTCTGCCAGCCTGAACTATAAACAACGAGCAATTCAAGGCCAAAGTTGCGGCCCAAGAGACAGTCGAGCGCCTCTGAGAATCACAGAGAGGAGAAAACAACCCGGCAGCAGCTGCATTTTGCCACTGAAGGAGCAAGAAGATGTAACGAGCTGTGCAGACACCAAGGCCAGGAAAGGGCAGGGGAGGAGGTGACCCAAGTGCCAGAGAGAAAGATTCCCCTGCAGCCCCTGGAGAAACCCATGGAAAAGGCCGAGACCCCACCTGCAGCCCGTGGAGGGGCTCCAGGCTGGATGGAGCAGGTGGAGACATAGACCCTGCGTTGGGACAAGCCACTGCAGCCATGAGGAGAAACAGAGACATAGAGAAAACACTGTGACCCTACATTGGGACAAACCACTGCAGCCATGAGGAGAATCAGAGACACAGAGACGAGTGAGAGAGAGATTTGCACCGGACCAGGTTTGCTGAGGGAGGCTGGTGACCCCACAGAGGACTGGGACCTACAGACATTGTGATTTATGACTGCCAGCCATAGCAGTGACCCACGCCAGGGCAGCTGGTGAATAGATAAAGCCCTGGGGAAAGGATTCATGTTGGAGAAGTTCATGGAGGACTGTCTTCTGTGGGTGAGACCCCACGGTGCAGCAGGGGGAGGGTGTGGAATGAATACCCACCCCCTGGCCGAGAAGGAAACCAACTTGCAAGGGACTGACCGAAGCCCCTTTCCCCAGTCCCTGCCCCCTGTGCTGCAAATGGGAGGAAGAAGGGAGTGAAATCATGACCAGAGTGAGGTCTGCTAAGAAGGGAGTGGGAAGGAAAGCAGCTCATGAAGAAGTAACCGAGAACCCCCTTTTTCCCAGTCCCTGCCCCGCTGTGCTGCGAGCAGGAGGAAGAAGGGAGCAAGATAATGGCTAAAGGGAAGTCTGCTTAGAATGGAGGGGTAGGGGGAAGATGCTACTGAGAACCCCATTTTCCCCAGTCCCTGCCCCCCCTGTACTGCGAGCGGAGGGGAAAAAGGGAGCAAAATCCTGACTAAAGTCTGCTAAGAAGGGAGTGGTGGGGGAAAGTGATTTAAGATCTGGTTGTGTTTGTTTCAAGATCTGGTCACACTCCCAAGTCCATTTTTTTTCTTCACTGTTTTTTGTAGTTGTAGTGTAGTGTAATAGAGTAGTTTCTCTCTTCTTCACTTTGTGTTGAGTCTGTTTTGCCCACGTCAATGACAGGATGATCTCTCCTTGTCCTTATTTTGACTCCTGAGCCTCTTAATATATATATTTTCTCCCCTGTCCAACTAAGGGGATTAGTAGACTGTGGTGGACGTCTGACCTCCAGCCAGGGCAAAACCACCACACCATGAAAGACATAATTGATCTAATAGTTAGGACTTCTTTTATTTTTAGCCTAAATTTGCTCATGGCCAGCTAATACCTGAGTTTTGGGGTTTTGTTTTGGGTTTTTTCAACATTGTCCTTTAGCATCAAAGTAGATCTTCAGAGCTGTGTATCCCTTGGCCCTACTTGTAAAAATTATTTGTTTAGATTAAAGACACACCTCCCCAACCCCCCAAAAAAACCCACTAGAAAACCACAGCAAAGCTTCCTTATGGTCAACTCTGTTTCCCTTGTCCATCTAAGGGGTCTGTTTCTGCACCAGTTCTAGTTTAAATAACTCTTGAAGACATTTGATAAGTGTGATATGCGTTGATTCAGACATCTTGTACAATTATTTTTCTTCCTTAGTGTGTCCTAAGGTCATATCAGATTCTTCTGCAGCTGTGCCAAATTGATGGGTTATAGTCTATGATCAACTTTCCTTTCTTTAGATGCTTTCCATGTGTAAATTCCAAAGTAGCCAAGTAAATTGCTTTATTTTTATGAGTTGAATTCTGCTGCTTCTCCTACAGCAGTTCTTAAGATTTTCATCTCTCTGATAATTTCATCTTCCTCTTCATTAAAGATAATGTAACCTGCTCACTCCTGCTTGTGTCCCTGCCATTGATGAGAGTGCTAAATAAAATACTTCATGAGAATAGATTCTGTGAGGAATTAGAAATAACCTGTTTCTTACCAGGTGCTTTCCCTTTCACTGCTTTCATTTTCCTTTTCCTTTAAACTCCTTAATTCCTTGCATGTTTTAAATTCCACTGCTAATCCTCACTTTCTGACTTTACTACTAGCTCTAATGTGACACCATCTGTAATGCCTTCCTGAAATCCTGTTAGATAAGATTTTCTTTGTACCTCGTTATGTTGTATTGAAAATCTATTGAGGAAAAGCTGTCAGGTTAGCCTAGCGTGATCCACAGCTGGCACAATCACATTGTGTTAGATCTCCTTTTCCAGTTTCAAACAGGTTTTTAATTATTTTTTTTCTTGCCAGATTTGTTTCAGACTTTTGCATGCTCTTGAAGACAGTCTATTGCCAAGTGGCTCATTTGTGTGTGTGTATGTGGAGGGGTTTTATCTCTCTTTGAGTGTGTACTTTCAAAGGGGCAGTAGCATTAATGAGAGTTAGTTCCAGGAATAAATGCATTGGGGACTGCAAGGCTCCTGAGTGTTAAAATTAATTGGTGTTGGAAATTAGCTTTTAGACTACTAATAACAATGCTAAGCCACTTAAGTATATCTAAATAAACCTGAGATTTGTTCAAATGAAATAATACTGGACAAGGATTTATTTTTCTTGTGTGTAGTACTAGTGACTCAAATGAAAATCAACATATAAATGAAAAGGCAGAATTTTACCTGCTTAAGCTTTATCTGAGCCATGGGACACTACAGGGAGAACACATCTGGGAAACTTAAAATTTTCCAAAGGTCAAGAAGGAGCCCTTTTTGCACTCCTAGAACACTGCCACTTGACGTAGTGCAAGTTGTTGGAGTAACATTGAGAAAACATAATAACTAATTTTTTTAAGTCCATGTAGTTGTAAGATGATGTTGAAATTATGTCTGGAAGCTTATTCTTCCCAATTCCACCTCCACACGTAATGTCAGTTCTTTTTAGACATTCCGTCATTGCATTTCATACCCAGTGGAAATGATTCTGCTTAAATTAGAGCACACAACGCCAAGGGGATTTAATCACAAATGGTTTTGATACTGTGTAAACATTAATTTAGTAACACAAGGCAGCTGCAAATGATATTAAGTAATTTGCTGTGTAGGAATAATAGATGGAAAGTGGATTTTAATCATATTCTTTAGCTACTTTCTGGAAAAATATTTCTCATGCAATGAACCAATGTCAATCCCATGATTATGGGATACTTGGGAAAGGTTTGTGCTGAGTGCTCCATTAAACTATAAATTATACATTCTTTGATACATAATTTGGGTAGGGAAACAATTGTGAGTGCATCTTTGTGGTCCCCTACAATAGTTGATCCCATCGTTCTCATTGACCAGACACTCACTTCAGTAGGGAATGCACGTATTGAGTGAAAGAACAACACAGTCTGCTGTGAGGCAAAAAATCATCAGGCTTCATTACAACCCACTCCACTTACTATTCTATTTAGCGTACCTTTCATGGACTTTTGAACAATTTTACAGACCTTTGGTTGCTGTGAGTTTTTTAATTCATGTAGAGAGGTTTGAACTTATACCAATTAATTTCTCCTCTTTTTTTTTTTTTTCAGTTAGAAGTGGCATCATTGAAACTGGAATTGTAGTTACTCTTTTATAAGCATTTTTCACAACTTTCATATAGCTGATGTGCTTTTGATTTGGTGTTCTGGTAGGTAGATTATCCAAGAGCATTTCAATTTGTACTTCTTGTGCTGTCATTTTTATTGCAACTTCCTCTGCCACCTGATATTTTCACACTGTGTACCAATCCCATTGAAAAGGTGGGATACCTGCAAAATTAATTGGTATCACCCTAAGATTCTGTTCACTCAAACACTTATTTCCTGACCTAAATCCACATTTTAGGGTTTAATTAAAATAATGACATTTGATGGTTTTCCTTACTATCTTGAACCAAATGAAAGTTTAACGGATTTCTGGAATGGAAAGAGGCACTATTCAGACCAAAAATAAAAACACCAACCAAATGATCGATGCAGTATGATGCTGTAAGCCTGCTCTCATTTGAGGACATGCATTTTTGGCATCTTAAGAATGGATGTCACTGTTTATCTAGTGGGTAACAGAGACAACATTGACATATACATGTTGAAAAAAAAATTAAGCTTCCAATTCGTCGTTTATATAAATAAATTTTAAATCCCCAGTCTTCAACATTGTTGAAATGGAAGGCTTTGGATTTGTGTTTTTAATTAAATGTCTGAAATTCAGATCTTTTAAAATACTTTCCTAAAGTATAAAGAAAAGACAGCGACTCCACAAAATAATGCATGGCAATTGCTTTTGCTTTTAATTACCTTACTATCCGTCTTCCTCTGAGTTTCTCCATTTCTTTCCTTCACTACTCATAGAGATACAGGTTAGGTTTTACAGTAAATGGTGCTGACATGATTTACAGTCCTACTCATGTTGATTAATACCTTTGGTTTTAATAGCTGGTACTCCCAAGAATGACATGAGAAGGTGATAATATTCCTTAGTGATAGAAACACTGTGATGATAAGAACAGCTGTTGTTACTGGAGTCAGTTGGTACTTCTGTGCTTAGAGGTAGTTTGAATAATAATTTTTATGTGATTACATTATGTTGGCACTATGAATAACTTAGTTACTAGTATCCTTTAGAGAAAAACTGAGTCTGTTTTCAGCTGAAAGGAGTTCATACCCATGCATTGTTGCCTGACACTGTTACTATTCAGATACATCTTTTTGTGATACACGAGATCTGGATTTTACTTCAGGAAACAATTAAGTCATTGATACCTTAAAATGTGTCATTTCACTCAAAATGTATTATTTCATGGTGTCTTGTGAGAAAGAGTCAAGTCATTTTGTTACGTTTGAAATAAAAAGGCCATGAAAGGTAAGATCATTGTATGATCTATTAGTGTAGGGGTCATCAAATGTATGTATTCAGTGAGAATATTTCAGGGAGACGTTAAGTGTTGGCTTTGGAGCCAGAGGCATCAGCAAGAGTGGCTGTAGGCCTGTACTGTACGCTGTGCCACCTTTGATGTGCTTCATTTCATGTAGAAGGCTCTGGGTAGGATAAACTTGTGTGGTTTCACTTTGGTTTCTGAAGGAGAGTGGGGGTCTACAACAACTTGTTGCTGTGTGTAAAGTATCTATTAATTCCTTCCTAATAATGTCTGAACCTGGTCATCAGGTCCCTTCCACTTGAAAGGAAGAACTGAAATCTTAGAAGAAAAGGGTTTGTTTTGTTTGGGATTTTTTTTTCCTCTCCCACATCTAGCAGGTAGTGTGTTTTGTGGAGTGTATAAAGTTTGCACTCGGATTTTCAGTGGCTGTTGGAGTGCAACTGTCTAAAAGGGGACCTTTTTTGTGATTTAATATGTCAGTTTTGCTCTTTTCAGCTGTACAGGCTCAGACTTGTGAAACTGGATAACAGAACATGCAGTAGAAAGCTTTGATTTTGAAAATTGCTCTCATACTTAATCTTTTGATACTGTATAAGGTTGTTTTTTTACTGTTATTTGCTGTGGTATCTGGATGCTTTTAAGAAATGTGGAGTGATTTGAACGTCAGCAGGTCAGAGTTCCCTCATGCCCTTTTCTGTAGTAAAAGGAAAACCTGTGCTTTCTCTTGATCATGCACACCAAGAATTTACCATGACTGAATTTTACTGTAAGCAGATCTGCTTTGCAATGAGCACTGTGCATCTTTGTGAGGTGTTTGGTGAAATAGTGTATGTCCCTCTTCAGGTATTAAGGTGCCTATTGTAGAAGTATAAGGTGTGATCTCATTTCCTAAGGGAACAAAGCTACAAGGAGTGCCTCTGGCTAGACTGGCAGTGGCAAGCTATAGATTTTAAAGACCGAAATACTAATTGTTATCCAGTGAATGGAATCGGAGGTTAAATCATGGTATTATAGTTTGTAACCACAGACAAGCTGGGAACTGAAGCTGTTTCTCATGAGAATTTGGTACTAGTACAAATTGGCACTAGTTGAAAACTTTATTTTTAGTATCTTTTGATGAAACGTTGTTTATGTGTACATTTGAGATTGGACTAAGGAAAAACCTTTTCAAAACTTCTTGCCTCCATCTCTACGTTTTCTGCTCCGATGGGACTTTTTTCAGGTACTGTGCATAGACTGCTTTTGACAGTTGAAAAGAAGATAAAGGAAACGACCTTTTCACTTATGTCATTCAAACCCACACACCAGTTCACTGAAAACAAAATACACAGTGGATATGGCTGCCAGACTCTACAAGGAGTTGTTAAATTTGATTTTATGTCAGATTTCTCTACCAAATATCCTGGCCTTCATTCATGTTGATTGAGGAACATAATAAAATGTAACTAATTTTTTGTAAATACACTATTTCTTTGTAATCTTTTTTTCTAATAAATTAAAAAAAAAATCCCAAACATTGTTAAAACCAGTTTGAGATAGCATTTAGCATTTCTATCTAAACAAACTTGATCAAAATTAATAATTTAGAATCTTTAAAAATTAATATTATTGGCTACCTTGCTTGTGGTAAACCATTTCTTAAAGATCACATTTGCAGTGCTTATACAAGAATTTGGAAAAAAATCATAATTAATACAAGTAGGGTTTAGATGCCAGTCTTTTGTAAGAGCATAGTTTTTCACTTTGGATTGCAATTACAGATTCTTTATCTAGTGGAACTCAATTTCCTCTTCTTATAAAATCTACTGTAAACATAACTCAATTCCATGCCTTTCAGACTTTCTAGCTCCTTGGTGTGAATTAAATTCTTTTTCTGCTGTGTAATATGGATGCATAATCAAAGGCCAGGGAAGCTGCCTGGATTCTTGTAGAAATCTTCTTGCCACAACTTTACCATACTCTGAAACATTTACCAGGCTGTCCCCTTGCCATTTTCCTTTTCTGTCTTCCCAAAGAAAAAACTGGCAAGTATTCCTAAAAAAAAAAAACAAACCAGAAAAAACTATGACACCTTTTTCCCTAAAATACCTTGTTAAATCTGGGTCTTTGTGAAGTATCTTTTTGACAAGTTTCCTTTCAGAAAGAAGTTCAGCATGCACTAGAAAGGACATGATATTTGCAGATATCTAGTCTTTACAGAAATGCTAAAAAATGGTAGAAATGGAAAGTTGCATAAGCGAGAAACTCTCTCCCCTGGGGCATTCAGATGCTAGCTAAAAAGTCAGTGGGTATGTAGCTGCAGAATAATTAAGGAGAAAAAGAGAAAAGATATTAACTAGAAAAATCATATACTGCAATCACACTGTGGACTTGAATGCAAAGGGACCACTTAAGGGAAGTTGCCAGCAGTCAGAGTCTTCTACAGAGAAAAGCCACTACTTCTTGATGCGTCTTTTATGTGTAAAATGTCTCATTTTCTGATGTAGGTTTGTTTATATATGACTCAATGGTAGGTAGTGATGAGTAAAAAGTGTTATCCAGGTTTGTTTGAAGTTAAGGGCTAGTCCCTGGCTTTGAGGAAGCAGCTGGACCCGAGCTTTTTACTGAGAAATATAAGAACAAAAACTCACCCTGTTTTTCCCCTACTCTTCTTTCAGCTCTGCCTTCCCAAAGGTAATGATTCAACGTTTCAGTTTTAGCTCATATCTGAATAACTGAAGCAATATTAATTTCTTAATTACTTGAAGTAGCTGTGCTAGAGCACAGCTATTGCTGAGAAACTAAAGGTGTATGTAGGTTGAACATTGCCTGGTTTTTCTGATGCTTTTTGAAGTACAGAAATTTTGCAGGCACACAGATAATCTCAAAAGGCCTGGAAAAATCTAGAATTTAGGAAAATAATATCCTGGGATCTCTATGGGTTTAGCCATTGTTTCCTAAATTGGTTCATGGATTTCTGGAGCTCTGCAAATATAGAGCTATACTGGAGAAGTATTCCCCACGGCAGGATAATTACCTAATGGAGTAGCCAGCCTGATAGAGGTACACATAGGGAGACTTTGGGTAGCTTGTTGTCATCCCTACTGTTGTGCTAATTATCAGGGTAATTTGTTGTGTATATGCTAGATGGGTCCATTTGCTGCTGGCTTCTGAAGTCAGTGAGGCTCAAACACTGTGCTAGGAGATCCTAGGGAGTTGCAATTGGCACCTTTAACCTCCAGCTGCAGCATTTCCCAAGTTGCTTGGTTGCCTGCTGCATTCATTTTCAGCATTCTTTTGACAAGTAGTTTATTTAGTGTGGAGTCACAGTGTTAAGAAGTCAGTTAACTAACTTCAGCTCCCGAGGGGGCAGCCAAGAGAGAGACAAAATATGATCTAGCTCCTGTGAGAGCATACTTTTTCTAAGGAAGTGTAGTTTTATCGTTTAATTTTGGGAAAGAGGAACAGGTAGATCCAAAGATGAGATGTACCAGTTAATAATCCTGCTTAAACACAGAAAGCAAAACCAGGAAGAAAAAGCTGTTTTCCTGGTTCTTCTCTGTTCTCAATGTTATCCATCTCAGTGTGTTTTCATAACAGATAAAGTTATGCAAACCTGTTGCTGGAGGCAATACTTTCAGCATGAATGCTCCTCATTGATTTTCTTCCCAGAGCAGTCTGAAATCAGGATCAGCACGTCAGGGTATCAAAAGAGCGAATGGTGCAAGGGCATTTACGAGTTACCCTGTGACCGGTGAGTTGGGAAGTGTTTATAGACAGGTACAACTCAACACAGCTGGTTTTCTAGTATCCCCAGTGTTGCTAGATTGCCTGCACGTGTGAAGGGGTGTGCTAGCTAAATCAGTGTGAAAATTGCATCATGACAGCATTGGTTGAAACCAATATAAAAATCAAGCTGAAATGCTGATGGAAATCTGTTTTTCAGTCATGTGGTTGAGAGGCTACCAGTGTTTTCAATTCTTGTATGTGAGTGTTTGTGGCAGTCATTCTGAAAAGACTGATGGCAGGAACACAGACTTTGGCATGTGACTTTATCATCAGTAGTAACAACATTGTTTTCCTGCAGATTGTCAGAGTTCTTATGAATGTTGTCTGTTAGGTGTTCACAGTTTTGCATTCTGTGCATTCACATGATATATCCAGATGCACACCTGTGGTATGCATACACACATATGCATACTTTACATGCAAATTCCAAGTCCCCAGGGGAATCAAGTGTTTACTGTGATGAATTTCTGGGCTATGAACTATTCACCCAACTCCAGCAAGCAGAAAGCAGAGTCCAGTGGGCAGAGACTGGAATCACAGATTGCAATGACACTTGCACAGCCTCTGCAGATCTGTCTGCCAGGACTCCACGCCAAACCTGGACTTCAGTCAGTAAAACTACTGAGGCACTGTTGATGACTTATATTACTTTCTTATCAGTTATTAAATGCTCCTACTCTGGATGAGTACAAGGTAAAGTCTGTTGGTCCATGCTCTCCTGCCCATGATATCATAGTGTGCAGCTGAACAGCTCAGTGAGGTCTACAAACATTTCCAGTCCAGCCCAGCGGATGACAACTTGGTGATAATGTTTGTGTCTGGACAAACCTTTGTTTTTCTCAGGCACTGGAAGGGTCATAGACCTTGTTTTCTATACTGAAATGTGAGTCTAAAGAAGGAAAGTATAGAGATGTGCATGAGGTTTAATCATTCCCTGTGCATGGTACGTTACGGTTATGGTGTGCAAGGAGCATTTACTATTGGATTGGATTAACTAGTAATAAAAGGTAGACATCTCAACACTACTGAGATCTGATGTAAGAATGTCTTCTTTAAACATTATTTATAAAATAAGCAACTTGTATCCATATTTTAGTCTTTTTAGAGGGTTTTAATGTATGAGAGATTAAATGGGTTAAAGTGGAATCTGTAAAGAAATCTTACACTAGTTTTTACAATTTTATACATACATTTCTATGCAGCTATAATTATAATTTGATTTTTCATATATGTTGATTTAGAGTGAGGCAGAATGTGTCAGTCTTTTGAGTAATTTATCTCATCCCATACCAAAATGATGCCTGAAGATGGTCAGGCACTGCTTTTTCATTGATATCTTTAGTAGAGGTGTTTTCAGATCTGGTTATCTTTGCTGAGTGGAAAGTTAAAGCTGAAAGAAGCATTTCAGTCCTACAAAGCTTGCTTTCCAATAGCTTTATTACTTAAAATTTTATATGTGCTTAACAGAGTTGACTTGTTGGTGTGGTGAGGCATTCAAAAAGGAGTTGTAAACTGACACAGAGACATATTCTTTCTTGTGTTGGGATGACAATACAGTGTTTTGTTTCCTGTGAGGACAGATGGTAGATGGGGATGGTAAACCTGTGGTATATAATCCAGCCACAGCTGCAAAACAGCGTCAATAGCGGATGTACCACTTGCTGAGACCTGAAAGCATAAATATCTGAAAAGGAAATTATGTAAACTCTGTGTTTTCTCTGTTCTTACAGATTCTAAATGGCAATAGTAAAAATAAGCCTGTGTATCAGTGCTCCTTATGTATAGTTCAAGGAGGCAAGCAAAATTTAATGAGGAATTTGCAGTGTAGAATATGCTCAAAATGGTACCTTTTTAACCTGCCTGCAGTTTATGAAATCTAGACAGAATCTAGTTTAAAAATTAAAGCATCACTCCTTAAGAACATGAATAATCTCTGAATATCCCAGGAAATTGAAAATCATTCAGTTTATTGATAGCACACGGTTCACAGTTTTCAGTTACATAAAGAAATTAATATGTCCATATACTGTAGGAGATTTTATTAGTTCAGATTTTGATTTATTTAGAACTTTTGAGTTTAGAACTTTTTGCAAGGTGGGCATGTGATTCAAACACTGAAACTGGTGAATTTTCAAGAATTTTAGTATACTTTGCTTTTGATTATTGTGTTTTTACTGAACAACAGCTTGATCTTTCCATTTGACCCTCTCATGTAGAATTCTTCTCTCCATCTGTCGTCTGTGACCTGTTCCTGTCACTTAATTTCACCATTCACTTTACCTTGGAGATACCAAGAAGTATTTGCTGAGTATTATCAACACATGACTCCACTCCTCTTTTATATCTTCTCTCCTGAGGGCTGCAGTTGTGTTAAAATTTGATTTGTGTCATTGGTTTTACATCACTGTTGCTAACTTGCAGAAATTTCAGTCTGTGGTATTATTCTAAGCAGTTCCTACATATTTTGCTCATGTAGTAATAGTCACGAGTCACATCAGTGAGATGTAGGTCAGTACATACTTGATCCAAACCTGAGGGAAATCAGTGGGAAGACTGTTGACTCTGTAGAAATCTGGAAAAAAAGTTCAAAAGGTAAATGTTGTGGAAAAAAATCATAGCTTTTCCTCAAATTCATGTTAGTGACTGATTTAATTTTTAAAATCTAATCTATATTGCAAAGCTGTTAAACAGTGAGGATGAGCTTCAGATCATTTGATGTTTATAGCAGTTTTGGTGCTGATGTGACCAGGCCCAGGATTTCTTGCTGGAATTGTAAACGTGTTACCACATCAAATTATTCTCCACAGAATTTTGTTGTCATTGGGATTTTATTGTATTTTTTATTGTATTGGTTACCTGTCTATTAGCAATGAAAAATGTCCTAGATTCCAGCTATGAGTGCCTCTCTTAAAAGAGAAAAAACCCATTTAGGATCAATTGTTACAGGTGCCAGGCTCTAACCAGAGAAGCGTTATGAAGGGTAGCACACTGCTCAGTTTGGTATTTGGCTAAACTTCAGAGATTTTTTTGAATTTAGGAATAAGTAACCTTGCTGATTTCTCATAGCTAGAGTATGTTTTGCATATATGTAATTGTTTACCAAGTAATTGTTTGGTAGCACATTTGTATGGCAGTGTTAGGACCACATTAAAACCCGAACATATCTGTATTTCTAAACTTTCAATTCATTATCTTTTTCCTTATTGCTCAAGAAATACCTATGGAAATGATGTGATGTGGTAAAATTTTCCTATTTTCTGTTTAATGGTTATTTTCTCTTGCAAGACAGTTGAAACAGTATCTTTTTCATCTATTTTAGATGTTGAATAAGAAATGCTAAAAACCTAAGTGAATCGATAGCAGATTAACCAAAATCCTGGGAATGCAGTCAGAGGAAAGAAAATGTTGTTCTGTCAGTAACTCTCCTAATGGCAGCTCACAGACTGCAATTAAAGGTGCTAACACTCTGAAACTCTCTCCAAGCTTGCTAGTGAAAAAAATAACTCCAGCAGTTTCAACAGCATTAAACTCATCTGCCCCCCCCCCCCCCCCCCCCCAAGCCCCCAGTGAACCTAAATGTTTCACTGTGATGCCTTTAGAAAGTCACAAGATTCAAGTGAAGCAGGTTGCAGTGGTGGGAACTCTTGGATTGATTTTTTTCCTAGGCTGCAGCATGCTTGAGGAAAATCCTGTTTTCCATTTACCAAATTGGCTTTTTCTCACAGAATCACAAGGTTGGAAGAGACTTTTGAAGATACATTGAGTCCAACCATTTCCATCCTGTGCTAAACCATATCCCTAAGTACCTCATCTACCCTTTTTCTGAACACATCCAGGGATGGTGACTCAACAGCCACCCTGGGCAGCCTGTTCTCTGTAAACTTTGCTCAGTAGAATTGCATGGCTTTGCTCAACTTAAAGCTTCTCAGTAAGTATAGAAAGGAGGGAATTCCTGCAACTTTCTTCATGAAGTTGTAATAAAATTTCAGGTAGGCTTGGCTGTGCAGCTTGTTTTGGTTTGGATTTTTCTCCTCTGCTACATGGGTAAGATAAATGGTGAGTGTAACCCAGCTGGTGCCAACAGCAACAGGCGATGGGCCTTTGAGAAAGCAGCCCAGCTGGGCCACTTCCTCCTCACCCATCTACTCTTTCTCTGCTCCCCACCTCCCCCAGTTGCTAACAATCGGATTGGAGGTGTTGCAGGGGATACAGTGGGCGTGAAACAGTAGAAATGACAGATGCAGCTGTCAAGTATTCATTCAGAATTTTCCTGGTGTAGTAGTATAAAAAAAATGCTATTTTTGGGGCACAAAGTGATGGAAAACAGTCTTCCAGTTCACCCTCACAATCTCTGTTACCTCTCATAAACTTTTTTTTAGCTGAACACATTGCTCTGACTTTATGACAAAAAAAATAGCCCTTTATGTTAATCCTTTTACAAAACATTCTTCTAAAGCAACCTGGGCAAAAGCAATGCAAGACTCAAATAAATGTACCACTGAACTAAAAAAAAAAACCCCAAAACCCAAGATTTGTGTCAAACTTTCAAGGTTCCTGGGTTTGTGCCAGGAAATTTCTGGAAAACTAGTTGTTTTGCCTATGACCATGACCTCCTCAATAGCAGGAACAGTAGGGCTTCTGAATCACACTGGGACCCTCTCCAGACTCACTGATAGGGATGAGAAGGCTTTCCTCTGAATAGGCTATGGTGCCATAGCTAGGGAAGCTGGCTGCCTCTGGTCCGAAGAGATGGAGTGCTAGAACTGTCTTTGGCCAAAAGGGAGAGAAGAACGCCCTACAGCAACATTGTTAGTGCATTGCATCTGCTTTACTTCCAGAAGACGTTTGGACATCCCTTCCCTACTGGAAATCAGTGGCAGGTTCCCAGGACTTCAGAGAGTTGTGCCCTAACTAGCACCAATTTTAAAAACAAAAAAAACCCACCAAAAACCTCAAACAAAACAAACCACCAACCAGCCCCAAACAAAAAAACTAGAAAAATTAGGGTTTTTTCTGGTAGTGTAAGGTTAGGTGTTTTGTGCTATTTCTGATGCATGAGTAACGTTAGATAAGCACATCTCCATTGAAATGTGACCTAAGTGTGTCTGAATGCCATCACTAAGGTGCTACTGAACTTAGGACATACTGATGTCTCTTGCTTAGTAAGGATAATTTCTTCAAAGGGAGTATAAAATAGATTTCAGCTGCTGCCTAAACTGTGTTTTACAGTTACTTTTGGTGTGCTGGTAATAAATCTTTGCTAGTAGTTTTCTGATTTTTTGGTTACCTTACTTCAGCTACTACACCTTCTTTTCTAAAGCTGGTTACACACTGAGCAGAGATCCAAACTTTATGAAAAAATTAAGCCTGTGTTTCAAGTCTTGTCCACTTGGCCCTGGATCACAGAATCACGTATGTGCCTTCAGTCCCAATAATGTGATTGCAAAGAGAGAAAACCATGTTATTCTCTCCATTGCTTATCTTGCACGTGCTTGCAATATAACATGAAAATATAATAGTTGAAATCTGAAACTCGTCGGCGGTATTATTTTATTTCATTTGGTAAGATTTTTCACAACCTCTGCCTTGTGGCAGACACTCTGTGGCAGCTTTTTGAAGGAAAAAGGTGCAGCAGAGAGGTTTCAACTTCAGGTTCTACTGTAGCACCTTCAGCAGGTCTGTAAAAACAGGCTGGTGGATAATTTCAAGGGAACCTGGAGCAACTTACACTGTAATAATATTCATGACCATCAGGGCAAATACTCATTAATCTCAGCCAAGAGAGAAAGGTCTATTATGGGATGGGGTTTTATACATCCAAGTTTTATTTACTAGTAATGTACTGATATGTATTCGGGGAACAATTTTACTTAAAAATATTCTTAAAGACTCCAGTCCAGAACTTGTTTGTTTTTTCAACTAGTTTTTTGTGTACTGCATAGAAATAGTAGGAAACATTTCTTGTCGTGGAAATCACCTGCCTGGCTTTTCAAGCCATGCAATCTATCTGTGCCTTATTACATATACCCAGCAGAGGTTTGCAGCTGAATGAGATCACAGGATCACAGATGATTACCTTTATGCTCCCTTATGCATGTGTGTGCACAGTACCTTTTGGAATCTGTGTTTGCATATATTGTTGGAAGTTTTTGGCAAGACTCTTAAATCTAAGTGCTCAAGTAGTAAGTGAAGAATTATAATTTACCTCCTAAAGTAAGTCAGTGAGCTTTCCCATGTATTGCCTTCCAAACTAAAGGGGAGCTGTACATCTGTCAGCTGCTCTCAACCTGCATGTAACTGCATGGAGAGTGAAGCTCCCGCGCTTTCAAGTATGCCTGTACCATGGACATACAGGAAACTTCCAGATTGGCCCTATAGGCAGCCTGCATAAAATCAGCTGTGCTGAAGGCCCACAGTAGTAGAGAATCAAGTCTGTCTCTAGAATACATCACACTCCAAAAAAGGCAAAGAGAAGACAAATCTTCCATTTCTGAATGAAAGCACTGATGTGCCCCTTGGTGTCTTTGCTTCAGAATCTGTCATATTAAATAGACATCAGTGGATTTCTCCTTTGTTTGTTTGGGGTTTTTTTGTTTTGGTGGTTTTGTTTTTTAAATTTGTATGCTTTTAAAGCAACCTATCTTGATTTTTACAAGTGTTTCTTAATAGATAATCTTGCTTCTTGAAAAGTTGACTTGCAGGAGTAAATGTGTTGTATCTTGCAATTTGAAACTGTTGCTTTTGAGTTCATCCAAAGTTCTTTATTTCTCTTCTGTAACATGTATTCTGTGATGCCTGGCTGGGGAAAAGTTTAATGTTGAGAAGTTTAATGTTAAAAAGTTTAACAAGGTGGGGCCTTGTATCATGAATGAGACTGTAGTCAGCAGTCAGAGGTTTGCAAAGAGGATGTATTCATTTGTCTCTTATCTAGAATGTGCCTGTTCTTGCAATCAGACAGATGAGTAACATAGAGATGCATGGAATATAGATGATGAATAGCTATTTTGTTTTGACCAATAATCTAATGGAAGGCTCTCATTCATCACTTTGGTAAGCCTCCAGCTGACTGCCTCAAGTGCAGGCAGTTGTAAATAAAAAGTATTGCTCAATTGGATAAAATATTAATTTTGATTTAATTATTCAGTGCTGTCTTGCAGAATTGGAATCTGTTTGTCTGACAGGTACCTGGAAGGGGCCCCCTGCTTGACTGAACAATACCATGAGATCTAATCACTGAATTCAGCACAGTTATATCCAAAGAAGAGATGGTATATATCCATTCTCCTCCAAGAAGTGTATTTGTTGACAGCCCACTGTTCTCTGTATTCTTCTTGCGCACTGGACTGAGATTTTTTCATTTCATGCATCATCATTCACAGCTTGCTGGAGTAATTCCGTAAAGTCAGTACATATCCTTAATACACACAAACAGAAGAGAGAACAGTATATTTTTGCTGTTGTTTTTGAAAGCTGGACACATTTGCATAGATTCCATTTTTCTTTGCACCTCCAGGTAAAATCTATTGTGGGGGAAGGAGTGGGATGGAACCAACCCCTAGTTACTTTAGAATACTCCTAAGCTTGGAGACCATTACTAATTTGTTACAGTGTTTAGTTTTCTGTGTGGTTTTTATCACTTCAGTTGATATGGAAAACCACCCTGATTTAAAAGGAGAGGCATTCTAGCTGAAATCACCTTGATTCAATGCCTCACCTGTTAGAGGTAAGGCATTTAAATAATTACTTGTGATATCAGTGTCCTCTTAGCTTTTATCCAGATGTGCAGATGGACTTTCAGGTTCATATTCAGCTACATAGTTTTTTTCTATTAGTGTATGAGTGGGGGTGAGAAACTTGTGCACTGCTTTAAAGAGTTTTCTAGTTTGTGGGAGTCCTCAGCTGGCGAGGAGGGACTATCAGTGTCAGGGGTGTAGGGCAGGAAACTGATGCTCTCTGGGCTTGGCCTTGGTAGGCCTTTTACTACCTGGTATAGATTATGTCATCAGAATTATTCTAAACTGCACAAGCCAATATCAAGTTGGCTTTTTAAATCTTTCTGGAGGGAAGTATCTATAGTGTCTTGTTACTGTAGTCAAGGTATGCAGCATGTACAAAGTTTTCCAAGCTGTAGCTGGAAAACTTTGGCAGCAATGTCAAACTGTGAATCTCCCATTGCTGATCTTCCTTTCTGTCACTGCTGGCTTGTTTGTGTCTATCCATGTCACATCAGTTGTGGAGTCACACCGAGAAGAGGGGGTGAATGAAGATCCCAGCTGTAGCAGGGGTGGGGAACAGAAAAAAATCACCAGTCCATGTTTCTGAAACCTCAGTACTGCTGAGAAGATTTGGAAATGTAATGGGCAGTGTTTCATCAGGAGGGGAACGTGTTGGTGCTTCTCATTTGTTATGGATAAGTACAGGCATGCATCCACCTCTGCAAAGGATAGCTGAAAGCTGCCATGAGCTTCGTCCAGCACAGAAAGCATCAGTGTTAAACTGAAGCTGAACGGTGTGGCCTGGAGGTGGAGAAAATAACCATGGGATTTAGGTGCTGATTAAAAATGCATGTGCTTATAAGGGCTAGCAACAGGGAGTTCTGAAAGGTGGATAGAGAGTAATGGAGAATTAACAGCAGCAGTGTGATGTTTCCAGACAAGATGGAGGAGGAGGAGGAGACTGGTTTGGGGCTCGTTGCTGACTATAAGAGCAGAATCCTGGTGTTTGTTTTCCTTTATCTGACCTGATACAAATAAAGACAATTACATAAAAATTGTAACATAAAATTGATCTTACTGATTGGTAGTGGGAAAAAAGGGATTTTTTGTTTTGTTTTGTTTTCTCATCTGTTTCCAGAGATTATTTTTTTAGAAGCAATATTTTGTTACATTCAGCTTTTCAGGTTAAACCTTATTCCACAGTTAATATTGCTCACTTAGGATAGGCATGATTACTTGTGGCAACTGAGCCCTGGTTTCTCTAAGTCATATTTTTCCTGCAGATTTTTTTTATAAGATTACTGTTCTGTGGTTTTGAGACTGCATTCAAAAATGTAATGTATGGTCTAGAGTAAGCTATGTTATTTCACATTTATATCTCCATAGATTTCTAGGGCATGATTAATAAGTGTGTGTGTTTGCAGCACCTGGAATATATCCCTGTGTGATGCACATTTGCTGTGTGTGCATTAAGCAAATGCTCTGAGGGTGCATACAGCCCTGCATGGTAAGGTTTGTTGAAGCTCACGTGGCCACTCACTGTCTTAGGAACTTTTGATAGGAAGAACTGCTTACCAAGACCTGAATTCTGCATCAGACTGTGTGGCAAGTACAGGCAGTGCTAGAAGTGTCTGTGAGTAAGGCTCAGACTCTGTGTGCTGTGTAAATAGTGTGCAAGGAGATGTGCAGGTGATGACTGGTCACCACGGTACCTGCACAGTTGTGACTTGCATGACCTTTGTCTGCCACATCATGAAAGCTGATCATTCTAAGTCAAGGTGCCTTCTGCGTGCTTGGAGCTTTTGGAAGTATATATGTTTAGCTCTGTTGGTGTCCTGACAGAAAAGAGACATTCCACATTTTTAACTGCGTTTAGTCTCAGCCTTTCTTCTGAGCTCAGCTGAAGTACAAAGTGTATCTGGTGTTGTTGCTAGTCCTGGCTGTATCTATACTGTGTGGTAGCATTCTGATCTGTCCACAAATATTTTCTAAGAGAAGAAATGAAATCTTTTCTTTTTTTTTTCAGTTTCAGCAATATTTCTTGACTATTGTGTCATGTACAGATTGGGCTCTGCTTGGTTCAGCAATATAGGACTGCAAAAATGATCATGTACTGTTTCGGATATTTTCTAAGATGTTCAGTGTTTCATGATGTAGCAGAGACTGAGAAAGTGTTAGAACCAAGAGTAGCGACCACAAATATCCCAAGAATTGCAGGCATAGCCTTTCCACAGCACTAACAATTTGCTCCCCTCCTTGTAAGAAACTCTCATGTGTAACAGAGTATGGCTGGGAACTGCCAACAAAGGTGACAGACGCAGAACAAAGTACTGGCGCAGTGTTGTGGGAAGAGACACTAGCATGTGGCCATCTTTCATAAAGACAGAGCTTGAAGATGCTGCATCTCGATGTTTTTCTACATCTGCTGGGTTGTGCATGTGGCCAATACTGATGGAGAAGTTTAACTGTAGGTATTAGTTCTTCCTTTCTTTTTTTCTCTTTTGTAAGATAGCTCAGTCTGTGCTATGGACAGAGTTTGTGACCACCTGAGAATGTGAGATCTGGTATCTTGCTGGGGAAACCGTGTTGCATTGGTGCCACTGTGTACCTGTGAGCAGCCTGCCAGACTGTCACTTTCCAGCCTTGGGCAGGACCAGGATCCCGATTTCTGAGACATAGTCAGTAGGTATAACTGTATAACGATCTGCCTGGGAAGTAATGATGACTGCATTTCCTAAAGGTTGCAAATGACTGGAAGTACTGCTTTTACTATCTCTATTTTTATTTAAATCAGCATAGTTTAGGTCAGGAGTACCTGCCAGAGACTTGTGATATAGTGTGAAATGAAATATGGTTTGCCTCTGCTTCCTCAGAAGATGAGCTATTTTCATAAAAATCCTAGCCCATGGCTGGAAACTATATTTGAACTTATCCTATAGCAGAAAGATCTTTTTCTTACTGATAATAGAAAGCTCGTAAAATTACAGTAATAGAATGTGATTTTAAAAACTTGGTATTGTATTTCAGAAGTTCAAACTCTAACATGCCAAAATTACTTCTACAGCACTAAATCTTAGGTAGCTAGAACTTTATTTTGATATCTAAGCTTCAATTCACTTAACAGTCATAACACAATTTGATTTTTAGTTTCCATGGGGAAAAAAGTAGAAATGAAATATTTGTGTAACATTCTTAAACATTGAAAAGATCTCATTAGTTCTGCTTTCAGGGATGATCAGTTTGCATCAGCCTGCATACGATCAGGCTCAAGGAGACGAAACCAAGTACCGTAGTTAAATTACAGTGAGAAATTACCCCTCTCTAAATGTTCCTTCTCTTTTTTTGGACATAAAGTTGTTCTCAAGTGTGAGTATGAATAAAATATAAAATCATGATTTAATACTTTCAGAGGAATGCAACGTAGCAAAAATCAGTAACTAAACCCCAAGCATTTTAATCAGTACAGTATAATAGAAATAATTTAATAACAATTTATGCTCAGTTATAATGAGACATGCACACAAAACAAGGTAGATTAAGCATCAAAGTCCAAATTCTGATCTTAATTAACAGCAGCATAAATCTACACTACATTCACTGAATGCAACATTACACCAGGATCACTGAAAATAGATTGGGATGTCAATGTACCACAAAATACTGTGCTCTTCTCACTGATGTAACACAGTTCAATTCATATAATAATGTAAAGCTAATTGTCCAACCTGAGTTAACACATTCTGTTGGTCTGTTGCTCTTCATTAACAGAAACAGGCTTTTGAGTCATTCGGAAGTTTGCTGTGCTTTAAGTTCACAAGGATTCTAGGTTGTATAAAATTGAAGACAACATCATACGATGTCATTAGAGTGACAACTTAATTCCATATTCCTAAATACGACCACATAAATTTAGAATAATTAAGTCAAGTTTATAAAATTCAGTTACTATATTTTATGGGCAAGAGCAACTTACAATTCAGTCTTTGCAGAGTCAGTGCTACTGCCAAGAGCCTACCAAGACAGTATTATTTGGATGAAAATTCCTCGTTGTAAATCTCTTCTAGTGTTACCAGTGTTCAACTCTCTATGATCATAAGGCCCCTCATTATCATAATGACACAACGACACAAATGCTGTTGTGTTCAGAACATGTGATAATTACAATTGTCATATCTTATTTTAAAAAAGGCATTTTTATAGTCTTAATGTATTATTCAGATACCAGACATACCATAACTCTTACTTTTATTATGGGAAGTTAATAGCAATCTAGAGATACAGAGATTGCTGTCAGATGTGTCTTCTCTGATCCAGTGAAGAGAAGACATTAGACTCACATGTCACATCTTGCACTGAAAGGGTGAACTCCAGTTCCAAAGTGAGGACAACACCAGTTCTGATGAATCCTCTTGTGATTCTGAACAGCACCTCTGTCAAGTCAGAGTAATGTTTTGTTACAGCAGCTTTTAAAAACCCACTTGGAAGTTTGAAGTTGCCTTAGTTGATTGTTAGGAAGAAATTGGCACATTCCAAGTGATGTCTCTAGGTGAACTCCAGTTCCAAAGTGAGGACAACACCAGTTCTGATGAATCCTCTTGTGATTCTGAACAGCACCTCTGTCAAGTCAGAGTAATGTTTTGTTACAGCAGCTTTTAAAAACCCACTTGGAAGTTTGAAGTTGCCTTAGTTGATTGTTAGGAAGAAATTGGCACATTCCAAGTGATGTCTCTAGGTAACTTTGGACATCTAAGAGTCTTGGTTTTCCTCTCCAGGAACTCCTCAACAGAAACCAAGTTGAGGTGCAAAGGCATATTGTAGGTTTTCCCCTCACTTCTCCTTATACCTCGTGTTCTTTGAATATAAAATAAAGTTTGAAAATTAAATGGAAACTCACTTATTTTCCTTCTTTCTTTTCCCAGGAGACATGCAAACCAAAAATCTGCTAAATTGCTTTTGTTGGTTTCCCAGTACAAGAAGCTGTATCTCCAAAGTGGTTTATTCAGTTCAAAATGTATAATGTACATTGGGGAGGGTGAAGGTCCCCTTCAGTCTTGGCTATTTGTGTTTATCCATTTTCTTATCACTCTCTGCCTTCCCAGTGGATCCCAGCCTGGCAGCTGTCCACATGCCTGCCCCAGCCTCAGCTGACACCAGCCTGTGGGTTGTCACCCACAGATCCCCAGCTGCCAGCCCAGTTCTAACATTCACAGAGCTGAGGCTGCATCTGGGGAAGGCCACAAGGCCGTTGGACACAGGACCACAAGCCCCAACCAGCTCTGGCTAACACAAGCCTGGACAGCTCCTGGGGCCCAGCTCTCCAGGACAACACAAATCTATGGCTTTTTACTGGCAGTGGCAAAAGTCATTCATATTTGCACGGCTACACAAATCATACTTATGCTGGATTTGAGAGACATGTTGACATTGAAAATGACAAGGAAATTCTTCTTTCTAACAGCCTAAGTGTGAGATCCTGGGTGCCAGTGAGAAACCAAAACTAGCTGCCTTACAGCCAGCGTTACCCCTAATGAAGTATTAAGGGTCTAATTGTAGCATGCTTTCTTTGGATGTGTTCCTTTAGGACCACTCAGCTGCAGAGAAGACTTAGTATGTTTTGTGGCTGCAAAGAGTCGGTATGTATGTAGGAGATATCCAATAGCAACATGTATTTCCCATGTGCAGTGACAGAGGCTTTGTGGAAAAGAGGCATAAATGTATTTTGTCCATCTCCTATTTTTCTATATTTGCCCAGCAAAACTACAAGAACAAACCAACCCTGCCTGTCAGAATGAATGCATTTCAGTGTATGAATACAGCTTTACATTGACTTGTCATCTGGGTTTTATGTTCAGCAGAAACACAAAATCGCCCCCACTCAAACTATGCTAGATGACAGGGAAATATTTGCTTTCATATCTGCTTAGAAAAGCAGAGAAAGTGATTCCTGGTTCTCCTATTTCCTGTATGGGTGTTCTTACTATTAGGCTCAGTATTGTCATCTGAAAAGGGTTCTTTCACTCTTTTAAAAGAGGAGGGAATAAGCACTGGGATTTAGAAGAAATATAGGCCTTCAGGTCTGAGTTAGCGAGAGATACTGCCTCATTCTTCAGAGGTGGGACACTTGGCATCACTGTCCTTATTTGCCGGTTATTGAACAAAATACAATGTTTAGTGAGCTCAGCATCTGAGGTGAAAGTGAATTCTGGCTCAGCAGAAAGTGAAAAGAGCCTCAGCACCATGTTTACAGACCTAAAATCCATCCCTCTTCTAGAGGCATTTGAATTAGATTTAGTGCTTCGCATCTCTGTCCAGCCCTGAAGTCAAAGGACAAAAAAGAACGTTTGTACTAAATGATACATGCATCAGGTGTTGTAATGCATTCAGATGATTTGATTAAAAAAATAGTTACAGAGAAAGATGGATAATTCTTAGAAATAATAATCCAAGATTGATCTTGTGCCAGCACAGTTAGAACTAATGATACTGATTTTTGAAAAGGTATGTTGGTGTTGAGCAAGGAGTCCGGTTATGTCTGGGGAAGATAAGAAATTTATGCTGGCAAATGTGAAGCATTTGAAGAATCATGTTGTTTTCTAATTGAAATAATCCTGAAGGAACTTAATCTTGCAGTGCAAGTAGCGTTGGCATTTTGTATGCTGCAGTTGTAAGAGCATGCCCAGAAAATGTAATGTAAATTCAGTATGGCAGTTTGTAGGGTGGCATTAAATAGAAATTAGCAATTTGTAAAAGCTCTTTCCAGAGTTTTATCAAAGGAGTAGAAGATGCACAGGACAATAAGTCAACTTTCAGGAAGTGTGTTTCAATTAGACTTTTGGAAATATGATTGTTTTGATTCATGTGGGGATTGCAAATAAGAGCTGCCAGAGCAAGAGGCTCACTAACAATTTGAAACCAAAGTATTGTTTTTCTCTCCAAATATTCAGCACACTAAATTCACTTTTATAATAGTATCATATTGTAACTTTGGAAATTCATTTTTGAAAATGTGCTCTCCTACCCATACCTAAAAATGTCATTTTTGTTCCATCAAGGATTATTAAAGATCTGTACAAACAGAGGTTTTAAAGTGCCAGTTAAGAATATTTTTCTTTTTTTATTCGAAAGTTTTGTAAAAATCAATGTCTAGTAATCTCTCTGAAAACTAAATTGTATAATTTTCCTCTGTAAGTTTTATATTAAAATTCCTTTATCTTATTCATTAATTAAATAGAAATCAAAGAGAATCTAGTGAGATGCTGACTTTTCAGTAGGGTAAGACACTGAGCTTTCCAAAAGTCCCTTTTGGAGACCTCCTTGTAGCAATTATTCAAATCCTTTGTCCATCTGGGAGTTCCATTCTGTCTCCAGCTGGCCTGTTCTCTCCAGTGTAGGTGAGTTTCTGGAAAATCCAGGGAGTTTCTGGACCATCCAGGGAACTAAACAAACTGGTTGTACATGCAGACACAGCTCTGAGATCCAGTTACACAGCTGTAAGGACAAGAGTTTCATCCTCTCTCTCACTTACAACTTAAATTCCATAGCTCTTGCCCCAGTGGGGAAACTGTTCTCATCTTTTACAGTTAGAAACCAAGCATAGGTGTAAAATCAGGTGCTTGCTTAAGGACACGAATATACTACTGCAGTAAAAGAACATGGAGAAGTGAGAAGAGATTGTTTTCCCATTATTTCAAAGCGGGGTTTTAGTCTAGGTTAAGAAGGTTCTTCAGATTTAAAGACTGTATCAGCTCATTGATTTACTTGTGCTTTACAAAGATTCACAGTGGTAAGGGAATTGCTAGTCAAGTACTTTCAGTTCTTAACTTCCACCATCGGTGATCAAGATGACTTTTGGTTCTTACCCTTTCCAAATAAAATGTATGGGGTTTTATTGGAGATTTTGCTCCATACAAAGCGTGGCTGTAAAGTAGTTCAGCCTTTTTGCAGAATGATAATCTCCCTGAAAACAGTAGAGACCTGAGTGAAAACCTGTTCTCAAGTGTTAGAACTGTGTGTAAGAACTGAGTATCTAAAGCTGGATATCTGTTTCTGTGTTACCACCACCCTCAAATGAACTACTACTTGTAGTGTTTATATATTTATAACAATTACTGTATTTATAGATAAACTTGTTATTTCTCACAATTTATTTCAGCGCTAACATTTTTAATTACATTTAATTACATTAATTACAATAAATTACATGTAAATGAGTTGTAATTACCTTACAGTGTTAAATGAAACTTTGTGATTTGGGTGTCTCAAGTGACTGTAAAGATAATTCATTTTCAAGATTTTTTTTTTTTAAGTTTTTATACCCTGTTTTGGCTTCGAATTTAAAAATTGGAAAAAAACCCATAAAAATACCTCACAGAATAGTTGTAAACTCTAAAATTGTAATTGCTCCTTGATAGCTAGTAGTCCTATCCCACTTTCAGCTCTTAATTACTTGCTGTAAAATGAATTTTTTGTTACAATTTAGGGCACTGGAGTACATAAAGACAGATTTTCCAATTCATTATTGTTTGTGAGCAATAGATCATGCTAAAGCATTCTCATTGAATTCTACTGAAAATCCACAGAACTAGCAAATTAAAGTTGATAGTGTTTTTGACACATGAAATGCAAAGTATATTTTAATGACATCAGTACATTTCAGCTTCAGGGATGGTGGATAGCAGAGAGGTTAGTGAATATTTTGGATTCTTGAGCTTTTCTCTTAGCAGACTCATCCTGTCCATGTGCGCGTGGAGAAGCAGAGCTGTGGTTCTCTGAGTTTTTATGGTTGTAACTGAGATCTGTTGCCTACTAGTAATAAAGATGCAATGGCTGCAAGTTGGAGCACAGAAAGTTCAGCACCAACATGCGGAAGAACTTTTTCACAGTGAGGGTGAGGGAGTCCTGGGACAGGCTGCCCAGGGGGTGTGGAGTCTCCTTCTCTGGAGAGATTCAAGACCTGTCTGGACGCCTATCTGAGTGATATGTCCTGGGAGCTGCTTTGGCAGGGGGGTTGCACCCAATAATCTCTTGAGGTCCCTTCCAACCCCTATGGTTCTGTGATTAGATGGACTCTGCCTTTGCATAGCATTATATGAAATTATTTTATCTTATGCCATATTAATTGATGTATTTGATCATGGTCGGGCTTTTAATTCTACTTATACAATGTCTTCAATGATGGCAGTTTGTGAAGCGTACAGTTTCTTTGATAGTTCGGCGTGGTATGAGGAATAGGGATTTGGAGGCTTTGTGTTTGTCTCCTTAAAATATTCAAATAAAAGACAAGTTCATATTTTTACTACACAGTTTAATAGATGGTTCTTCTAGGACCTCACAGGGATCCGTCTGTCTGTAAAGACATGGGGGTTTCAAAGCCTGCATCATAGCTTGCTAGAATGCTTACCTAGAATGTGCTAAGTTGTTTACACTGGAAAGTAAAGCTTTTGAAAAAGACATTTTATAGCACATCAAATTGTAGAAGAGTCTTCAAAGACTTGTAGATTCTTTATGTTGATTTTTTTGAATGTTGGTATAGCAAGTATGGATGCATACAAAATGCATAAGTAATAGCTGCACAGTGTTCAGCTAAGGACAGAGGTGTACAATTCTTTAATACAAGAGATACAGAGTACATGAATTAGTTTGCAAGGGTTTGTTTCGCTTTTGAAAACTACTTCATGAGAAATATAAAGGAAAAAACTGTATCAAGTACTTAGAGAGGATGCTCAAAAATATTTTTATCTTTTAATTGTGTTTTATTTTGCCAGTTACTTTGAGGATTTTTGTAAATTTATAAAAATTCAGTGTTGTAGTTATTTTATTCCAGCTGCATAGGAAGAATTTTCCAAAGTTACATTTATAGGGCAGAATTTGCAAGTCTCCCTGCTGAACTGTGATGTCCAAGGTAAATAGCAAATGCCAAAGATTAAGTGCCTTGTTCGGTGCTTGAGGTAGGACATCAGGTTACTTCTGTGTTTAACTTGGGCTGAGTAATGCCATTCCTACAGTGTATCATTCTATGCAATTGGTTCAATTCTCCAATACATGCTTCTTTGGAAATAAGCATGTCAGAAATTAGTGTTTTAAGCATGATGCCATTTTTAACCAAGGGAAATATTTTTTTCTTACCCTTTTGTGATTTCAGACTGCAGTAAAAATTCCTACTTAAAACTTTTCCAACCTGGCTGGCCATATAAGAATCAATTTAAATGTTACATACTCAATAGTTGCATTATCAAAAGCAAATATTAACAGGAAGATAATAATACTGAATTTTACCTGTGAATTATGCAGACACCAAACGGAGAAGAAATCCTGAAGTAAAATTCCTTACACACAAATAAATGGTCAAGTTTGCTGTGTAAAGAAAGCTCCTGAGATGGAGCTAAGAAAAACAGAATAATTCTGTGAACATTGAATGTGCAGGAAAAAAAAAAAACATGGTTGTTGCTGCCCTTTGGATAACATGAACCACTGCTTCACCACCTTGGAGCAACATACAGAGAGGATGAATACTTTGTGAACAATTCACTTTCATATGCCAAGACAATAAAAAAAGCTACTATGAATTTTCCTCAGCAGCAAGAGAGAAAACAAATAATGAAAGTTTTACATTAGGGTGCTCGAGACCAAGCCCACAGTTGAGGTTGTGCTCTAATGTGTGGAGGTGGCTGATGATAAGCTTGTTGAGACCATGAGAGTCAGGATGAGGTTTGTAATGAAATATTTTGTCAAATTGTAGCACACCTGGAAATTTTCAGATAATGGTGCCCTTCATAATGACTTCCTTGTGAAAAAAGTGGAGCCTGTTCCCTTGTAGATTCTTACTGACTTTTCTGACTTGCATGTATGCATTACTATCTAGTAGAAATAGGATCTCCATTTATTGGTACAGCTTTATCATCTGTTTGGGAAATTCTACCCTGTACCTTACTTTTGCTTTTCAAAATTAAGAGTAATGCATAGTATTTGGGGATAATTCAGTAAAGTAAACACATTTGTAAATACCAATGAATATCTCTGTTCTGCTTTTGGTTGGGATAGAGTTAATTTTTTTTCTAGTCATTGGTATAGTGCTGTGCTTTGGATTTAGGATGGGAACAGTGTTAGTAACACCCTGATGTTTTAGTTGTTGCTGAGCAGTGCACACAGAGCCTTTTTTGCTTGTCACCCCACAAGCTAGGAGGCTGAGAATGCAGCAGGAGTTGGGAGGGGGCACAGCTGGGACACCTGACCCCAACTGACCAAAGGGATACTCCATACTGGTATGATGCCACGCTCAGCATATAACAATGGGGGAAGAAGAAGGAAGGGGGAGGACATTCACAGTGATGGCATTTATCTTCCCATGGAATGGTTACGTGTGATGTAGCCCTGATTTCCTGGGGATGGCTGAAGACCTGCCTGCCCATGGGAAGTGGGGAATTAATTCCTTGCCTTGCTTTGCTTGTGTGCGTGGCTTTTTCTTTGCCTATGAGACTGTCTTTATCCCAGCCCCTGAGCTTTCTCATTTTGACCCTTCTGAGGGTGAGTGAGCAAGCGGCTGCGTGGGGCTTAGTTGCTGATGGGGGTTCAACCATGACAGTCTCTTCTCTGGGAAGTAGTTTAAACAAAAAAATTGCACTGGAAGGTTGAAGTTTTTCAGTTCTCTTTTCATGCTGCAGTAAGTCCAGGAGAAAATGTTCTTGAAAGCAGTAAGGTGCCAGCTTATTCTCTTAGAGTAACTCTCCACCTAAGTGTCCTAGGAAGTTTCTTTCCATGTCTTGTAGTTCTATAGATAACTAAAAATATGAGATCCCAGAGATCTCATGAATGATTGGGGGTTCTTTTCTTCATCTGGTACTTTCTTCAGCCATTTCTGGGACTGTCTGGAGAAGCTCAAGTAAACAGTTGCACCGGGTAAGATACTACTGGCAGTTCTTATATGTAATAACTCATTGCGATGCAGTTATGGGTCCCCGTATATTACAGGCTGAGCTATGTGATACAGACATCGAATTATTTATACGTGCTATATATCTTCCATTTAATAAGCTGTTTCATGCCAAAGCTGATACAAGTCTGAAGGCATAAGGCTTTCAAGCTGTTCAGCCAGTAGTTTCAGAAATACTTAAACCAAGGAACAGTTCACTGTGATCATACTGGCATCAAGCACTCTTCTGCTCTGAGACTTTTAGAGATATTTTACACATGAGCATAAAAACATGTTGATGGCAACTCCTTAGAACCATGTGTTTCTTTAGTGTGTAGTCATTGCTACTATTCGTAAAGCTTGACCTCTTGGTGAGAAATGTGCTCTCTGCAATGATTTATGTGAATACTTTACTTTTTTGTGGTCCAAGAGGAACCAGATACTGGGCTAATCTTGAATTTCTTAATCATGCATATTTCCCTAATGCTAGTTGACATTTTGTCCAAATTAAACCTGAATAAAAGTCTCAAGATGTTTTTTATGCAGAACAGATAAGCCAAGAACCAGGCCACACGATGAAGATATGCTTCCTAGAGTGTTTTGGTGTTGTTAAGTGTGATTTTGGTCTTGGCCTTCTTGATGCATTTGCAAATTGTGTTTAGAACTCCAGTGTAACCAGAATACAGCCGGGCAAACAGCAGTTCATTGTTGCTGGCAGTTTTTAAAAGATCTTTCTAATTGAGTCAACATTCCAACGACAATGTGAGATTTTTCGTTGTGCAAAATACGTTCTGTTCTTACGGTACTTTTTATTCCTTGCCATCAAAACCAGGGATAGGGATTTTTCTCTGTGTTATAGAAACATTATGTATGGACCTTATTATAAACAAATCCCATCTAGCGAACCCTGAACTGCTTAGAAAAGCATTTTTTATCAAAGTGCTACAGCTCTATCTAAAGTTAAAAAAATATGATGAGGAGATTGAAGCAAGAAAAAGACTTGCAAAGTCTCAATGTGAACACCTAAATGTTTTCTTTCTAAAAGTATAGCCTTTATTTCTAGTTTGTTAGATTTATGCTACACAAGAGCACTGGAACTATTAATGCCAGATGTGATTGGTTTCCAGCTTTTTCCACCTAGAAGTATGATGACGTGTTTTATTTTCTTTAGTTATGGCACAATTATTTGCTACTCACACTATTTCTTTTATAGAGTGAGTTACCCTCTTGGCCTTTCCTGTTACTAATCAGTCTTTTGCCTCTCGAAGTGTGCTGATATACTAGAATTTATCTGCACTATTATCTTTGTAAATCTGCAAAGTGAAATATGACATGGCAATACTATCAACATTATTAGACATTTAGCCTTCTAACCAATACATGCTTATGATCAGATGTTGAGATAAGTGCTGTATTTCATTAGACGACACGAATTGAATCCATCAGTGCAGTAAGCCATTTACAGCATTGTGCAGAGATATTTTTAGACGCTGCGGCTGTGCTTCATCCACCTGTGTCTATTGTCATCTTCCTCTTCCTATCTGAATTCCCTCACTGGCATTGCTTTAGTACCATAAACTTTCAACCCCCCCCATATATTTACAGATACATATACACTTAAATGCAATGATTCAGATAAAACTGTATCTAAGAGAGAGGCTTTCATGTAAATAGAAATGCAGCTCTAAACTTTTGGGTTGACAGGCAGGACCACTTGAAGTTTCACCTTCCAAAGTACTTTTGTCTTATGTTCCCATTGCAGCCAAAATTGTAATGGACTAATTAATAATTCATAAAATACTTGGCACAATAAAGAGATTTGCTTCCATCTTGGTTGTTTTGAATAATATTGAGAATCCTGGTACTGATTTTTGAGACTGTGCAAAAGCTACAGTATCAGATCATTTCTACCTCTCCTTGGAGGGATTGTGTAAGACTATAGTGCACCAGAAGGACTTTTAATGAGATGTGTCCCTGAAGGGAACAAGGAGATAAGCAAAATTATTTCACTTTTTTTTTGTGGCAGAATGCAGTGATTTAAGCACAACATTAAGAAAAAAGACCTATTTGAATCAAATAGGAAGACAGTTGAACATCATTTTGGGTTAAATGGTGTATACATGACCAACGTTTTATCTCCTCACTAGTGTATGAACTGATGTGCAAAGAGCAGAAAATAAAAGATTGTGATCTAATATCCAAGGTGCAGAGCTTTCCTGAAACAGCATAGGCTCCCTACTTAGTCATGATTTGTAGTAGCCCTCTGAGAACATTAGTAACAACCTTTCAGAACTACTGATTACAGAGGGAGTTGCTGTGCATATTAACTGCTGGTCTTTACACAAGAGAATCTACAACCCAACTGACAAAAGCAAAAAAAAAAGCAGCAAGCCAAGGGAAAAAAACAAGGCAACTGGCTTTGAGTAGAATGATAAAGATGCACGTGAACTAAACCATCTTAAGCAGACAACATTGCAATGCAAGAAGAGAACAAGACAGTCATTTTAAGCCCCTCACTTAACAGATTACTTTAAGAGGCTTAGAAATGGGGAAAATGGGAAGCTGGTAGTTTATATTGTGTAGGAATCTGCACGGTAAAAGTGTGATTTTTTTTTTTTTTTCTCCTCATTTTAAGGCACATGTGCAAGCTTTGGCATCAGCTTGCTTGCTTTATTCTAGTACAACTTCTTTCAAGTGAATGAAGTTACACTGTGTTTACACTACTGTAATTAAAAAATAGGGTCATGGTACTCACCAACTTAGATTGCCTCAGTGAAAAATAAGACTATTTTTCTTATTTGGAAATTAATGCAGAAATTTCTATAGTTGTATTTTCAACACTTATTTTTCTAATGAGAAGGTAGCCAGTAAATTTCATTTTTAAAGGCTCATAAGCTTATCATTTTACTTAAAGGAATATGGTTGTATTACAGTGTCTGAACTGATTCTGCAAAAAATGCAATCTAGGCTTTCCTAATGAAAACATTTTATCATTATTCTCACAAAAAAAAAAGTTACTAAGAAACCTTGGTTTTAAAACACTTTTTGAAAACTGGCACTAAATTGCAGTGCTGGAAATATTTAAATTGGGCATTTATTTACCTGTATGTTTAGTTTATAAGTCTTGTCTGCTGTGAGAAGATATTTGAATACTAACCAGTATGAACAGAGTTAGGCAAAAAGAAATCTGAAATATATAATGGGGTGAGATTAAATATTATTGCACTGATCTTTGAAGGTTCTTGAGATAATATAATTGATTATAACTAGGGGTGTTTGCCCTTGACCTTTACTGTATTGTCCTTAGTACTTAAGACACATTTATGATCCAGCCTCCATACACCCCCACCGCCAGTATGTGAGAATTTTTAGGTCCATATCATTTTGGTGGTCAGCTATGCATTACCTTCCTGTCTCTGGATGCTGATCTCCAGGCATCTTGATCCTGAAATGTAGCAAGGGTGACCGACATGATTTTCCCAGACCTGGAATGCAACCATCGGGGCTGGTGGTCTGTCACCTCATAGAGGAGCGAGCACAGTGTCCTTCTTTGAGTGGGCACAAGACACTGCAGCCTTCAGGAGATAGGTGGATAAGGAGGACTGGGTCCTCACAGAGGGTTTCTGTCTGTGGTCCTGTCAGCACTCTCCATCTGAGAAGTTTTAATGGACAATATGTGAGAACATAACACGTTCAGTGCAAACAGCTCTCATTTGGTGTAACGTATGTAAGTAAGTGGGCATCACGTGCCGTCGAGGAGGAATTGGAGAGCCTGTTGTCTTTTCCTTTCTTGTGAGGGAAACTGAGTGCCTCATAAAGACAGAGGAAAGATGACCAGTACCATGGGAGTGGTTTCTCCAGATCCTTTCAGCTAGAGCTTACATCAGCTTCATGTGTGCAGAGGAGACAACTGTGAAACATTTTTACTTAGAAAAAAAATAAATATCTCATCAGTAGATCAGGAAATACTCACACACCTTCCCTGCGTGGTGGAAAAGCAAGGATAAATAGGATGCTACATGTATTTCTTATTCCTATACATTTTGGTGCTATTCACCTTTGCTTTTAATAGCAAAACATATTTTATTTACATACCCAGGACAGTATTATGGCAGTAGCTTTTCATGGTGGTAGAAGTTGTTCTGTTTTGGCTTTTTCCTGCTGGTTGTCAGCCTTTCTGAATTGTGGCCAAAAGCCTTTGCTTCAGTATAGTCCCGCTTATTACTGTTTCACATCTTGTCAGTGCTGGCTTAAATAATTATTAACTAGGAGAAAGCAGACAGGGCAGTTGTTTAAATTTTTGAATGATCAGTTCCAGGTCATATTCATTATTCTGAAAAGCATTTAACAGCTTAATAAGACAAGGGTTTGACCATAAATGTCATTTTCATTTGTTTGTGTTATTCGAGACTGTTGTAACTGGCTGCTTAATGGCCTGTGTCATGCAGGTGTATTATTAGCTCTCATTGGCATATTTTACTCGGTTGTCATTAATGGCACAGAATGGCTTTCCCATCATTTTCTCTTGGAATCCCAGACAGAGAGCAAGATCAGTGACAGTTTTATCAGCGAGTTACATTAAGCTGCTCTTTGCCACTCATGAATCAATGTATTTTCATCTCGGGCTGGTCTCTGCTCTACATATGTCAGTGCCACTCCACTGTCTCATTTGCCAAATGAATAAGAGTTCTCATTAAATTAATGCTGTGATTTTTTGCGCTGGATTACCTGCAATATGTTCAGTTTGCTCTTTTGATTTTGTTGAAAAATGTCTCTCAAGCGCCAAGGAATAAATAACCACAGTTAAATAAGAACTAAAGAAAATAAAATGGTATTTGAGTTATAAAATAAGTCATGGTTCTTGACTGAAAATTCAGCAGTAATTGGGGAGGTTAGAGGCAGTAAGGCAAATTATTTCAGCTTCCAGACCTGCAGTGTGGTCACTTGTCTTTTTATTTGTGCTAATACAGTAGGGAGAAGGGAAGAAAGCAACAACTTGGTCTCTTTTTGGATGTCTGCATCTGACAGGTGTAGTAAAAAAGAAATAAAAAAATGAGGTATATTTTATGTATCTACTAGCTTTAAAGGAAGGAAGTTTCGTTTACTGATTGAAGAAAACCAAAGCACCTAAGTACTTAATCCATAGAGAAAGAGCAATCCTGCTACAATCACTAGAAAATGAAGATGCGTGCTGCTCTTTCATCTTAGATGTGGAGGAGGGTAGTCAGAAGGACCAGCAACTGGCTTGCAATACTCCAGTCATGGAAACTGGTCAGAAAAGCAGGAAATCCAGTCACCCAGACATTCCTCTAGCCTGGTTAACCCTTTCTGCTTTGAAAGCAGTTCCCTGCAAACGCTGTTTGACCCTTGGCCACATGTGAAAGAGTTATTGCCAAAAGATTGTGCTAAAGGCTATTGCAAATCAGTGTAAGATAAAAAGAATATTAAACTGCCAAAGAAGAGACAAGGAAAAGAATGAGAATGTTCATACAGGTTTTGGCAGGCAATTAGTACTACCAATCAGCACAGAAGCTGTTGGAGGATAAGTAGAGGAAGGTGAGCTCATAAAAAGCATGTGGTATGACATGTGAGAGAGATGGTTCTGAAAAGAGCAAAGACTTTTGAAATCCAGTGATTTCCTGAATCACAAATTTAGATGGAAAAAGCAATATGAGCTGTAAGACTGCAAACCCAGGTTTTTAGAGCTACTGTGAGTTTGGGTTTTGTTTAAATTCAGCACTTTGCCATGTACTGTTGATCACACTGCCACACCTGATGACCTGAGCATCCCTTCAGGTTTTAACTGTCAGGTGGTCTAATCCTGAAACCACAACAAAGCAGTTCTACATATGCAGGGCTGCTCTGGCTGGAATCACTACACAAGGCATCGCTAATCCTGGAAAACTTGAAAAGCACAGACGAAAACATATTGCTAGTACAGACATCTCCAGTGTAGAGGAGATGGCTGTTGTCTGGGGAAGCTGGTCCCTTTGATGGCATTAAGGGTAAAACTGCTGAAAGGAACAGAATACAGGAACATATATTTTCTTATGATCTATTCAGAAGCATTTCTGCCTAGTTATTAGGCTAGAAGCTTTGCTATTCCGATCAAGATTGGTGTTTCTTTACCTTGTTGTACACGTCATAGTTCACTGAAGAACCTAGTATTTAAAAAATAAAATTAAAGCCATGACAAGGGTATCAACTCCTAAAGAAAATTCGGAAAGCAGTGATTAGCTTCAGACAACTCAAAAGGAATAAGAATTTTAGATTTTTTTCTCACTTTCAGAAAACAAAGGATCGTACTTCAGATAGCTTCCTTTTAGGACTATTAATCTTTATATGCCAGGTTTTCCTAAGGGAAGGAGATGAGGCTATTTCCTCACCCTTCTCCAGGAAATATGTATGCTGGCTTCCTCTTGAAGGTGCTCTCCAGAAGATGAGACCAGCATTGTTTCCCAGTGTAATGTTCATCATTGTCAGCTTCTTGCTTTCTGCACTGCCCCTTTTCTAGGGGCTTAGAGCACAGACCCATCTCTTCAGTGACATACTTACATTTTCAGAATAGAGCAGGAGAATGCAGAGGGAAAGCAGGTTTGAAGAATATGAAGACTGATTTATCAAACTGGGCAGGTGGTTATAGAAGGAACACTTCAAGTTGCGTGCTGATCGCGTGCTTGTGAGCAGTATCTCATAGCAGACCCGTTATTACGTCACCATCAGAGATACGGTCTTATGCTGCAAAACTTTGGTTGTCAGACAAACTTTCAATCATATAAATGTAGGAGACCTTTTTGTCTTTGCAAATAGTCTGCTGTCCATTCGCTGTGTTTCTTTCCAGTGTCTGTCAAACCATCAAATTAACTGAATTTTATGCGCCGTAATAGCTGACATTTGCAACAAGTAAATGGCACAGTAA
Source organism: Gallinula chloropus (assembly GCF_964237585.1). Lineage (NCBI taxonomy): Eukaryota > Metazoa > Chordata > Aves > Gruiformes > Rallidae > Gallinula > Gallinula chloropus. Next base: position 30,989,980 of record NC_140091.1, read on the forward strand.
AGATCAACATAGGACACTGCAATAACAGCATGCTGAAATTAAGTTAATAAACCCAGGTTTTCTGTTGTGTATTTTATACTTAAGTTTTTCACTCTGATCTGTGGTGTCCTGATGGCTTTTACCAGCATCATCTTCTTTTTTCGGTAGTGCTAGAAATTTGTGAAATGCCTGGTTATAAATAAAGGAAAATAATTGGAAATTGGAATTCTTAAAGTATGAGGTAAGATACCAATTAGCTCAAGCACTGGAGCAAGTTACCCAGCGAGAGCAGGGAATTCCCATCCTTGTAGATTTAACCAACATGCCTGAGCAAGGCCTTGAGCAACCCAATTGCACTTTGAAGCTCATTTGAGAAGGCCTTCCAAATTAAGCTTTTCTGCTCATTTGCATAAAATTTGGCTTCAAAATTTTGAACAATGCTTTTCTGTGTTGCTTATTTGCTAAAGTCTTTGTAGAAGCACCTGAGAAATGGGGTTGTCTTGTCATTGTACAGGTGTGGGTTAAACAGATGGATGACTAGTAATATCATCAAAGGAGCACTTGTTTTTTGTGTATATTAATGGGGTCTATAAAATATGGTGGAAAAGCTTTATGATAAGCCTGTAATATACATATAACAATACTAATTTGTTTTTCTGCAAAACATCTATTAGCATAATTTAATGGATAAAGAAGAAATATTAACCAATATATTACTTCATTTTTAACCATAAAATAGTTCTTAATTTTCTTTCCAAGAGACATTTTGCTGTTCACAGTTTGTTGCAGAAAACTTTTTTTTTCTTTTTTAATTAAAAAACCAGTACCCTTCCTAGAAAGTAATATAGGGAAGTAATAGATTTGGTTTTGCTGGGAAGATGGAAATCTGTTCCTCATTGTATTCAGTACTAATTGGCTTCCAATGGTAAAATATAATATAAACCATACAAAAAAAGTACTTTTAAACATGTTGGCATATTAGATGTTAGCTCTGGAGTTTTCCCTGGCACGTTAAGAGCAAAGATAGTTGGGTCACTTTTTTAAACATCTTTCTGGAGACTTCATATCATTCATTTTGTAATTCCATAACTGTATTCTGTCACATCAGCCATCTTGTTGGAAATAATATTCTCTTGGTTAATAGAACAAGAAATTACCCTTGAGATATTTATTTTGCTATAAATTTTCTTAGTCAGTAATAATATGCTGACATTTCTGCTGAGAGAACTTGATGAAATCTTGTGGTTTTGACCTATCCTTGAGAATCAGTCCTAGGAAAAGCGCACACCACAGCAGAAAATGCTGGAGTTCTGGTGTCATGTTGTCATGTTAAATTCATTAGAAGTACCAAGAAATTGAAATTTTGTTAGCTTCAGAAGAAGATGAAGTATGAACCTCTTTACTAGAGAGAAAAGAGATGAGTGGAAGGGAAAGAGAAAAATTATGTATTGTTGCCTATCTTCCGCCCTTGTTGGCTTTACGCTGTCGGTACAGATAGAGAAGACCAGTGAATTTCTTTCCTTCCCCCATTTTGGGAGGAAAATCTAAACTTTCATTCACTTCAGTTTCTGCCAAGTGTTTTATTATGGTTTAACTTTACAGTATTTGTTGTTAGTTTGTTACTTGGTTTTTTTAATTTTAATACAAATATTTTAAATTTAAAATTTAATTTTAATTACAAAGAGACCTACAGAGTTCTACAAGAAAAAACATTCTTTATTCAAACTATACCTTAGCTCTCCTTCTTTACCTTAATGCTGTATTCCCAAAACCTCAGGTGTATTTAGGTGAGCAAAGACATCTGTACATGACCAAGTTTATTCATTTTATCCAAATTTAGAGGTCTAACACAGGTCAGCTGGATAGTTTCTTTTCCGTGAACTATTAGGCAACACTCAGCACAGAACCAAAGTAGTATTTCTATGAAGAACTCATTAGAATAAGAGCCAAATCAAGTCTGAGTTAAGCAAAAGTGGGTTTTCTGTGTTGGCTCAGGGACAGAACTAGATCCCAAGAAACAGCAAAATGATTCACAGGTTTAGACTCATTTATGAGAGCCCTCAGCCCTTGTAGGGCTCAGTTTCTGTCCTCCTTGTTTCCACAGCCCTGTGATACAAGCTCTGCCTCAGTCTTGCAGCCACCAAACTTTTTTCATTACAGAATACTCTAGTGTGAAGTCAAACAATTTCTAAAGTACTGATCACATTTCAGGTTGTCTTTGTAAAGGGAAAATAACTTTTGAAAGCAGAATGAAAGATGGAGAGCTCTCTTTCAGTGACATGGCTGCATCCAGAGCCTTTGTTGAGACTTGCTAGAGAAAGACTTGAAAGTTGAGAAGGTCAAGACCTCATCACCTCTGCAGTGCTCTGACACCTGGCCAGACCCATTGTGAAATGCACAGAATATGCTCTCAGTTCCAAGTCCGATGTGGAAAAGCTTGTGGCTGCCTTATTACTTTATTTTTTAAAAGATTTTTTTATTACCAACTCTAAAGTAATGCCATTTCAGAGTACACTATAGAAAAGCATTAAGGTCTTTAACAAGACTGAAAACTGATTTAATTGCTAGTTACTAAATTACTTGACATTGTGGGTTTTTTTTCTTCAGTTTCTAGAGTTTGTTTATTCCTTTTTAATGTAGTTAGCACAACTCATGAGGAAGGGCAGACACCATGCACTGCTTCATTATTTGTTAGCATATAGCTTAAACTCCTTAGAATGCTGCTATTGAGAAGAAAATCATTAATGAGTAATATTTTTTCCTTTAAGCTTGTGGTTGGAAGTAGATTTACTTCTGTTTGGGGCCGTGTCACTGTGTTTTAAAACAAACAATACTTTTTTTCTTTTTTAAAATTACCTATTCAGTGATTTAAAATAGTTTATATTAAGGTTATATTTCCTTGGGACTGACTGGGGATAAAAGACTTGTCAGTATCCATGTTTGGGGCTTTCTTTTTTCTTTGTATAACGTGAAGGAGCACATTAAATCTGATGGTACCTGTGCTTTGCTTTCAGTGTAAGCAGTGGGCTCTGGTTGGGTTTTCAGCAAGCATGTGTTTATTTCTGTGCTGGGGAGGTGTTTAAATATGGTGGTGTGCCAAATTTTATATATTATTAGACAATAACTTGCAGTTTTTACCATGCAGGCTCCAAAGCTATTGGTTCACTGATGCAGGAATTTTGTTCAGTACCAATATAGTCACTTGGTGGTGAAATTTGGAATATTTTAATCACAACAATCAGCCTTTTGGAGTTAGATTGAAAGACTCAGATTGGGGAGTATCAGATTTTTAAAGGTAAAATGACAAGTAAATAAGCTTTGCCATGTTAAATTACTTGTTTTTCTTGGATCCAGTGTGTTTTCCTTTTTTCTCCCCCCTCTTCCCACTTTCTTAGTTTACTTTCTTTTTCAGTATTCCATTACATCTTCTATAAATCTATTTTAAACAACAGGGATAAAAGAAGAAAAAGGGAAAGGCAGGGCAGCTCAACCAGTGTTTCTTTGCAGTGAGGTTAAAGGAAGAATTAAAACTAAGTCATCCCTCTCAACTGTGTTTATCAATCCCTGCAAAAATCATCATGTTGATCTTTGAGAAGTCTCTAATCTTGACATCTATCTAAGGCTGCCCGACTGGTGGAGTCAGAGATTTCATGAGCATTTAATGGAACAAAGCTAAAAATAAGAGAAGAGAATGAGCTGGCTGAACTGTGATTTCTTCTATGCAGCTACATTTGTTCAAGTAGCATACAAACAAAATACTTCATTATTGTATGAGAGAAGTATAGGCTCAGATATTAGAATGCTTCTTCCAGTAACCTTGTTACAGAAGCTGTGAACTGAAATCAAAGAAAAGGTTAAACATATTTCTTTGTGGTTTGTTTCTTGTTTTTTTTTTAACTGGGCACATAGCAAAATCAGAAATTTCCAGTAAAAGTTCAATATGACATCAGGGAAAAGATGGTAAGACTTTAATTGTTTTTATTGTTGATGAAAAACCTAAGACAAGGTTTGAAATGATTAAAAAAAGTCATTGTGGAGTTTTGAAGCCTGCAGTAATGTGTTTGTTGCCCTTTCTGAAACCTGGTCTATTGTGCCTTGGCTATCTCCAAGGAGATGTAGACATAGTTCTGTGTTTCTTCTTTCTCCTCTGTAAAGTGATGTATTTAATAGCTCTCAAGTGTAAATGAGTGATAATGGTCTGTTCTTTTCTAAGATTTGGAATGCTTAACTTTTTCACAGATAAAACAGAAAAAGTGTCCAGTAAGACACCAAAGATTTCTGAAATCTTTTAAGAAATGCAATTTTGCCATTGTCAATCGTGCTTTTTAAAAATACAACTATGAAATTATTTGCCACAATACATTTCACACTGTATTACTGAGAGGCTTCCCTTGTAATTCCATTTATTAGTTCAGAAATAGCCAGTATCTGAAATTCATTTCACGACTACTATTTGCCACCGATGTATTTATTTCCCTAAGACTGCCACAATTGGTTTGTAGGGTATTTTAATTTATATATTATTGAAACTTGCTCTTGACATTAAACTACTTGAGATTCTCAATTCTGTTCAGTGCATGATAATATTTCTCAGAGCCTCTATTCGAATTAGAAAAACCCTCTCAATTCTAGGCATAAGATCACTAAATGACAAAGACAGGAAAGCATCTTCTGTAGAAAAAAACCCCATTTTTTGGTACTGGAACAAATATTTCAGCAAGTTTCCGGCTGTGACACAGCAATACAGGGTTTTGGTGCTGAGAGACTGAGTACCTGTGTGGCATGAAAATATAAAAGGATTACAGCCAAATTCTTTCTTCAAACTATAAACAGGAAACTTTGTTGAAATGTAAAAAAAAAATAATCCCATTCCACACGTTGTCTGCTCACTGCTGCTACTTTCAGGGTTCACACCATAGCACCTCCTGGAAAGCTGTAAAGATCAAATACTTAATCTCTTCTCCTCACTAGCTGCAGCCTGAGGAGCATGAATTTGCTCCACTTGTCTCGTGCTGATATTTTTACATGCTTTGGATAATGAAATAGTTCAGATTAATAAGGATGCTTAATATCCTGTTAATATCCAGCCTCTAAAAGCTGTTCAGTTGAGCTTCAGCTGCTTCTGGGCCTCAGGAGCCACTGTAGCCTGAAGATGTGTGCCAGTTCCCCTCTTACCAGGGGGCCACTGAACTGTATGCCCAGTTCTCAGTAAATGCTACCCCCTTTGCTGTGTGTCAGAGTAGAGTAATAAGGTAATGAAGGTGGTATTTGGGCTAGAAGGAAATGCAATGGAGATTTTCAGTTTTCAGAAAGGATAAAAAATGCCTCCAAGGGTATTTGCAGTTTCTTCCTCTAACAGAATCCAGTGTGAGTAATTACAATTTATTTTTTCCCCTCCCAGAGTTTGTCACTGAACAGATTGATTCAAGCATCCCATCCACTCTCAAAATGTGAGCGTTACAATCGAAGAAAATTGTCTTTTGGGGAAGGAATTGAATCTGAGCCATGAGACAGAGCCTTGCAGAGGTCAGAAGGGTTATTTGTAGGAGTATTTCGAGTGGTCTTGCATAGGTATGAAACAACATAAATGCTGTGCATTCAAACATGGAAACATGGAACTCTGCAGAATGTTTTGAGGAGAATAGACTATAATTAAACGTTGTATTAGAATACAATGAATTTGGAAAATAAAACAAAACCACACTGGTTCTAGTGTATTTATAGGGGAAGTACTTGTGAAAAATGTTTGGGCTTTTAAACAGGAAGTCAAATGACATGTTTTTTCAGTTCAGTTCTGATTCAGACTCAACTATACCAGAAATTGTTTAGGTTCTGGGCCAGCCTAGGCCAGTTCCAGTTTTACCTGGACACTGTCAGGTTGCTGCTGTGTTGTCTGTCTGCATTAGAAAATGTAACATGTGCAATGGGGAAAGCTGTGACACCGTGGATTGGCCCCACTTCCAAATGTATCACTGGACTGTAATCACGTCTGTCAGTTCAACCCTTAAGTGGTAAGATCACGGATTTGGAGATAAGCTGCAAATTCATATTTTACCTGAAATGAATGGTAGTGTTTCTACTGTTTGTAGTGTAATGGTAAGTTTGTTAAAGTAATGGTAAGGAGAAGGGCGCTAGTACCTTTTGGAGTGACAGGAAGAAAGGTTTAGAAACATTTGCATATACATACACAGGCCCATGTCCAGGCAATAAAGTATTTGTTATTTGGGCTTAGCAGAATAGCCACAGCCTCCCTTGCCAGGTATCAGTAAAGCAGGTGTGCAGGCTAGTGCCTGCTGTGGTGTGAGGCAGCCTTGCCTGGGTTGCTCACACCTGAGTGACAAATCCAGGTATTTGAGGACCTCCCCTGACCTGCTTTCCCCCTTTTGAGGAAGAAGCAACAAAATCTAAACTGGAACACAGCTTCTTTCACGATGTGTTTCAGGTTAGAGGAAATAATGGTTTGATTTGGCTTTATTGCATGTAGGTTTATGTTCCTTAATGTGCTTAGTCATGTGGTATCTTAAAATATTGACACTGCCTTTATGGTGTGTTTCATTGGCATCCCACTAGCAAGAAAAGGCATTATGAAGAAACATCTCCCTCTGTGTGCAAGTAGTTTCTGTTAGATGTACAGTTCCTTCTGAACTGTGGGCTGTTGCCCACTGCTGTTTTGCTAGGTGGAACGTAAGCGACGTAGGTGTGTTTCTGTGTAAATGCAGATGTTAGCACAGTAAATATCAATCCTTATGTGAAAACCTGCATGTAGATAATGTTTTGTCCTGTGACAGATTCTTGGAAACTCATTTTTTTCGGTGGTTGCAAGAGGACATATAAATTAATATGATGAAATAAGTTTGGAACTGAGAAGTCCACTGAGCCAAGTCAGACACAGCTATCGGCCACCATTAATTAGACCAAACTTTCAGCAGTACATCTGTCAGTTTGTTATATGCAAACCCTTGGTTGTGCAGCTTCTGTCTCCTTTTAAGTGGTCTAGAACATTCCCAAACAATAGTAATTTCTGGCTTGAAGTTCTATGTTTTGGATATGGCCAAACCTTTTGGCACTGAGGATAACTAGAATTATGCTTTGATGGTAAACTTGCTTATTCTTGTCTGAGAATATCTGCAGAGCAGCCTGCCAGGATGTATGTTGGGATTAGGAAGTAGAAGAAAAAGAGTGAAATGCAGTTTTCCCCTTAGGAAATGTTTCTTCAAAGAGACTTCCTTTCATCTCATCTTTGTGTTTTCCCTGTCCTTCATGGTGTGACACTGAGTGCCAGGGGGATGTCAGTCTTTTTCAGGTATCTTTTTTTGAGAACTGAATTTTGATGCGTAGTTTTGTTTAGAGAAGGTGCTGGGAGATGGTATTTGACAGAGTTATGCATGTGGATATACTTCTAATGAATACATGGAAATAGTTATTAGCTGGAGAAATATTTTGTCCAAACCCAGAATGCCTGATGTTATCCTTCACTATGATAATGTTGTAAGGTTTTAAATGTTTGGATCTGGGTATTGAAACACTGTGATGGGATGGAAGTTTACACGTTCTACATCCATAACTCCTCAGGCTTTTGGCCTACAGATTTCTTTGCTTAGTCTTTTTCAGAGCTGTGAGTTTTACTTTTCAGAGTTTTAGAAAATTCTTTCATCCTTTTTAATTATGCAAGAAAACAAGGATTTCCTGATTTAAGGCAGCTGCTTGTTTCAGATAGAAAAAGAAATGAAGTGGAACAAACCTTAGGACTAACATCTTACACTGAATAAAATTGGTGAAGATTTAAGTAAGGTGTGATTCATAAAATTACATGTGACTATGCACAGGCTAAAAGCTGCAGTTCAGAAACCTGTTGGGCTGATTTTAAGATGATTACAGTCTCTACTGCGGTGTCCCACAAGTGACATTAAAAGCCATTCTTTTACTAGATAGTGAAATAGCAGTCTTTGCTTCATTTTCTTTGCCTTGGGAAGGTTTCAGAGACCAGGTCTTCTGTGGGGTCTTTCATCTGTGGGAGGGATAATGTTACATGTAAACAGTCCAAACTGGGAAAGAGTTCAGTGCCCATTGCACTTCAACTAGTGGTTTTGGTTTGTATTTCCCTAGTTGTTAGGTGATGGTATCATACACTAATGTTTGCTGTTATGCCCCACATAATCTAGATAAGACCACAGCATGCAGGGCAGTGTGGCTACATGCCTACTTCTCATCATGTATACAAACAGTGCTTTCCCACAACCTGCAGCAGCCTGGAGCTGTGCAAAACAACCTTTATGTATTTCATAGAGCTGTGGGATGGTAGAGGAATGAGAAGGGGCATAGCTGGGTATCCCCAATAGGCTGCTACTCTGGTTTGCACCAGCTGTTTTTCTGTCTCTTTTTGGGTTCCTGGCTTCAATCAAGAACTGGGGCTGAAGGATCAGGGTTGGACCCCTGCATCACAAATGCAACACTGTAGTTGCAACCGTCTCCTGTGTACCATCCTTCATAGCGAGCAGAATGGAGACTGCAAAAAATAGCCCAGGGAAGTTAGGTATGGGCAGGGGAGAGATTTAGAAGGGCAGGTCAAAGAAGAGTAGTCATGGCCTGTATTTGTGATTTTCCCAATTCTTGTGAGCAGCTAAGAGAAAGAAACCACCAAGTGTGGCCTTATAAAAGACATCTCAGCATGCATTGTGTCATTTCTACAGAACTGCATCCCTTTCTGCTTCCACCAAAAAGGGTTCCAATGCTCTTTAGTCTTTTCTCTCTCCTATATATTCTGCTGAAGAAATAATAGTACCAATCAAGTCTTGTTTCCTTAACGGCTGTTGTCATTATATCTAATAACTATCACAAAGAGAAGAAGTGATTTGGTTTGCATATTGTAAGCTGTTAGCATCGTTTGCTTGTCAAATTCTACAGTAATGCAGACAGGGCTGTCACTCTGTGTTATTAATTTGCCCCATAGCAAAACACAGGTACATGCTGTACTAAGTGTAAAGCTAAAGTGACAGAGTCCTTTATGCAACTAAAATAAAGACATCCCTGTTGCTTTGAAATCAGCAGTGCTCTCTGGCATTATTTTGCAGGTACTAGTGGAGGTTAAAGGAGGAAGTGAGAGCGAGCGAACTCATTGACTTTCCCTGCATATATATATGTATCTGTACTGATTTTAACCTTGCCCATAAAAGGTCAAGCATAAAATTATTTCCTCAGAGCAGCTGTCTTCAGAGGTTTGAATTAAAATAGATGGAGAGTGCCATAGGAAAAAAAAGTTCATTTTACCCTAATTGGATTAAGATAAGTCTCACACATACTGCAAGGGTGAGGTTTCACTAGAGTACAGACTGCTGGGTTGACAGAAAGGGATTAATTTATGTGCCTCTTGTCAGGTTGTTGACTAATAACATATTGATCGTATCTGTAAGATATGCAGAGTGTCTGTCAGAAAGGAAGACACTCTGGAATTGAAAATTGCTAGCATTTCTGACATGATCAAAACTAGATTAATACGATTAAGCAGCAATAAGTAGGCTGCAGCATATATCAGATGCAGAGTTTTATGTCACACGTCTTGGAGCAGACATCATAACCAGGCATAACACCCACCCTCAGCAATGAGTGACTGATTTGTGTGTATAGTTCCTGAATTATTTTTTTTTCCCTGCTTTTCTTTTATGTGTTCCTGCAGACATATTGAACTACCACAGTTTAATCCCAGAGGAGCCTGCAGGTGGTATTGTCCTTGCATTGAGGAGTTATTAAATTCTTAAGGTCACCATAAAAAGGGTTCCATTAAATTGAGTTAATAAAAACATTGGGCAAAGGTTTGCTAAAAGTGCAGGTGTCAAAGCCTTGGGAATTGGACTGTCTCTTATAACATCAGGCTAAAGGAATATTTTAAAACACCTCACAATGTGAAGATGCTGGAAATGCTGCTTCTGTGAAGTTTTGGCTTGGGTGGGATAGAGACACTTATGCTTTGCTGAAGGAAATGTCCGATTTGACATTTGTATCTTCTCAAAAGGATGGGCTCTACCAATTTTCACTGATGAAAGCTTTAAGCTTGCTGAAAGAAGTACTGACTCTTCCTTCTGTTTTTGCCTTCACATATGTATGCATAGAGAGACACAAAGATAAATAGGTGTACATAAAAATGTAGATTAGATATATAGATCCGTGGGTGATCTGTTGTTAACCCCTGTTTTGTACTTAACAAGGGCGGCTGAGCCTGCTGATTTTCCAGTAATACTAAGATATGCTTAATGTTTTTTACTGAGTGAAGCTTCTGAAGAAAAGCAGCGTTTAAAATCATTTAAAGCCAATTTCTTTAACAGATTCTGGGACGAGGCCTCTGATGAGAAAAATAATCATAAATTGCACTTCTAGTTTTTTAACATGTTATGACTGATGGTTTGTTGTCTTTAAATGTTAGCATTAGATTCCAGCTCCACTGAGGTAAATAGCAAACACTCCATTTGCTTCAGTACAACCCAGATTTCAGCACAAGAAAATGCATATTGTTTTGCTGAAATATTTCAGAATAGCTGATGCTATTTTCAACTCCAAAATGTAAAAATGTGATCAATTAAAAACTTTGTTTTCTGCATCTATTGGGGAGCAAATGAGGTAAATGGAAATTGTGTATTAGCAGTTAATTTAGAACCAGTCTGAGGCTTTAATTTTGGGTGGCAGGACATGCAATAAATTGCAAATTTAATTATATAAAACAATAATTTTCTCTCATCCTCTGGACTTGAGTTGTATGGGATAGCTTTTAGTCATCAGTTACTTCCTGATTAGTATCATGGATTTCTATTTGTTTGCTATATGACTCTATTTTTTCTTTTTTTTTAATTGAAGCATTTTAGGATTTATAAGATATGGGGGTCTTTTTTAAAGGTCTGGTTTATAAGATATATTAATTTCTCTACTCATTAGAGTTTGAGGCATTTTAAACATCAGGTATAAAATTGTAGAAATTCTGTTTCAGAAACAGAAGCATCAAATCCCAAGCATTAATATATAGCTTGTTGTTCCATGCAAATGTCAAGCATAGCACCTCTATTGTTTAATAAGTGAATACTGTGAGGCTTGATGCATAGTGTGTTAATAATGAAAACGGGTAGAAAGAAACCAGTAATAAAGCAAATGAAACTCAGAAATGTCTTATGGGTCAGATTCAACCCAATCAGGCTGAATGTGGCAGTCCCCATCACTGCTAAACGCAGAAGAATTTTCTAATTTTTCCTATACATTTTTTAAAGGATGATTTTTCATCTGGTGTCTGTTTTTCATGGGAATGTGCCAATTTAGCCCTTGTCCTTAGGTATAACCTCATATTAACTCAGACTGCTTAAGACCGAAATAACATTTTGACATTCTTTCCACATTTTCAGTCACAAATACATAGATCTCAGAAGCTTCTACAAGTTAATAAATTCTCTTACTGTATCGAGAAAGCAAAAGTAGCAATTATTAAAGAGAACATATGGCAGGTGCCTTAAAACTCCAGGGTGACAGTAAAGCATATGAATTCAGCTCATTATAAGTATTTTCTAGGTTCTCCTTAATTGCTCTAGTAATTAAAATTCTCCAAAACTTGTGAAAATGCCAAACAATCAAATAATACATTCCTAATGCATGTATTGCAATATTGCATGCAAAAAATGACACATTTTTAAAATTTTCAATGAAGTTACGTATTAATCTGTGTGGTTACAGAGCTTTATTTATTTTTCTTTTATTTTGTCAGGTTTTTATATTTGTTTTCCAATGAAGAATTTATACATTTGAGCATTCAGGTAAAATGTAAATAAAACTGATTTAACTAAGGCTGTCATTGAAAGCAAGAGTAAAGTATGCAGTAAGTGACAGATTATATCTGTGGAAGCGATGTAACAGTAATGAGAATTCCATCTGAGGACAATGAAAAGCCTGGAAAAGTTTTGTTGAAGTAGTTTAAGAAAAGTTTCAGACAACTTTGGAAAGGTTTACTTGATCTGATATTTCATCAGAGCCACTGATGTTAAAACATACCTTCAGGTTCAGAGAATGAGGAGTGTACATAAAAGGCAGTTTGAATAGTTTTGACTGAAACATGGAGTCTGGGTTTGTAATAAACAGAGTTATTTTTGTATATGGAATTGCATTCTTAAATGCAAACTTTTAAATGTTTAGCGGTATTAGAGGTTAGGTAATACCCTTGAGGAAACAGTTATTTTAGAAATACAATCTGGAATGCATGGCAGCATAGCCATTGCAAATTGCCTTTCAAGAGAAGGTTTAGTTATTATGTGTTTAATCAATCCTTGCTGTAAGGAAATTAGGGGAATAGTGTAAACAGAAGAAAACACAGTTCTTTCTTAAAGGCAAAAAGAGAGACTTACAAATAACTGAGCTTTTAAGAGGTTTACAAAAAACTTTCATTTGCAGGAGTTGATAGGGAAGGAGGGGGAAGTGATTATCTGTAAGCAGTATTTTATTACAGCCAAAAAGACCTCTAGCCCTTCAATTGAACAGGAAAATTAAAAATTGCATGATGAAGCTAAACGTTCCGTGTAGAATGACTGGACGTGTAGCCCAGGTAGCGCGGGCTGGGCACGCAGAAAATGAGACAGTAATTAGTAATTAGTTGGTGAAAAAATGGTGTAAGTATAATCTCTGCTTTGTAAAACTGTGTAACTGTGTTTTCCAGGGTATTAGTGAGGTGCTGCAAGACTGAGACTCTAATTTCATTTTCTCATTTACTGTGTAATTTTTGAAATTGTGAATGCGTTTTTTACCTGCACTGTATCTTTACCCTATTTGGGATTTTTTCTCTCAACAGAGAAAAAAAATTCTCTAGGGGGAGGACCCTAATGAGTATGGATGAAAATAGATTTTTAGGCACATCACAGAGCAGTGGGTGTACTCCTGGCTCCTCTTTTACTGTCTTCTGGAGTCCTTACTCCTGTGGCACTGCTCCCGTCCCCGCCTGTATGTTATTGTCTCCCTACGGTCATTTGGACTCTGATTTTATGCTTCTTCCCTTAAACCTGTAGTAGCAGACCTTTAACTGATCTTCCACCACATTCTGTAATAAAGAGAGGCTTGTAATATCTTCTGTACCAAATTAGCCTCCTGTAAGATATGACCTGAGTCACTGTGAAATACACACCATGTCTGTGGAAAATAAGGTATGGAATTGTATAATTTAGAGACTGTCTTGGAAAGCGTGTGCAGTCAGAGACAAGGAAAGGCTGCAGGCGACAGCCGTTGTTGTGGTGGGTCCTAAGTATGTCTGCTCAATTTTGTAAGTTTATGGTTCCATCAACCCGAGCCACCTTGGAGCAGCTCCTGGTTTCAGACCTGTGGATCCATAGCTCGAGGGTTATATTGTTTAGCTTGGGGAAAAGATTGGTGATAAGAATATCCTGAAACTATGGGAATTTTTCCTCATTTGCAGGTGATGTTACTATAGTCCCACCTTTTATAAATTCTTCTGAGGGTTTATTTTTTTTTCTGATATTTCCTTTTTTAGAAATGGGTATTTTTCAAAGAATGCTAAGTTGAAAGCGTGTTAAATCTTCAGTTATGCTTCAAACCTTCTTTATGAGATCATTCAGTCAGACTTACAATAAAACACCTGTTTTCTACTTAGTTTAACAGCTGGACTAAATCTATCATACATACAGTTGCTTATGGGTATGGAATCTTGTTATGAAGCAAGTCTAGAGCTGGTTGTTCACAGCTGTTGAAGGAAAAAAAATAAGAGGAAGAAAGTGGATTGTCCATATGTGAGATTGCATCCATCTGCTTTTTTTTTTTTTCTCCTGACATGCAGGAGTCTTAGTCAAGGTGCCTGTTGCCTTCGTTTGCATCCTACCTGCGCTTGCCTTGCGTAGTGTGTTCCCCGCTCTTGCTATAATTCGAGGAGGAACCCCTATACCAGTAGGTGAGAATGCACATGTGCCACCTGAATGGCATTTCTGAATGAGTTTTTGAAAGATTACTATGGATCTGTGAGGGGTACAAGTAGAAATTTAGAAATCTGAAAGAGGTCGGAGGTGTTTTGTGCTCCAATTACATGCAAGTGTCATTGAGAAGTTAGTATAGCTTGTGTATGCCAGAAATTCAGGATGAGCTAAGGGAAGTTGTTAATGGCACAGTAAAAATTGTCCTGTACTATACTGTTTTTGCTAAAAAAGAATGAACAAAACAGAACTTGTGGAATGCTTCAATTCCAGGCTCATTCCCGTAACAGTTTGGCAGATATTTCTGCAAAATGGAGAACTGCATCTGATCAATGTACTTTTGCATCACATATATTGCTGGATACTACTCTCTTTTGCCTCACCTCAGTGAGCGAAGTGGAGGATGTCTGCAATGACATCCAGGTTGAGATAGGGATTTCAGTTACCTGCTGTTGTCCACTACCTAAAATCCACTTCATGATTAGAAGATGGCATTGAAATACTGTCAGGAAAGACTGTGGGTCTGATTTTGAGTGGTAGTTGATGCTGTTCTGGTGGTCCCTTGTAGATGTTTGCTTGATGAATGCCTGAGCTTAAAGTAATGGGATTTGCAAAGTTACAATACAGAGAAGTAAGGCGAGAGAGGTACAGTGGTACGAGTCAGGGTCTTGAGGAGACTACTGATCTATTTAAGCTCGAGTACACATCTTCGTTGGCAGGCAGTGCAGGAAGCCTCTTAGCTATGTGTGTGTGGTTGCCATTTATTCCACAAAGAAAGGGGTAGCCCCTTTGCTCATAACCAAGAGCTGCATTTTCGTGGTAAGTAAAAAGTAAATTCACTTGTCAGATAGTACTTACTGGGTTGAAAGAAGGGTTTCTTCACTGTCTGAGTTACAAATGAGTAAATTTTAGTTAGTATTTAGTCTTGACTTTACTGCCCTGGCTCGTATAACAGAAAGTGAGTAGCAACAACAATAAGAACAAAAGTACCACGTGGCAGGAGAGTAATGAGGAAGCAAGAGGTGGTAGAATGATGATTGGAAAGAAAATATAGCTTAAGATAAGGTTATAAAGGATTTATAACTAAAATGATACAAAGGTGAACAACAATCAAAGAAAAGATCTATATATGTTTTGAGTATTCTTTCATTCTTTAACAGCTGAGCTGTAATGCATTTAAAGACTGTAGTTCTTCAGATGGTGAAGAACCTAGATATGCTCTCTTCCCCTCCTCTCCAATACTCCTGATCCATGATGAAGGCAATTTAGGAACCACTAGGACAGAGAACTAACAATTATATGCAGTTTCATTCAGCGACTTACTGTAGCAAATGGTCTTGAAGTACGTGCTAGGTGTCACTGCGTAAGCAGACCATGAGTAAGTACTGAAAGCTGAGGCATGTGTTGTTCTTGGAGCAGAACAGTATGTGTCTATGTTTTGACAAACAAAAAGTGGTTTCTGAAGCAATTTAATCCACACCTAGTCAATCATAAACTAGCATAAAAACAGGGATTAGTATTGTGTACTGCAGGGAAGAGCATCGTGAAATTTGAATAGCTGATGATTATGTACAAGCTCAAAATTCCTCAGGTATATAATAAGTAATATTCGTTTTCTGCGGGCAAGTTTAATTTAGAGCACAATTTCATCTAGAGGGGAAATAGCAGATGAGAAATCTCTGCCCATCAGTAGACGTTCTGAGGAAAACTCTGTAGCAGTAAAGCACTGCAAGAACATCAATCTAATGAATATTAATACAATACAAACAACGAACATTCAGCATTCAACTGGCACTTCTGAAAAGACCCAGAATTAACGCAGTGACTAGAAATGGGGCCTCTGGAAATGTAGCTTAAACCTGTAGGGGACATGGGGGATTCTGCTGTTTTGAGCCATGCACTGGGAGGATGAAACCATGAGTTCAGTTGTTGCTGCCACCAACCTATTCCCTGACCATGTGCTTACCTGGAAGTGAGAAGGTGCCAGGCACAGTAGTGGCATCTCTTGTGTATGAACAGGTTAAAAAAAAAGTGCAGGGTATTGTGATCCTCCTCCTCAGTTCTTTGTGCAGAAGCGTACTGCAAATTGTTGGGTGTTCATATCCACTTCAGTGCAAAGACACAGCTGCGTGCTGAGAGTCCAGCGGAGGGCTAGGAAGATGATTAAATGACTGGAGCATCCCCCTACGAGGACAGGCTGAAAGAACTGGGGCTGTTCAGCCTTGAGAAAAGAAGGCTAAGAGGGGATAATATTAATGTTTATAAATATCTCAAGTGTGGGACACAAGGGGCAATAGCCAGCCTCTTTTCAATCATCTGTGGAGACAGGAGAAGGGGCAATGGCTTCAAGTTGGAGCATAGGAAGTTCTGCACCAATATGCAGAACTTTTTCACAGTGAGGATGACAGAGCACTGGAATAGGCTGCCCCAAGGGGTTGTTGAGTCTCCTTCTCTGGAGATATTCAAGACCCCTCTGGATGCCTATCTGTGTGATATGTCCTAGGGAGCTGCTTTGGCAGGGGGGTTGGACCCGATGATCTCTTGAGGTCCCTTCCAACCCCTACAATTCTATGTGCTGTTGTTTTTGCCTCTTTATGTTTTGACTTTTTCCTTGCTGTGGTTCTTCTGCTGCATCCCAGGAAGCTGGCAGGAGGCACATCTGGGGCAGCTGACCCAAACTCCCCAACGGGATATCCTGTACCATATGGCCTTATGCTCAGCATATAAAGCTAGGAGAAGTGGAAGGAAGGGGGATGATGTTTGGATCGATGGCATTTGTCCTCCCTGGCAACCATTATGTGTGATAGAGCCCTGCTTTTCTGGGGATGACTGAGCACCAGCCTGCCCATGGGAAGTGGGGAATTAATTCCTCCTCCTGCTTTGCTTGTGTGTGTGGCTTTTGCTTTGCCTATTAAACCGTCCTTAAGTGTAACCTCTGAGTGTTTTTGCTTTAACTCTTCCAATTCTCTCCCCCACCCCAGTGGGGGTGAGTGAACGAGCAGCTGCATGGGGCTTAGTTGCTGGCTGGGTTCAACCACGGCATATCAGATGAGTGGTTTAACGTAGAAAATTGAAGTTTAAAGAAAAAGGAATTAATCTTATCAGAAAACAGTGCATTTGTTATAATTTTTCAAGCAGAAGTTGTCAGGTTTTTTACTACATTTGAGGTGTAGATCTTCATTGAAGGCCGTTTTGAATGTGCCAGTCAGACATGAAGCAAGTCAGAAGTCGAAGGTCTGATGGTTATGGTTTTTTCTTTAATTTAAAGTAAAGATATGTAAACCACTGCCAGGTAACTAAGATGTTTGTCTGAGGGATTTTAAATGTCTTCCAAAGCAGCAGTAAATTTTCAGTCTGTTACACATACCTCCTGGTTATCCCAAATCCATATGCAATAACTTTTGTACTGCTTCTAAGTATTTAAGAAACTTAAGTGCGCTTTTTACCAGATATTCTGTAATTTTACAGTTTTATCTCATAAATTGTGTCTTAACACTGCAGTACCTTTCTTAGCTGATAAGCTTAATATTCTTGCAAGCTCATTACTTTTTTCTATTTTCTGACAAGGTATTGCTTTCTGTGTCACCATGAATCACATCTATCTGAAAAATCCGTTCCT
Source organism: Gallinula chloropus (assembly GCF_964237585.1). NCBI lineage: Eukaryota > Metazoa > Chordata > Aves > Gruiformes > Rallidae > Gallinula > Gallinula chloropus. The sequence continues at coordinate 31,007,515 of NC_140091.1, forward strand.
TAAAAACATTCTTACTTCACATCTCTGCACACCTTTCAGAAAGGAGTTTAATGAATTTCCTAGCAGTGTTTCTGGGGCAATCACTGAATTCCCTGAAATATTTCTAAGTATCAATGTTACAAAAAAAAATCTGAGTGGTATTAATTTTCAGACAGCATATGACATCATGTGCTTACACTCACAGGCTTATAAAAGTATTCAGTCTGGATACCAGTCTTTGCTGACTGTTTTATGCAGACCAGAATCAAAACCCTCCATGTGGCATACTGGTTTCCCTTATGAGGGGAGAATTAATAGAATGCCATACATCAGAGTTTAATTGTAACCCAAAATTTCAGGATGGTCTATTACTGACAACAGTTTGTTTCCACTGAGAAATCATGAACTAGGATGTGTGGTTTCTTGCTATCCATCTACTTCTTTTTGTGAAACATTACATGAGACTTTTCCTTTCTTCTGAATAGAGAAAGGTGATCTAAAATAGGGGAAAAGTAATACACTCACTTCTAAACCACGGAGAAACGCTTCAGCTGGTACAACAGGACATTTGTTAGAGAAGTTGTTATAGGGTTTTTTTCCTCTACATTTTTCTCTGATCTTTATTTGGGCCACCTCTGAATTTTCACTTCACACTCTTTTTTTTTAATGCTACCCTCTTACACATGCAGGTAGTGTTAACTAATGGACTTTCTGTGATTTACTTTGTTTGTTTGTGTTTGTCTATGGAGAAAGAACTGGCCAAATCAGAAGATTGTTTGTAATCTTTGAGCACACCATGGTAGAAGCTTGCTCACTTGATTTGAGAGTGATGCGCCTCGTAATTTTCTTCATCTTGTCTACAACCTCCAAATCTTTAGTAGATGCCTCCTTGGTATTGATTGTGTGCATTGTACCAACATCTTGTTCCTGTGTCCAGATTCCCTAGCAGGCTTTTGGTGGTGTGCTCAATACTCCTCTGAGTAATGGCATAATTTCTTTTTCACTTGCCAGTTCCTTTTATTTAATACTCAAGACTTTGTAACCAGAACAAGAGATATGACTGCTTTAAAAAAATATTTGTTTATAGAACTGGGTTTGCCAAATATGCAAATATGAAAGGGAGACCTTGCCACAGAGTCAAGGAGTAGGATTAACTGATTGGTGGAAGGAGTAAATGAAACATGGAACTGTGAACATTAGTCTCCTGTAATTGCTGGAAAATTCAGTTATATTTCATATTCTTTGCTGCGGTGCACATTTGGCCTATACATATTAAGAGGGCAATGAGGGGTGAAACAAATAAATAACCTCCCTGAGTTATGCTGTCACAGAACCAGGGATGGGGGTAGTGAAAATGTGGTGAAATGCAAAAAGTACTTCAGGCTCCCACTCTGTGTCTTCAAGGTTCTTTCGGACTAAAATTTTATGTTTATTCTAATGGTCCCCTGAGAGCTTATAGCCTTAGAGAAAGCAGCAAATGCCAGAGGTGTCAGCAACAGCCAGCAAGTCTGTCAGATATACTTTACTCATGCCCTGACCTGTAAAATGTCTAATCTGACACATCCCTTGGCAGTTCTGGATGCCCTGTAAGCCTGCTTGCTAGGTTTGCAGTACATGGTATTAACACAGGCACAGAAATGGAATTGGCTCTTCATTGGAGTGATGGAAGCAGTTGTCTGTGATAACGTGGGAATGGACTTGATGATCCAGGAGATCCTTTCCATATCCAGTCTTTTTCTCCTAGTAGGTGGGGTTCTGGCTTCAGCTTGGTGCATTCTGAATAGCAATCTAACAACTTCTTAAAAGGAAGAGTACAGACTGGCTCCAACTGACTTGCTAAATTATAGCCTGTGCAAGGATTGGGCATTTCATACGGCCAAGCACCAAATCCTTCCTTTCCTTACTACATTGCTGCTTCCTGTGAGCCCAGTCACTGACCCTGCACCTGCAGCTACCTCTACCCAGTGTTTTCTTTCACCACCTAAGCTTGCCTTATTCCTTGTCCCTGACCAGCAAACAGCAACCCTTTCTAGAACTTGAGCAATTTGGTTCTCACAGTCCTACAGACCATCAGAACTGGCATGAGGACAGGGTAACCCTTGAATCTGGATGTCATTCACCACCTCTTTGACTAGCAGGTCTCTCCCTTTCTCAATGTTTGCAGAGTGTATCTCAAATGCAATAAAACTGGTTGTCTGCAGGAGGGACCAGAGCCACCCTCCTTACAGGTGAGGCCACATCTTGCACATTTGAAATTATTTAATTTATTTGGGGTTTTTTTTTTCTGATTTTAAATTCTGTATTCTGGATGTAAGAATTTGTCCTAAACTGTAGTGGAGATGTGTAGGGAGTCACAGAACAGGATGGAAACTTGGAAGCTTTGGTACTGCAATGCAGTTGCAAGTGAGCCTCCTTATTCAGAGAAAATTCATTGAAAGGCATGTGCCCAGGCCAGAGTTACTTTGTTTTCTTTGCTCTCTTTAGACAGACATCCATAAAAACACTCACAAAGGAGATGAGAATGCTGCTGGCCCTCTAACTGTTCTTCATCTGCTTTAGAACCTCTGTTTTTATAGCTCTGTAACTTTGGTTTTTTTACTTTGGCAGATTGCACAATTGTTCCTTTTGTCTTTGTTCAGTGTCCTTCTGTGCTTGCCTTGGGCTCATCTTAGATGCTGCTGGACACGGATAGCCTGCTCATCATGTATTTTGTCAAGATCTCATTCTCTCTTCTAGGTTACTGTTCAAAACACTGCTGTTCCAGAAGGTGTGTAGAGAAGTGTTTCACTGCGCTGAGGTGGCAAACACTTTGACAGCTGCAAGGTGTAACCACAGGAGCTCTGTGGTGAGTTGACCCTTCCCAGTAGCTAAAACCCTTCCCAGTAGCTAAAACCCTTCCCAGTAGCTAAAACCCTTCCCAGTTGCTAAAACCCTTCCCAGTAGCTAAAACCCTTCCCAGTTGCCCACTTACCCCTCCAGCAGGCTGGGAGAGGGAATCAGAAAGGAAAAAAATCCCAAGGCAATCAGTCACCACCTTTCACAAGGAGACTTAATGACACATCACACATAATGTCTAAACCCAAAAATTATGAGTGGCATTTGCAGCTCCGGGTTCACTGATGTCGTTCAGTTGTGTGTTGTACCTAAGTTCATAGAATGCCTCTTTCACTTTGGCAGAGCAGGGGGGGGGAAATACTGTGGGGTTTTAATAGTTTTCAGTAGTTAATGTTTTTATAAGGCTTTTTATACCATGCTAATGCTGATATTTCTGTGAGTCACTGATCACAAAAAACGTATCTTTGCATTTTTTGCTGACTATGCAAATATGATGACCTAGGGAGCTGCTTTGGCAGGGGGGTTGGACCCGATGATCTCTCGAGGTCCCTTCCAACCCCTACAATTCTATGATTCTATGAAATGCTTGCTAAAGGGGCAGCTGGTGGTTGAACACCCAGGGAAACTTGTTTAAATGTATATTTTATGATTGGGTCTAGGCTGAGTATGATCCAAAACTGAATTTGGGTGTGATTCCACTTATTCCTGAAGTTAGTACTTTGTATTATTAGGCTTTGTATCACAAGACCCCTAAAGAGCTTCAGCACTGCTTGTGGCTAAGTTTCATCCATAGGACCTATGTTCAGTAGGTAACAATTTATTTGAAGTTTAAGCAATATATGAAGGTATACTGAAAATGTGAGACATTTCAATCTTTTATCTTGTAATTAATCATTTAAAGTGCCAAATTAAACAGCCTTTTAACATTTTTTACTAAAATCAGGCTTGTATTACGTAGTTAACTTTGGGCAATAATATTTGAATAATTTGGTCTAATAAGTTGGTCACAGTTAAACTGTGTCCACACTAAGATTAAATTTGGGATCTCTGAAATGATCCTTCTGCCCATGAGAAGTTGCTGTGTTGGTTGTTTTTGTTTTTGTTTTTAAGTCCAATAAAACTCTAGTAGACAGGCTTAGTTTTGGTAAGTATTAATGTCTGTGCACTTTATTTTGCTTTGAGGTGTTGTGCAGAACACTAGTTTTCAATTAATATAGATTGCCATGGTAGCTTGGTGATCTTTGGAGAATACTGATTTTCTTTCTCTCTCAAAAATAATAATAAAAAATCTTTTAGCTTAGTAATTCTTGAGTTCCTTTTGTGAAAAGGGAAATGGTATATCTGATAGCCAATAATATTGGCTTTCTAGGGCAGGTGATTAATTACTGCAGTTTTTTATTTCAGATTTAATAATAATTTTTATTTTGCTTCTCAACATCGTTTTAAAATCCCAGAAGACCTTTGCTGAAACAGGAATGAAGCGAGTTAGCAGGTGTTATTAAGAGAACATGTCTGTTGCTTTTGCAAAATGCCAGAAGTTGATTGCAGACCAACTGGGGAAGACCTATGAGATCCTTCCAGTGTACACAAAAGGAATGAACCTATAATTAAATTACAGTTAAACACAGATGGTTATTTTACAGCAGGTGCTCAACTTTGAAAGTGTATCTCTGGACTATTTTTGTTCCAACATGGTGTTTGGTCCCTGTTGAGTTTCTGGCATGATTTTATGGTGAGATAAAAATATTCCTTTGTATACTTTTTTTTTTTTCCCTGAGATACAAAGCTATCAAGTGCTGCTATGTTTTAGAGGAAATCTAGAAGAAAAACATGAAGCAGACATTAAACACAGCACAGGGAAAAATAAATATTAGATTATAGAAAGGATATCTGCATACCATTCATGAGATCTACAAGATTAACATGTACAATTAAATATAGAGCTCAGAATTTCGAGTTATCTAAGGTGAAATAATCACTATGTAAGTATTACAACTATATATATCTTTTATTTGAATGCTGAAAAAGATTACTCTAGAATATTAAAACATTGCAAGGTACATTGATGAGATTTATTTATGTATAACAAATATTTCAAGGACCACATAGTGTTCATATGTGACCTAAGTTAACAAGGTGTGAAAAATGCCTTTTTATGTGTACCACAGCTCAAATTCAAATCATTCCCTTAAGTACCACATGCTGACATAAAGGCATTTTTCATGAAAATCAAGTTCTATTTCTTATTTGATTTTAAATATGACAGAAATCTCTCTCACAGAAAATGACATGCTCACAATCATGGGAACATATAAAGCTACCACTGCAGTAACCTTGCCTTTTTGTGAGTGTGCAGGTTGTGGATGTAGGTTGATAGTGAAGTTTTAGTGAAATCTGTGAATCTATTATTACTACAACTTTGTATATTGAATTAGACGTTAGAAGTTTGGTTTGTGAAGACATTGACCAAATACTTCTGGTTAACGGTTCAGCTTGAGTATCTTGATGAATGTCCAGGGGGCATTTGACTTTCTGTAGCTGGTCGGGTCAGCCCATATAAATAAACTAGTAATAGAGGTGCTGGAGCTATAGAATAGTTTTAAGAGAAACTTAGGTAAGCTTTCCAGTTCTCTCATTCTTCAGCTCATGTTTTTAATGTGCACCTCCACCTTCAAGCAGAGTTAATTTCCGCAGCCCTGAGGCTGGAAAAGTCTCATGAGGGGTCCAAAGAGTGAGAGGAATTTTGATGCCTTCACCAGCTCAAGTGCTGCTGAACAAAAGGAGGCCACGTTTACTCTGACAGCAAAGTGCTCCCTTTCTGTAGCTGATGAGCTTTCTATTTCTGGATTTCCAAATATCTCTTTTGTAGGAGGAGTCTGTCTCAATATCTTATTTGCTATGCTATAGAAATTCACGGAATTCACAGATGTTTTCCAAAATATCCCCTTCGACTTGCTTAGCTAAGTAACGAAAATACTAGTATAAGTAAAAACAGTTTACACAGAGAGATTATCACCTAAAAATGGCCCACCTGCTTCTCCTTTCAAGAAAAAAAACATGAATTTTTATTATGATCATTTGTGCAAGATGAGGAAAAGCATTCTACTCTAGATCAGTCTAGTAACTGCCTGAGTGTTTCTCATTCACCTGCCCAGGAATTGCTTTTCCTCCTTAACTGAGTGATATCAGTTCTATCTTTGTCTACTACTCTCCCTGTTTTTCCTCTCACCCCTCCTTCAACTCTGATACAGCAGTGCAGAGCACTCTGTGCCTTATTGGTGCAGGCATAATCTTTTGTTTGTACCTACATATCTATCCTTCCCAATCTTTGTTTGCAAACTTCTTTTTCTTTGTCTCAGCCTCCAACATTCTTGTTCTTATTCTTGCCATCTCTTCTGCAGTGTCTCTCAGCATTGACCTTCCCAATATATCTGAACTGTGTTCTTCATAGACTTGGACACTTTACAACTGTGTTGCCTCCTTTTTCTGCTGCTGCTTTTGAGGTAATATTTGTTGTGACCTAGCACTGGCCCTGAACAGGTCAATTCATGGTGGGTACTGTGCAGACATGGTAAGCAGCCCCCATCCTGTGGAGTATGAAATGGAAAGTATGCCTCACTTCCCTCCTCTTTCTTCATCCTCTCCATCTGCTCTCAGTTAGAAAGGAGTGCAGAAGCACATAGGCACTTTCTCATTTGCCCATAATGCCCATCATGGTCTTCCCATCACGTGGCCCCCCCTGCCCCTGCATCGCTCTGCTGTGCCTTCTGCCCCATGAGAGCTGAAACGATCTTCAGACAGCTCCAGTGTGGGACCACGATTCCTGAGGGACACGCTGTAGAAACCCACTGTTGCTCTAGCCTTGGCTTTACTCACTGTCCTGGCTCACACCCCAGGCTGAATTTTAAGCAAGACACTGCTGCTCTTCCCAAGACCAAATATCACACAGAGGGGAGCACCTTTGGCTCTGTTTGGGCCCCAAACTAACTGCAAATCATGGCTTTCAACCCTCATCCTCCACAATGCAGTTTTAAAACTCTGAAAATATGGAAGTTCTCTGCATTGACTTTTATGTATGTGCAGCATTTAGAAGAATTGTTTTTTTGCAAATAGTCAAATCCTGATTTTTTCAACATTTGCCAGCACGTTTCTCCCTTTAACCAGTTCCTGCAGTAACTGGTGCTGTTGGTTTATTGCAACTTGGACAGTTTCTCTTATCCCCTGCTGTCACAAGATGACATTTCTAATAAAGCCCAGTATATTTACCATTTAAATTGGTAACTTTCAAAGGTATTTGAAAGCTTTGTGCTTAGAAGGGGTGTCTTAGAATTTTGAAAAATATATAAAACCAGAGAATTATCAACTGCATTTTTGTGCATTATGTGAAATTCTTTTTACACTATATGAGCATTTCCTGGTTGCTTTTCTCAGCACACATTCTTTTTTCCTTTTTTTTTCTTTTCTTTTGTAACTGATCTGTAATATTGAGACAACGAGATTGGAGATTTCCTTGTTATACTTCAAGTATGACAATCTTGCTTGAACATTAATCATGGGAAATTCAGTGCTTATTTTTGAAATTTAGGCTGAGTAGAAGGATTTATTCTGTTACAGTTATGTGAAAAGACTATGATGGTTTGAATTAGTATTATGCAATGTTGGCTAGCTGTGCATTGTTTCTACTTGAGTTCCACCTTTATGGATTTTAAATTAAAATTTGCTTAACCTTATTGAGGCAAACATATCATAGGCCAGTATAATAAAATGGGAAATGTAATGGTAGCATGGCAAAACCCCCCACATTTATAGCATAATAAAATGCAAAGAATATTTTTTTCTTTTTTAAGATCAATTCACATTCTTTGCTAATATTTAATCAGTCATACTGACACAGTGATTTACTTGGCATTACCTCTGATGCATTCCCCTGAGGCTCTGATTCTTGAATTATTTGTCTTTGAACTCACTGTGACCTATATTCAGTCTTCTGTGGCTGATGAAAATTATTCCTTTACCTTTCACTGCTGATGACTAAACCTCCACAAAAAGAAATATGCATTGACACTCTTAACAGCCACATTAAGTTAGTCTTAAAGTATTAATGTATGAGAACTTTTTCATCCTGTATACATAATGTTGCTGTAGCGAAGAGCAGCAATCCAGGTCGCACAGGTAGGCAAGACTTCTGAGCATTGTTGTAAGTGCAGCCTGCCATGTGCTTTTCAGCTGTGGTGGCAAGGAGAGCAGAGATGCTGGAGTTGAAAAAAGTGATCTCCATCTAACAGTGGTCTCTGTGGGAAACTGTCAGGAACAAAGAGAGCAAACCGAGTGTGTCACAACAGCAGTATGATAGACACAATCCAATTACTGTAATATTATGCAAGTTAAATTGAACACTAATTTGGATTCTTGAACTTTCTAGTCTGTTATCTCCCCTTTGTCATCTTGTTTTTTTCCATTTAGTTAATGGACGTTCTCTCTGTTACAGAGGAGGACTTTTTTCCTCTCTCTACTTGCTTTTGCTGCCAACTGCTGCATCTCGTAGCTGGGACAGAACAGGTGTGTGACAAATACTGGTTTTGCCAAATATTAATTGTAATCATACATATTTGTACAATTTTTAATTACCATATTTGTTGGAATCTCAAGCAGATATTTTCCACAGATTTAAAAGAAACAAAAAATAAGGCATAATTTATATCCTGGAGTTGCTTTCCTCTGATGCTGTTACTGGCATGGTCGATGGCATAGTGGCAGTGATGGAAGTAATGTCTGATGAGCTTTTTGATGAGGTAGTGTGTCTTATGCACAGAAGGTGTAACAGCCTGTAATGGTAAATCAAAGGCAAATAATTGTGGACACACTGTTTATCTTCTTCCTATTTTCCATGTAAAACATCGCTTTTGTAGAAATGCTGATTCTTCACACAGATCTCCTCTCTACAGATCATGGCTCTGCAGTTCCCATGCATGTGCCCCTCCACATGCACACAACTGGGTTTAGCCATGCTGTGCGGGCTTGTTGTCGTGCACCTGCCTCTGCAAATCTTTGTGTCACCTACCCAAAGAGCACGGTGAAATCCTGTGTCCTGTTGGCTGCCTGTCTCGTGGCAGGCACCACACTGTTGGGCAGTGACAGGGTGTTAGAGGATCATTTCACAAAGGCATATGGTAAATGGTGGAGGGCAGGGACGAGTCTCCGTTAGGCCAGTAAACTGGTTCTTAGTCACAGAAGGTGGTGAGCACCTGCTCAGAATCCTTCCTCATGTGGCAAGGAAGAACTAGAAAACAATGTTTAGTGAGATCATCCAGAATGGAAGGAGACTCTAAGTGCCTTCCCTCTGAAAGGAAAAAGTGGGGTGGTTGTTCTGAACTTTGTTTTTGTCTCCAGGACCAACAGACCAAGAGGAGGATTTGGCCCAAGGGTAGTAAGAAGTGATCACAACACAGAAGAGGAATAACTGAAAATAAGCCAACCCTTCAAAGATAAATAAATTTATCATTATAGAGTTACAGTTCTCAAGCCATTGAAACGAGGTATCTGAAGGCTCTGTAACCTGCATGGAGCAGGAGACAGGAAAGGTAACTGGGTGAGAAGTGAACGTGCCCTCTGCTTACCGATGAGAAAGTCCATGGTACAGCCTCCTCCTGTAGCCTGTCCTCATTTGTTTTATATAAAATCGCATTACTCTTGATAACTGTGTTCAGAACTAAGCTGCCTTCCCCTCTGAAATGCCCTAGCCTAAATTGTCTGTGGTCCTTTAAGCATGTTTTGTTTCTTTCTTTTGTGCATTGTTCCGAAGCCTTCCACTAGAGACTGGACTTCTCTCAGAGAAAAGGTTTCCAGAGTCATTTTTAAAGGAACAGTATACAGAGCCTCATATATGTATGCATGGCTCTCAGCTGTATTTAAACAGAAAGAATGTGTACATTAGAGACCAAGTACCTTTCCTCAGCACCAAAAAACCTTGTCTTCTGGCTAAAAAGAACTGTAAAGACACTCTACAATCTAGGACCTTCAGCATGAACCTCTGGGATTGCTGCTCTAGAGTAATTTGCAAAATGTAAAACGTTTTCAGCGCTTCATCGATGAGATGCTCAACAATCTCTGCCTTTGTATCTGACTCTCATGAAATGTTAAACTCATTTTATTATTGTATTTTTTTCCATTGTTGCCTTTAATTAAATTGTAAAGCTGTCGTCTTTGTGTACTTGGCTCCCAAAGGGGGAATTATAGCTAGACAAACTATTACTGACAATATTGTCAGAAGAGAGATGTGGAGATATTATGTTCATGGTAATAATAGAAAAGGAATTCCCAAGGCTGACTTTTAATGTGTATGCCATTCCCATTCAGACTGCAGGGCCCATAGCTCAGTTCTTCTTTTGGGTAAAGAGAATGACAGTATGAGTTAATTTGGTCTGATTTCTTAACAGCACCAAACCTTCTCAATCAAGTCTATGGAAAATACAGGTGGTCTGCAACCGGAGGGCACGGGAGGCTGATACCATGTGCTGATACCACAACTTCTCTTAACTGCTTGTTACCACAAACAATAACATGGTTTTCATAATGAAAAACACAAAAGCTGTATTTAAAGAAGCAAGCTTTTCCATAACAAGCAAACCAAAACTTCAGATATTTAATTGCTTAGTGGTATCCCTAGATTTGTGGAAATTAGACGTAGCTTTGCTATATTTTTGCTTGTGCACTGAAGATAGGAGTGGTATTTTGAGAGGCATCAGGGAACTGAATAACAACCACCTGATTAGGATGCTTGTAGGAAACAATTTGTCTGGGTATAACGAGCACCCTGAGGAAGCAGCGATTTCCAAATGGATTCTGGGAACATATGGAGTTATTTGTATGCAGCACACTGAAATTTAGTGCATGAAAACAGGACAGGACAAATATCCTCTCCACATCTATGAATACCTGTGCTCAAAGCCTTGTTTTGGGCAAAAAGGGGAATGCATCAGGTATATGAAGCCAAGAATTTATTGTTAGTTTAATTAAGAGTACGATCAAAATACAGCAAAAAGTGATTACTAGTTCAGTTGTGACGGTAGTACTATGCACAGCATTATGGTAATTAGATAATTTAGCCACATTTAACAATTCAAAGAAAATAAGCCATGTATTACTTTTTGGTGTTATGCTCAACCTGCTGCTGATCGTCCAGGTCCAGAAGCCATCTCAGCATCGCACTGCATTGTCAGCAGCCTGGGGGGCCCTGTGGGGAATGACATGTTCCTGACAAAGGTTTCTTCCTCTTCTTTGCTGGGAGAATAATGCTGATGTTTACTTACCTCTCCAAAGGTTTGGTCATTTCTGTGTTGTTTGAAACACACTATACCTCATACTCATTGGGCTGCAACTCCACCTTCTACCTGGTTTTACTACGTGTGATACATTTGGCATATCCTCAGTACTTGTCCATACCTTTTTTCTTACCCCTAAAATTGTTTCTTTTCCAGCTCTGCAGCGTGCATTATTACCAGTAGCTGACCACTGCTGAGTTGTTCGCAGCTGCAGGTCTCATCCTTTGGCTGCTGCATCTCTGAGGCATCTTATTTTGGCGTCTGAGAGAATTAATTGTACAAAGGATAACTCCCTATTATTCTTATCTGTATAAAAAAAAAATTAACAGGATCTCTATTCCAGTATGGAATCATACGAAGCTAAGTAGAACTAAAATGCATTAGATACTAGCTACCTGCTCGTTAGAAGCTTGCTCTTACAGCTAAAGCTGACACAAAGCTCTGGGCCAGCTGAGGCCCAGCAAGGCGATTCTAGAGGCCTCCCTCTGTTGTTAGCAAATCACAAAGCCCCTGGCAATGACAGACTGTGTGGGGCTACAGCGTAGGCAGGGATTATGGTAGCGGTTTGAGTAGTTTTCAGCCATGACTGTTAATAGTCCTGGCCCCACAGATGAGTTCCATGAGCAAGGGAGGATTATCCTGCCAGGGGAAAGCTGTGACCTACACCCTGACCAACTGGGACTGTCTTTCATGCCATGGTGCACACAGCAGTCTGTGGAGATGCGTGGCATCGCTTGAGAAACAGCTAGCTCTTTAAAATGTAAATCAAATAATGACTGAACGCAAGACAATACATTTTCTTTAGTACAATACTTGATATACCATCAAAGAAGAAATTTGTGAATTATCTGCCTGTTATTCAGTTAGTGGTTTGTGCAGAGAAAGAAGTATTGTAGGACTTAAAAGCTTATTTCTTCTGCAAAATCTCCAATTGTTTGAGCACCTAGGAGGCATTAATATTTTAATTAATGTGGAAATAGTAATTCCCAGCAAAGTTGGGCATAGTCCTGTAACCGTCTTCGGAAATGCATTCCCGAAGAATGGTCAGGCTGAGTAATGGAGAGCTTAGGTTGTTATCATGGGTGGGTGTCCTAGTGCTTTTAACTAGCATCTGTTTCTGTGAGTAGTTTGTTGAAAAGAAAGAAAACATTAACCTTTATCTTCTTCTGAGATATATCCTGAAAGTTATCCACTGGCAGATGATGTGCCTCAAATCAATGTCTGCAGTTAATTAAGTAAAGTTTTTGGAGTAGGAAAATAAAATTAACTTTGATCAAGAATTGTCATATGTAAAAAGAAATAATGCACAGGTGAGAGCCGACATTGCATTTCCAAATAATTTATTCTAAATCTAAAGTACCTAAATTAATGCATGAGTGGCTATTTAGAAGCCAGTTGCAAGCTGCATTTCATCCCTTTATTGTGCTGTGTAATAAACATAGGTTATGAAAGTGTGATTTTTATAGAATATAGTACATCAATTTCAATTTGTTTTATTTTGTTATTGGAAATCACTTTTTTGTAGCTTAAGTAACAAACTTACTATTAGAGCTTTTTAAAATACATTTGCATCAATGGTGGTATCTTAGCAATATTATAACTTGAAGCAGCTTTTAATTACTCTGCTCGGGGATGTGTTTGCCTGAATAAAATAGATCCCTATAATATCCATAGTAAGTTGTTTAATACTTGGACTGTTGGTTGAATCACTGATGAGGGGCATAGCATGTTCTCTAAGGTAATTGGTTGATGAATCTGCAGTCTAAATTTATACAATTTGATTAGTTCCACTGGCAGATAATTGGTAATTAGATGGTACACAAAATGTCATTTTCTTCCATGCTTCATCTTTCAATCTTATTTCCTAAATAGCATTTGTTGGAATATAAAATCATAGGCTAATGTGAAAACAGCTTTGTATCCTAGATAATGCCATGGAATGGAGAATTTGGATTGATTGGTATTTTTTATGCTGATGGTAACAATTAATTTATTCCTTTTAAAGAAAATGTGATTTAGGTTTATTTTTCACCATAACATTTTAAAGACAGACGATCTGAAATGCAAACCTTTTATCTAGCAGGAATAAAGCATGCAGTGATACTGCCTTGTTTGTCATGTTTAATTTTGGGTTTTTTTATTAAAAACTGTCCTCCTTTTAAGGCTTTCACAATGAATTATTTTGACATATATGAAAATCTTATTGAAAGCTTGAGATATCCATTACTGGTGAGTTATAAGACAAATGACTGTAAAATTTGCTTATTAGCATAGCAGAGCAGTGGTGCATGTCCCATTACTTCAACGGGATAAGGCAGCAGCTTCATTAATTTGGAGACCAACAGGAACAAGACAAAGCCAAAAGTTGTCTTTGGTTTCTTCATTTCTTATTAAATGCTGCTCTAAGCTGTGGCTTTCATTCAAGGAAGAAAACTAAGGAAAGGAAACATTGCTTACTAAGGGAGGCCATAAAACCCTAGATTCTGAGCCTGGCTTCAGAAGTGTGTTAGAGAGCAGTTTGTTCCTGGGGAAAAACAAAACCAAACCAAAATAAACAAGTCAGAATTACAAATAGAAAGGAAATAATCTGACAGAGTGAACAAGTGTGGAAAAAGTTTGGAAGTTTAAAGAGCAAATGTGCCCAAGTACGGAGGAAGTTATACTGAGTTCTTGAATTCCCTAGTGTTTCCTTGGCAATGTATACTTGACTAGGTTTATTTAAACTCTTCGCCTCCACTTCACTCATAATTAAATAGCAACAAAAGGAAACAAAGGATTTGAATCTGCAGGTTCTTGCACTACACATACTCACCTGTGTGCTAACACTTCATAAATCATTACCCCATGAGGATGGTAGTACTCTGAACCCATTTGGAGCAGACATAAATTACTTTGCAAAGTTACTCAGTGGAGAAGGAGGCTATATTAAGCTTATATAATTTTTCTGGTTCAATTAATGTTTCTAAAGTTCAAACCCTGTAGAGAAGAGGAAAAGCTCGATAAGGATCTGTGTATCTTTATATTGATTATATATAAGCCTATTTATGAAGCATATCGCCCCGAGGTTGACAGGACATCCTGCTATGCTGGGGCTTTTGCTGGGGCAGGCCAGAAGTAACTCTGAGTTACTCTAGGTAACTCCAAGGAAAGGGAGAGAAAACCTTGGTGAAATGTAACTCCAGTCTGCAGCCTTAGTCCAAAATCAATGCAAAAATAAATCAAAAGCATGTGATGTTAGCTCTGTAACAACTGTCACTCACAGCACTTGCTGTGTATGTGGCATTTAGATTTAAATCTTCTTTGTAGCTTAAAGCATAACCTCAGTGGATTTTAAATAGTGCTAGTCCCTGTTGAGAGCTTGCCCAGCCAGCAAGGATTTACTGCCTCTGGACACATCCCCTCCACCTGCCACAGCGACCTGCATTGTTTCTGGCAAGCATCACACCTCTTGTGGAGTCTGTTCAGCTCACTAATCTGTCAGGTGGGCTTCTGCTCCTCCCTGACTCAGAGAGAGGTTAGGCAGGTGTCAGAGTGTGCGCTGTGCCCAAAGAGAAGTTGTTCAGCACAGGATGAAGGAGGTGGGGACCCCAACAGGGGATGGTTCCCAAGAGAAACAAAGAGAAAGGGAGACAAAGCAAACTCTGCTGGGCCGTTTGTTGCTGGAACAGAAGGGCAGTGCAAAGATTTGCTGTGTGGTGCAGGCTAACGTCAGGATAAAGTGGAAGATGATTCCATTGCTACTTCTGCAAAGCAAGATTTACTTCCTGACCTGGCAGGTTGGCTCTAAAGTGCCTTTTGGTTTAGACTCTGCACCACGACTGGAAGCAGTGGCTGTGTCACAGCCCCAAGCACCACCAGAGACACTTACTGCATGGTTTCCTGCTTTGCACCTTCTCCAGCCTGTGTGCAGAGCCTGGGGAAACTTGAGGGTGCACTAGTGGATGCTGTGCATCAGGATACCAAAGCTAGGCCATATCAGTTCTGAACAAGTACTCTGAAAGTCTGTAGGAAATCCCAACGTTTTAGTAGTGGTTGGGGTTGTTTTTTTAGAACTCTAGTTAAAATTATTTCTTTTCTAGTGGGAACATTCACTAGCTGCATAAAGTGTGGCAGCCTTCTGAGGCTTCTCATTCTGTCTCACTTGCTGAAATGAGCAGTGTCTAAATGTCAGCTAAAGTGGCTTACCTAGCCAGTGGCTTGGCTAACATTCAAAGGGCAGTACATTTCATTGTGGGCTATCTTCATACTCAAAGTTGGAAAGTCTCTTAAGTTGTCATAGTGAATAACGGCAAGAAAAATATAGCTTGTCCAGTGGGCATTTAAATGCACTTTCTTACCTATCTTTTAACAGTGTTTGTGGGTACTAGTGCATTGTGTTCATGCTTAGTAACTGATTTTACAAATGCTCAGCAATGCACACCCATGCACTCAAGCCTTAAACTGATTTTGGCTTGCTAAAATCATCAGAAACCGTTGATGCAGTGCAGAGTTTCAAAGAAAAAATAGGTATTGTTTAGTTGTACTGTTATGTAGTAGAGACTCAATGTATGCACAGTATTAAATAATTTATTTAACATATTGGTATTTTATTAATTAAAGTCAAAGTTCTGTCCAGTATAAAGCATGTGGTTTTTAAAACATCTGTCACTCTTTGAATAAAAATTGGGTACCATCCAGCAGCAAATCTGATAACTGAAAGCACATTGAAATGCCAGGATTTTATTTCATTTAAATTTTAAAAAAAAATATATATATATAAAAAAAAAAAATCACTTCAGTTGCCATTATGAGAATCTTCTAAGAGACTAAACTGATGTGAATCGCTAACCTAATTACTGTAAGGTCAGAGCACTGTTTGAGTGCATAGAGAGTTTTATCTTCCTTGCCTAGCTGGGTGTCTGATAGTGCCTGAGCCTCGGTAGTGCTGCAGCGAGCTTGGGCCAGGTCCCTTCGGGAGGCAGAGGCAGGGCGTGTGAGGCGGCTCGCTTCCTGATCCTGCTGTCCTTACTGCCTGTAAAGTCAGCGGCAAGGTGAGCGGAGGCTCCGAGCGAAATCCTCCCCGGGCTGGAGGCTCTGAGAAGGGCAGGAGGGTCTGTCCCCCCCCCGTGCTCGCACCCCCGCACCGCAGCCCCTTCGCACGAGTGACATCTGCCGGCACCCGCCGGCAGCCGCGGGCGCTGCGGAGCTCCGGGGGTTCGCACGGTCCAGCTCTCAACCCCCCCTGATCTGCAGCTGCCGGATCGAGCGGGCGACGAGTTAAGGGAGTCACTGAACGAAGCAGCTCGTTAGCTCCTCGGTGATGATCAAACATCCGTAGCCACGTAGATGGCGCTGATGGCACGAGGGCTCTGTAAGGAATTAATTCCGATCTACCAGTGTCTGACGGGTGCAGATCCACCTGCCTTCTTTTACCTTAGTATCTTGGAGTACTCAGTGCTGTTAGAAATCTAGCCATTCCTGAGCATGGCTTTGTTTAGCTTTAAAAACTATATTTATAGTAATCTTACAATTAAGATACTCCTTAGTAGTTTGAGCCTATCCATACAGCCTCGAATCTTGTTATCTAGG
This sequence comes from Gallinula chloropus, assembly GCF_964237585.1. Classification (NCBI taxonomy): domain Eukaryota; kingdom Metazoa; phylum Chordata; class Aves; order Gruiformes; family Rallidae; genus Gallinula; species Gallinula chloropus. The sequence goes on from NC_140091.1 coordinate 31,024,218, forward strand.
GAGCTGAAGGTAATTTTGGGAGGTGGGAGTTTTCACTTGCAAGAAAACATAATAGGGTTAGTGGTGGTGTTTGGAGAAATCCATGTTTTCATACAGTTCAAGAGCATTACAAGTCTCATCCTGTGCGCATCAGTACTTTCAAGATTATGCATTCAGTCTTCAAGCTGGCATCGTGTTGCTGTTACAGCACTCACATGTCTCTCTCTCAACTGAAGGAAGTATTTATTAACCTCTGAGTGCTCATTTGTCTACTAATTGTCCAGGCTTATATGTTAAGATGTTTAAGGTGGACCAGTTTAAATCATCAGCTCTGGTCATGTTTTACAGCAACAATGTGGAATTTGATTTTCACTAATGTATTTGACCTTTTTCTTTAACTGTAGCTTGTGGGAGGTTTTTTGTGGGGTTGTTTTAGGTTTTTTTCTTCTTTGTAGTAGTTTTAGGTTCTCATTGGTTAGAACCTTCCAATACATAGATTTTCTGTTTATTGTTGCATTTAAACCAAACAGATTTTTTTTCTATTTCTAGGAGACTGCACTACTTTGATTTTCATCTTTTTAAGGAATTTGGCCTTTGTATATGTTTTCATTTCCTGTTGTGGTTGGAAATCTTCTTTAATTACCCTTTTATTGGAATTTGAATGGAAATTGAGGTGGCATTATGGAATTATTTTGTGCTTTGTTTTATTAGTTACAAAACTTTAGATGTGTTCATAGAATTAAGTTTAATGAAATTTAGCAAATTTATGCCAAGACTCATTTCTTGTGCAGGAGCTATATTGCAAAGTTAAAAGGTTGAGCTACTCAGATCAGAGCTACAGAACTAGTCAGAAGTAGTAGATCTCCCCTCTGAACCTCTGTTTTTTAATTGGATTTTCTCTCTTTTGTTTGTTTTTTTCCTCGAATAAACTAGTTATTAATTGAATCAGCTAAACCTTCTGTACCTTCAGACAGCATTTTTAATCAGTATTTTCGGATGTGAAGGTGTGTGCAAGTTTCCAGTTCTAACCATTTTCCTGAATGTAGGTGTTTTAGAATGCTAGAACATGATCATAGAAGCACGTCAGGTTTCTGGCTTCATTCTGGGATGTGAAAGCAGAAATGCATTCAGAAATAGGAAGTAATCCTTCTGCTCCACTCAGTGTAATACAGCCTCTGTTGGAGTCCTTTTGCCACTTTTCGACATAAACGTCAGGAAATGCAGGGACCAACTGAGGAGAATGGAGTGATGCAGAGAAGGAAGGATCCAAAGTCTAGAAAATGTAACTTCTGAAAAAGAGATGGAGAGTTATTGTGGGTGTTAAGAATAGAGAAGAGAGGACTTGAGACATTGTAGGTCTTCAAATGCTTTAAAGAGAACTGAAGAGAAAGGCAAGAAACTTCCTACCCCTACCCGCCAAGGACAGTTGAGCTTCTGTTGCAGATACTGAGATTTATATTAAGCCTTAATAAAAACTTCCCAAAATAAGGACAGTGAGAGATACTCTCTTGTAGAAGTTTCATATTGCCAAATCAAATCTCCATTGCTAAGGGCTTTTATGGACAAGATATACAATCATTACCAAAAATGGGTTAGGTATTTTTAACCCTTTGTTCTGGTAAGAGTCAGAAGTCTCTTCTTGATGTCTTTTCCAACTATTTTTTTCTATTATTTTCTGTAAGTATTACCCATACAATTACAAAATGCTTAGGAATAAGCACTTTTTATCTCTGAAAAGGTAGGGATTTTTTTCTTTATAAACTTTTTGGCTCTGCTAAAACACAGGTTCTGCAGCAAATTTGATGTACAGTTTGCAAAAGTACGTGTACCTTCCTGAAGGAAAATGCAATTTAGGCTTCTGCCATAAACATGCATTTGTGAATTTTCCCCATAGTGATATCTACATAAAAACTGTGCAAAGTAAATATGTTTAATCAGTATTCATAGAATCATTCCCCAAGGGGAAGGGTACTATTAGGTGCTACTGTGCCACAAGTGCTGTCCTTGAGTTGAGGAGCAATAAGAAGGTTGAAATGTTTTATAATGCAGAGTGGAAGAAATAAGCAATTTTGATGTTTTAAAATATGCTTCTATAAATCTACAGCAACTATTAAGACAGGAAATTTTTGAGCATCTGTGTTAGCAGCAGGATTTACATCTTCTGATGTAAGGAGGGGGTGGTGGGGCGGTCGAGAAACCATTGCCAGGGCTGAAATTCCATAGAAGTGGAGACCTAGACAATGCTGCAGTACACACTTTGCAAGAACTGGTGGCAGCATTAAAGCATCAATTAGAACTGCTGACATTCTTGTCGTGGAACGAGTGTGTGGCAGGTCACTTTGTCTGATGTTCTTGCAAATGAGATGCGCTGGGCATAAATACAAGATGTTACGGTCGTGCTTTTCCACTGCAAGCCATTTAAAAGTTTGATGAAAAGAGAAGAAAAGCCAAGTAAACAATATTACCAAATACTCTATCCATCCCCTCCAGCTGTTTACAGGGTCCAAAGGAAGCGATCCAGTTGGAAAAATATGCCCTCCAAATTACCAGATATGAGTTTTCCTATTCAGTCATTGTTTTAATGTTTATCACAAAGACCGTGGAAAAACATGGCCTCTCTTTTTGATGTCCTGCTGTTATTTTTGTGCTTTTTTTTTGTTGGCATCAAGCTTGGAATGTATTTTCAGACTAGCCTGTGTGTGTCTGTACACACACCGAGGGCTGAGCGCCTGTTGGGCGCAATGCTTGGTACGGAGCCTTTACCTGGATCTTCAATAGTTACAGCGTTTTGTTCATTGAGCTGTTTCCAATGTTGGCAGAAGTTATCCTTGAGGGAAAAATCTAAGCATCAACAAAATGTGTTTCTGGTTAGATAATAAAACCTTGGTGGAGTTGATCAGTTGGCAGTCTTCCAAATCAGAATCTGACATGCACCTGCTTCATTTATTTGTTTTATGCAGCTTCTCATTTAACATACTGTAATGTTCAGGGAAAGCAATCAGGTTCTACTAATCAAATTGCTAACGCTTTCTTTATTTAGTTGAAGAAACTGCAGACAGTAATGCCAGGCTGCAGTTACAATACAGGGATTTTCTCCAGAGGATTGGAATATATTTAGAAATGTGCCAAATTTTTTCAATAGAAATTCTCTGAAACAGAAGGCTGTAGGCACTGATGCTTTTGGTGGCTAAAATTGCTCTGTGGGGATGGATGAATATTAAAATACAGCAGAGTTGAGATAGTAAAAGGCAAACAGACCTACTACAACTTCAGCTTGATATTTCACATTATTTATGTGGGTAAATATTAAAGATATTAAAACCTCGAACCCCAAAATATGCAGAAAACTCCTGTTGTTTAGACCAGCTTAAAGACATGTCCTCTTCATCTGACATTTTTTCTGAAATCTTTTATCATATAATCATATTCTGACTGCAGACAAACTTGCATGGTTTTAATCCAGAAGTTCTTTTGGTGAGTCGGTTTGAGCTCTTTATTGTGTGTGGTTATTTGGAATTATTTAAATCAACAGAATGTTATGAAAGAAAAAATACATGATCTAAGAAGTAGTAAAACTTCGACTGTACTCAGTGAAACAACGTAATGTGTGTTATTAGAGAAAATAATCAAGCAACAGGACTTCATAGGCCAGCTAGTGAATTAATGCAGTGAATTTTTACTCCTTTGACTCTTCCCAGACCTCTCAATTCTGTCTAACAATGGCAGTGGAAGTCATGGTTGGGTTCCAGTTCACTTACTAACATGGTGTTTCAGGAATAGCTTTTACATATGTAGGCAAGTATGTGTAATACACGTGGAAGCACTTCTCTGCCTATCATATCCCTAATTTCTATGATAACCTGGGTACACTACTGAAGGTATCCTTTGCTTATCCTTTGTGGTTTTTACAAGTTTGATGTAATTATCTCTAAAGATAGCTGGAAAAGTATTCCCGCTTCAAATTCCAGTTAATTTTCTTTTCTAGTTAACCTTTGTTCCCTGCTTCATTGCCATACTTTTTTAGTTGTCTAATTGTTTTTGACTTGGTATTCAACTGCATCCCCAAATATGTCACTGAGTTTGGAGCTCCGAATGGGAATTGGGGAGGGCTTTGTGCAGCACTGTCTGACCTGCAGCTGCCTGCCCGCTGACAGGTACAGAAGTCACTGGCAACAAGATGTGAAGTTGCTGTCATGTTTACACAGACACGTGGGAAAGGTTGAGAGAGGATTGTGGTTCTGTGAAACTAAGTACCAGCAGTTACTGGACCATAGCAGTGTGCATTGGTTATGATTAATGTTTGACATCTGCATCTTTCTGAGACATTTTAACCACTTTTCCTGTCAAATGAAAAGTGCCCTGCAATATCTTTCTGATTGTGGGGGGCTTTTTCTGTGTACTGAGGTTTCTAGTATTGAGACTGAGCTATTGAAGTCATGTCAGTATTTTGTTCTGAATCCTTGGAAGGCTTTTCAAATACATCTAGGAAATGGGGAATTGCATATTTCAGTGTTAAAAATACCACTAGACTACACACAGTTTTAAACTATTAAATACTTTCCCTTGGTTCTATCTGTGCTGTCTGTTTCGATCCTCTGGTAACTATTGATGAATACTAACCAATATGGATATGTTTGCCTTTATGTTTGAAAATTGCCACCAAAATTGAAAACTGTTTCAGAAACTCAAAGGGATTTTTCATGGATATTTTTACTTATTACAGACATAGTGATATTAGGAACCAGTATTTGAAAATTTAAAAACAATTTTTTACAAAGTTTACATAGATTTTATAAAACGTTATACGTTAAAATGACGACGCCAGTCTGATCCATCAGGAATGTTTTCTCTTTAGCTCTGTTGTTAAAATATTTTACTGTTTTCTGAAATTTTGTGAGATTTTTCAAAGCATCTCAAAAAAACATTCCCAACAAATACTCTGGAAAGAGTGAGAGGCAGGGCTGAAGAGGTCCAGTTTGAAGGATCCCTGAGTACCTGGACTCCTTCCAGGCTCAGGAGAGAACCTTCACTCAGTAATGTAAGGTGTTGGTCAGAACAGCATGTGTGTCACTTCTGTGCTTTGCTGTGCTGTGTAGGCACAGCCATCGCTGAAGAAACCAACTCACACAATAGTTCTTTCTTTCTCTTTCCAATGTACAAACATTACAGTAATATTTTTGTGAAGCAGTTATGATGGATGCAGTTGATGCTGTCCCCATGGTAATTAGCTGGAGAATAAGATTGTGTGTGTGTGTGTGTACCTGGCAGCCTTTACCCCCCAAAAAATTTGTGTTTATCAAATCAGGATTTCTGGAATGTGCTATACTGTGTTGGCAAGGCCCTGGTGTGCCAGGGAAGCAAAAAACCCACTAACCCCATCCTACCACAACTCTTAAGTGCATCTTTCTTATTGAAACTAGCAATAATGATGTACACTAAGTGGACTAATTATGAAAACATCAGACTGGCAATATTGCCTTTCTTGAAACCTCTACAAAGAAAGTAAGTAGTGTACAAAGATAACGAAAAGGTAAGCCATACAGAATACTGCTCTTAGCATCCTCTTATCTTCTTAAGTTATAGAATCAGGAAATTTCTTATATGGGAAGTGGCTTTACCTTATAAAAAAATGCAATTACTACTGCCTCATGAAAGATTTAATTGCTCTCTACTTTTCGTAAATCATCCTTTTAGGACTGCCTGAAGACTGTGAAAAGTTAAGATTCTACAATGTAGAACTATAGATTCACAGTCCAAGCAAATGTATCTCAGGCTTATCTTAAACTACATGGAATGGCTAATTTACCACCCCTAATTTCATAATTTCAATGCCTATTAGCAACTAGCAGACATTCCTCAAAGTAGTTGCCAAAAGAGGTTCCTTTGATACTATTTAAATCTTTCTCCTTCAGCTAAGCTATTAATAGCAACAGGAAATTAGAACCTCAACTGTTCATTTTATATCTGTGAGAAGTAGATAAATCTTACACTCTATTTTAGATATTTCCTTTGGAAATAAACAATACAGGATCCCCATGAGATGATGGTCATGTCGTTCTTCCAAGATTTTAAAATATCTAAAATCAAGACAGAATTTGGGTAGAAATCTCACCAAGAAGGTTCACAGTCCAGTCTGTTTAGATGGTGTTATATTGTCCGGTTTGAGAATAACAGAAGCAAGTGATTCTTCAAGAAAATACGTGGGGGGCATCAGGAAGCAAGCAGAGACTTAACAGTCCCCATCTTTCTGGTTTGTGTAGTGAAAATTTGAGACCTGGTGGCAGCCAGTTGTGTCTTTTTAGACCCTGCACTGTATCCCCTTGTCTCAGGAAGAGTGAGAGTTTGTCTTTCCCCGGAGAAGTTTGCTAAGCTGCATGTGTATTGCATGGGGCATTTTCAAATCTGTCCCTTTCAAAATACACCAGAAGTCTTGGATCAGAGGTAGAAAAAATGCCCAGTGTGGCAGTTACCATCCCTCACACTATCCTAGTGCCAAAACCTTGCTTTCAGGATCAAACCAGAACAGAAAGAAGATACTCTTTGTGTCATTTTGTGACTTTCCCGTTTTGGGTGAAGTTTGTATTTCTTTCAGTCCCTGAGCAAGATGTGCCTAGAAACCTGTGCTTCAGTCCCAGGGAGGTGGTTAGTTCTCTGTCACAGAGCCACCTCCAGTCCTGTGTGCTCACTTCGCTCTGGGACACCTTCTCCTTTCGTTCTTGGGTTTTAAACAGTGTTGGCATCGCAACAACTTTTTGTTTGAGTTATAAAAGGTTTTATTTGCTATGCACATGCTTAGGTAACCCTAATTGTGTTGGAGGGTTGCTGCCACATTCACTAAAGAGGGGTTGAATGTACCTTGATTTACTAGCAAGACACAGATGCATTTTTTGTCAGAAATGTGTGTCTTAAGCCTCTTTTGAAAGAAAATGCAGACGTTTGTATTCAGGGTGGCAGGTTTTTTTCCTTTGATGCCCAACCTGCCTTGAGTAGGATCCGGTGTAGGTGGATGAAGTCCCCACTGATTACCATTTCAAAATAGGACCAGACATTGTAAGCTGTGTTCTGCAAAGCTGCTGCCTGTCCTCACCGCTCTGCATGCACCAAGCTGCACGCTTGAAACCTCTTGCTTTGGTTCCCCATGCTTTTCTCATGCACTGAGATGACTCTAAATTAAAATGCATATATCTAAATCCCTCTGGTAGTTGGACTAGATTGAAATACAGGTGCAAATTTTGGAATTTCTGATTGAAATTGAGATTTTGATCCTGAATATTTATTGATACAAAAATTTATATATTGATATATGTCTGATGTATCCAAATATATAAAATTTGTATATAATATGAACTTGCCTCTCTGCTAGGACTGTCATGTTACTTTATTTGGGGTTTTCTTCTATGGTATAAACCCAGGACAAGACTAAGAAGAAGCCAGAAAATGCTGCCTGTACATATTTCATTGTTCTCACTGTAATGAAGCATCTTGATGTGTTCAGTTTTCTGCTTGATTTTTGAAGCGCTCCCATAAATATTCTGTTTTAGTCACCTAGTAAATTTGAAATTTACCTCTGTGCCTTACTAGCTGTCATAATCAGTTACCAGGTTAATCATCTGTAGTGACATCACTGCCAATGAGTAATATTTTCAGGTTATATATCTGGAGTTGATGACCTTGCAGTCAAGGTATACTCAGGAGATGCATTCTGGCAGGGGGAAAATTTGTCTCCTTTACCGTTTTTGTGATTTTGCTGCTGCTTTGTCTACTTTGCATTAATATTGACTTATATTTCACTCCCCTGCATATGATGTGATGCTGATGCTAGAACACCCAATGTAGCTTTTACTGTAGGTGATAAAGGATTATCTTTTCAATTATTAGAAAAATGTAAATTATTTACAATAATTATTTTTGCAGTGAAGTAATTATAACCCATCCTTCATTTACATGTCAATGAAAATGATACACATAAGTTACAATAGTATTAACACACTTTGTGTGGGGGGTTTTTTCCGCAATAGGATTTGTGTATGTGTGATATGTCAAGGGAGATGTAATCTGAAGGTATGTTGCTTGCATATTAATGTTATGTGAAGCATTAAAAATTAGATTAATAATCTGTTTCAGCATTATTGTTCATAACCTTCTGACAAAGACAAAGAAGTCTTAGTATGCAAAAGGGTTAGAAGGGCGAGAGGATGCACAAACAGGTAAAATGTGAAAACTGATAAAATAGTTGTGAACCAGCCTTGTGTCTTGGGATACAGACATCAGGGAGCAATGTTAAGCACTTCATCATTCCTGCCCTCCAGTGTCTGATGTTTCTGATTTCTTCTTTATTGATTTCAACTAAAGAAAATATAGAAGAGTATAGAGGTGACCCATTTTGTTGACAGATACACGTGTTAGTCTTGTACTGCCGGCAAATAGTTTAGACGTCAGGAATAATGGCTCATAGGTAAGAAATAAAGACAATTTCCTGTGGTTTCTAAACCTAGTGAATCAGCAGGCAGAAGTTAAAGACACAGTCTGCTTCCATAGTTTCAGTTGTTTATCTGTTATTCAACAGACTGAAAATTTAATGGGAAATTGGGAATTATAAAAAACCCCAACAAACATCCAATTAAAAGTAAAACAAAACAAAACCACAGAAAAACACCCAACCATCCAACTGACCAACAAACAAAAAAATCACTAAACCCCCCTATCTTATGAGAACTATAGAAATTTTTATTTCTTTGGGAACATGTTCTGCACTGTTAACAAAACCAGTGACAAACCACCTCTCTTCAGCCTTGTGTGATCTTAGAAGCCTGATCGTTTCATAACTTAGATCTAGCTGATGTCCTGCAAATGAAAATTTGGCATGAAGTATTGCTCCTTAGATGTGCTGGTACATTGCATAGCTTTACCTGGGTTGGATGCTTCCAAGGCTGTGGTGAATTTCAGCCAAGGGCAGTAGTAGAGGACTGGTGCCTGGTGGCATTCCATATAGAGGTAGCAGCATCACGCCTTTCCACACTGTGGTTATAAATGTCAGTTACTTGGTGTCTGTGTGCAACATTGTCCATCAGGGAAGTAATTCTCTATTTGCCTCACGTGACAGAAAAGAATGCCAAAACAGTGTGGTAAAAGTAGAGCATGTGGAACAGGGAAGACCTGTTGGACAGTGCTATTAGTGTTGTTCATGTCAATGCTTAAAATAGCAGTGCCCAACTTTCATATGGTTTTCATTTTTTTATTTAGAAAAATGCACTTTTCAGGTTAAGTTATAGCTTTGGAAATACATGAAGTCCTTTATGCTCAGGTGGTCAGTTTTCCAAACTATTTACTAAGGATGTGTGAATTGTGTAAGAAAAAGGAATTCCCAGGGTTGTAAGGAAAAAGATTCTGTGGGGATTTTTTTTTATCCTCCCCGACACCTCCACACACACCACACACACAAACACACACCCCCCCCATAAGACAGTGTGTCCTAACTATTCAGTGTATTTCAGTGTGACGTATTTTCAAGGCACAAAAAGTTTCTTGTTGCATTTTATTCCTTATTAGAAGTGATTGCAAATGAGAAAGCCACATGATTTTCAGCTGGGATTTAGACTGGAGGTGGTAATGTCTTAGAGATGGGATGTTGTACCTGGTACTGATGGAACTGCGCTGAGTGCTTTCCGCACAGCGATCCTCAACTGGACCAGTTGCCATTCTAATCCTTGAAGATCAGATCCTGTTGATACAGGAACCCATGCATGAGTTGTGGAAAGTCTAGCTATTGGCTTTTCTTTGAAAAAATGTACATAAAGTGCAGTTCCTAAATTGCATGAATGAACTGGATTTTCCTATATATGCTTACGTTTTGGTCTGTGTTCATTCTGATGCTTTCAGATGGTGAGCTGGCCTGCTTGGCTGCGTCTGCTACAGGTTGTTCTGTGCAGGTTTATGGCTTGGGGTTTTTCCTGCAATCCAAGTGGAAGCATTTGCTATTCCTGAGAGGAAAGGCTTTTCCAGGTGGAAGACAAACAACTTTTGGCAAGTCTGGCAGTTTCTAATCTGCCACAAAGTTGTGATGGGATGCCAGCTGTGCCAGGAAACTTTTCAGTACCTTTTATTTGCTGTAGAATTGGAAACAGAATCCAAGTACAAGATAAAGTTAAGGCCAAAACTTTTACCAGCTCGTCTCTTCAGCTAAGGACCTAATAAGCAAACTTTTTGTTTGTTGGTCTGTTTTTTAATTCCTTAACTGAGTAAGAATACTTACCATACCAAAAATACATAGCATGATTTTTCCATGATATAAATTGTTTCAAATGTATAAAATAGTTTTTCCATTAATATAGCATTGTTTAATTGTTTTGATTTAAGTGTATATTGTATATTGCCATTTGATTTGTCTATGTCAAAGTAAACTATCATCTGGAAATTGATTCATGAGCTACAAGACCCTGTAAAATCCAGTCTCTATCTCCTGATCATTTCTATTGAGATGAGAAGGAAAAATTATTACATGCAGAGATCTAAATCCAGAATTCTAATAATCTAACCGATAGTTAAAGGGGGAAAGATCATTTACAAATATTGTATTTTTTTCTGTGATCTTTTCTTATGCTAGACTGCATATTGTAATTCAAAACCATAAAATTACAAATTAAAATAGTGTAAAAGATTGGAAAAGAAAATTATGCAAATAAGCTTAATGGGGATCCTGTTCCCTTGTGATTTTTTGACTGAGATAGTTGTGACATTTTTCTTGTGATTTAAAGCTTCCTAGAAATAAAGATTTGTGGATTGTTTTTTTTTTTTTTCAATAAATTTCTACACATTTTTCATGTTGTAGTTCTCAAACTAAACCCAAGAAAAGCTTAGATTTGTTAAATATAAATATCTCCTGTAAAATCTTTATTTAATGTGGGTAAGTTATTTAATTACAAGTGCATTCTGAAAAAAAGGCCAGAAGCCCACATTAAATAGTGAATAACAATGTAGGTTGAAATTCCATCTATTCCTGCAAGTCTTTAAATGACACTGCAGGAAGCCAAACACCTTCTGCTGCTGTTGAGCTGCAGGATGTGGGTGCAGGGGAATGGCAGAATATTTCGAAGTGCAACGTTAGTCTGTAGTTAACCTCAGCGAACCAGTTAATGAGTGAACCCTAGTGGTGTGTACACATGGAAATGAACCAATTAAAACCCTGGGAAAAAAAAAAAACTATATGGAGCTAAAGGAAAAATCTTACAGGACCTGGGAAAAGTGTTTCTTTACGCTTTCTAAGTGGAGGTAAAAGGGCATTTATACAGCTCAGTCCCACACACGCTTAGCAAAAGATTACTTTTTTCCCTTAGCTTTCCAATTTCTGGTGGCACATACTCCTTCATAAACCTAACTATTTTATAGTTCACAAGGTAATAACCCCAGGAAAATTGTTTGGAGAAATATTAGTTATTTGTGGACTGTGGGTAATCTAAGAGCCCTGTTGATTAAGAATGAGTGTGGTGTTTCAGAACCTTTATATCACGCTACTACCATCAAACCCGTGTGGGATTTTTTTTTCCCAGTGTGTGATTGTTTCGCTTGAACCAGAACCTCAGAACACCTTTCAGTCGTGTTTTCAATCGCTACCATGTCTCTGTCTTCACAAAAAAAACAGAGATCCATTGTTTCAGACATCTGAACTCAATCTGGCCTAGAAACTCTGCACAGCAAAGTTGGATTAAATGATCAGAGCAGCCTTAAAATCATATAATTTCATTATTTGTTTTATTGTAGCTCAGTGAGATCTGAGGACACAAACATAAATATGTGACCCATTTAGACTCCTCAAAGTATGATAGATTATTCATAGTAAGCAGTAATACTTGCAATGAGAAGAATGTTAAGAAGTAACAGCCAGTTAAATGTTCATGTGAGAACATGTTTAGGGATCAGGTCTTTCTTGACAACCACTAGTCCACCAGGAAAGGGATTTTAATTGAGAGAGGAGTGAAATTTAGCTTGTGTGTTTAACTGGACTTTCAAATAATACATCTTACACCTTAGGGTTTCTAAGGTAAAGACAGAACTCTAAATTACTTCAGTGAAGATGACAATTAACTTTGTTTTTTCGTTCTTAATTGTCTTGTGTGTCCCTTGTTGGGCTTATTTTTCATTTTTCTGGGTTTTGTTTGTTGTTTTTTCATATACAGTACTGACTCTGGGTACTGATTGTACATTTTCTTTCTCTTTTCTCACAGGTACCTTTTCACACTCCTTTATCACTTTAGTTTGATCTTAAGGCCCTCTTCACTGTGCAAAGTAAGTTGCATAACAAGTAGGAGCAATTTAGAGATGCACTTTGAAAATGCACTCCTGACACCAATGACATTCCCAATGAAGCTGCACCACTGGAGTCTAGTAGCTAAAGAAAAGGAATCAGGTAAACCACCGCTCTGTATCTCACTGCTGAACTCAGAAATAGCTAGAATCCTGTGGTCTTTGAGGGTACAGCTGGGAAACTATCTGTTGACAAGAGACAACTTTCTGTTAGTCTTTACAGGAGACAATATATAAAATTTCCAAAGTTAGTGTCAGGAACTCTTTTGGGTGTGGAGAGAGGGCACAGTTCTGCAAGGAAATGGAGCTTATTTGTAGTTGTTGGTGGTATCCTTACTCATGGGATGTGAACTCTTACCATGCTAAGTAGTGGTCAAGAATAAAAATCCACCTACTGAAAAGTTGGGTGGAAAGGAGCTGCCGTGCTGCTGCAGGCTTACTTTGCTCTTTGTATACTGGAGAAAATATGCTATGAATGTTGGCATGAGCCCAGATTTCAGCCCCTTCTAGTGCAGGAGTTAAATGTGGTGACAGACTGTGTTGCATCTAAGGATAAAGTGATAGGAGTTGCAAAATTAAGTACTGTGGGCTATAGGAGTGTCTAAGTCATGGTACTTTCCGGAACTCACCATGGGTCGGTCCAATTACACGCTATACTTACAGCAGCTCTGCAAGTAAGCTAAAAACTAAAGACCTTAGAGAATAAAGTTGATTACTTTCTTGTGATCATTTGCATTAAAGAGTTAGTTTCTAAGTGTCTCCGATCAAGCTGTTTCTCATAATTGGTGCACGCAAAGCATAACGTGCCACTTACCCAGCAGGGCCAGAGTAGTAATATTCCTGCCATGGCTGGTGAAATTCTACCCAGTGAATACAATATTCCAATTTTTTCATGACTTTTTTGCACTTTTGCTTTTTTCCTCAGTGGTTATTTCTGGACTGAATATGATTGCTGTTCTTTGAGCGCTGTCAGCATTCTGTTGGAAAATATACATGTGTTCCTCAATAAGTGGCAGTTAGTAATGCATCTCTGTGTTCAGAGATTTTTTTTCCTGTATTTTACATACATTTGTAATTTTATCTTTGAAGTCTGAGGAATGTTGCTCATTATATTTAGGTGGCACCCGAGATCAAAGTAATTTCTATATGAACAAGCTTTTAATTTGGCAGTGACTGACTGACAATGAACAGAAGAATGTCTTAAGGTTTTTTTTTTTATGAAAGAGTTGTGAATAATTTAATCCAGAAGCTATCAAATTATCACTTGCAAAAGTATTAAAGTGCTTTTTTCCTCTCCCTTTCCATACACTATTCTCTACCCATCTACTGGATTTTATCATATTTTATCATATCTATTATGGCTTGACAGTATGAACAAGAATTTCAGAAGTGAGTGCTCGCCATTGCCATCGCTGTTTCCCCTTACAGACAGTGTAGGAACTCTGCATATACTCGCAATCTTTCTCACCCTCATGCCATCCCCAGCTCTAGCAAGCACACCCTGAGCTAAGTCTTTAGCGTTATTCACAAAAATGCTGAAGAAATCCAAACCCAGGAGGATTTCTGGCACAATACAAACTTGGAAAAGTTTGGGTTTAGTAACAATCGATGGAAAACTAATTTTGGGCGGTGGTTATTCAGCCAGCTTTTGCACCCACTGTTTGCTGGTTTACCTGGTATGGGTGCTTGTCAAATGCTGCTGACAGTGTCAAGCAGGACGCTGTCAAAACTTTCCTGAAATCAGAACATAAGAGTTAATTTCCTGTCTCTTAAATACAGAAGAACCACTGGCTGTTGGAAAGGGAAATTAAACTGCTTTGACTTTACCGGTGTTGAAGTGTCTATACTGTCTGCAATTTTTCTGTACTACCTTCTAGATGGTTACAAGTAGGTGAATTATCTAGTGCAGAAATTTTGGGGGAAGTGAAGTTTACTGTCTGGCCTATAATTTTTCCTTTTCCTTTCTCTCTTTCTTGCTTCCTTTTTTTTTTTTTTTAACACAGGCACCCTGTTCTCCCACTTTCCATCTTCTGGCAACATTGTGAGTCCTCAGAGATAACCATAAAGAATGCTGAAATAGCTTTGGCCAGTGCTTTAAGTATCCTAGAATAAAACTGTGCATATTCAAATAATCTGGAAACAAGCTGCTTTTCAGACAGCTTCCTACACTGTTTACTTTTAAGGATGCACACCATACTTCAGATTTCATTTCAGCTAACTTTTTAAGCTAACTTAACATTCAAAAAAAGCCCCAGTTTTTCATATTCTGAAAGTCTGAGGTATTCCTTAGTGGATGTAGTTTTACAGCTGCATTTGTATGAACATTAAAATGACCAGAAAGAAGGAAGGATTAAGAAGGAAGACATAAGCAAGTTCTCACTCAACAGCTTAGGAGAAAATGAGACTAATAAGTCATCACTGGATTTTACACAGCTGCAAGATATAATATAAAATGGTCAAATTTATACTCTAACTTTGGCTTTGTTATTGGCTATTGGATTGATTTAGTATTTAAACAGCATCATCATATTTATAAGTTTATCTGGCCATTAATGCATACCTCTTGACAACTGCAGGACACTTTAATCGGAACTATCATTAAAGGAACTGTTTCCTCAAGGTGTAAAATTTAGAGGAGGGAGAAAATGATTAGTCAGAGTGACAGAGTGAACATTTGGGAACCACTTTTCTGTGCATATCATTAAAAAATCAATAAGATGAATATATAGAGGCCAGTAGTATTTACTGTAGAAGAACAAGAGAAAATACAGCCATACTTTGCATTACTTGGATTTTGCTGTGTGATCTACTCTTGTGAGGTGAAAATTTGAAGGGCTTTAATAAAGGCCGTCTTTGCTGTTCAGTGTTCGCTCTCTTCATAGTCCCAATGCACATCTGTACCTCCTGCAGATGAATCAGTTTTAAAATCACAAATTTACCTTCATAAATTGTGTTCATAAAATGAAATTATTCTGTGCATTCTTTACCAACTTGACTTTTTCACCTCAAAATGGTGTTTCTTGTATTTTGCTTTGGATGATTCTGAGAATGTAATTTTCCCATTTGGCACTGATGTATGACTTAACACAGATAAATCTGAAAACAATATAGCTCGTCATGTATTAGCTCTTCATTCTGCATTGTTCATGGGAGATTATGATTCAGTAGTCCTCCCCAAAGAAGAAGCTGCTAGATGAGTTGATACTTCTGTGGTGTATTATACACACTTATATACTGGTAATTCTGTTCTGATGAGTGCTTCTGATGTAACTACCTGGTGTGTGCTTGCAGGAAAACCTCAGACCTCTCTGTGTGACACAGGCACATTGTCCTCTGCCAAACAGACTTGCACACACATTGGCATGTAATTTGGTCTGATGTAGAGTTTTAGTAGGCTTGGATAGAAGATCCCTTTAAGGCTGCTAATACTGACTAGTCCTGTAAACCAATTGTGTGAGTGTTTAGGCTAACATCTTGTTAATAATATCTATAGCTATTGATTATTTTTGAGGAAACCTCTTGGTGAAGCACTAGAATACCAGCACTGATATTGGCACTGAGATAGGTAGTGAAACAGCAAATCATGTTACTGTGAGAAAATAGCTAATGCAACAAGAGTAGAATATGGTAAAAAAGAATCCACAAAAATGGTTTTAAAATCAATCTTAGATGGTGAAGATTGTCTCTGACAAGAGAAATCAAGTGTTTTCATGATATGGCTCTTTAAAATACTTCTGGACTTTGGTGCTATTTGACAAGATCTTTTATTTCTATGGAAGAATAGGGTGATAGATATACTCTGGTGCAATGTGCTGAGATCTATTGATATTCTTACTACATACACTGTGACTTCCAAGCCCATAACAGCTACAGATGCTGCAGGAATAGGTCCAAACTAATTAGTAAATCTTATTTTTCTATCAGATTAGCGTGTGTATGAATGTTAATGTATTTTTTTGTTCGTTTGTTATTTTTTTTCTTCCCCTCCTGCAGTATTTTTGCTACAGCAACATGGGAAGAAACTCTTCCAGGGTCTTCTCTGTGAGGAGATGAACTACAAAGAGACTCCAAAGGCATCACTTCTCACAAAGGATTCTGCACTGCTGTGAGTACTGGTCTATACCAACAGCATCCGTTTGTGTGCATGCAAAGGACTGAAGTATAAAGTTTAAAAAAAAGATAGGGTGAGAACAGAGAGAGCTTGGTGTCAACTGCTGAAGCTCAGCTTGCTCTTAACTTCTCTAGCTGTAGCAACTTTATTGTGCCTTCACTCTTGTTTGTGGTAGATTGGGGTTCAGAGACTCTCGGGTATGAGCAGTGACTGTGGTGGCAGGTTATAGTGCTGGAAACAACAAACAGCTCCTAGTTTTGTGATACGTCATGCAGCCTTTTTGAAGTGTCTTGCAACCCACTGTCCAGGACAGGACTCTCCCCTGTCTTTACAGAAATGGTGCCATCAAGATGGTGCTTCAACTTCTAGTCCTCTCATAACCTCAGACACTTGACTCTAGATAACAGAAGGTGCCTACATTGGATTTGCAGTTCTCAGCATGGAATCTGCTCTCAAAATAGGTGTTTTTCAGGCATGGAGCAATAGGCACTTCCCCCCCCCCCCCCCCCCCCCCCCTTTTCTTTATAAAATGCTGAAATTCCTTTGTGGATCTGGGTCAGCAATAGAACAGCAGTGCTGTATAGGTAAGAAAATGTTTACTGTCCAAGTATATGGAAATAAATAGCTACATGATCTTTAGGAAATAAAATCATATTTGTGAAGCTATCGGCCATTAACAGAAGCCCATCAGGGAATGCCTTACTTTTTATGACTACTCTACAAACTTCCAGAGCCAGCAATGCTCCTTGAAATCACAAAAAATGTCTTGTAAAAGTGATGCAAGTTCAGACCAAATTCTGAAACCTTCATAAATGAAATGTGAAACTTTAAAAGTCTGGATTTCTTTTTAGTTTCTAATGAGAGCTCATCTCATTAAAAATTAACACCTTTTTATTATACCTAATTTACTTATAAATCTTATTGCTACCCATTATCAACTTTCACGGACATCTCAATCAACCTTATGACTAAATCTATTTTATTCAGGCTGTTCTTTTCCCGCTGATTTTAATTCTACCTTAATGGCTCCCTTTTTTTTTCTCTTTGAAAATTCATTGAACTTCGGATACTTTCTCATTGTTTCATGTGTCACTATCTTTTCATACCTTTAAACCTGACTAGTTTTCTAGCTTCCAGCTGGGACATTTTAGTACAGGTGTGCTGTGTTTGCTGAGAAAAAAATCTCCTAGCTATATAAACATCTGAGCATGCATAAATGATTTTTTGTAAAAAGGCTTTTTCATACCTCCCACAAGAGTTTAAATACAAATAATGAGTGCTGCATTTTATATATCACTTCCAATTTTTTTGCTAAGCAAAGGGGGCCTTAGTTGTGACTGCATAAGCACTGATTGTCAGCCCTGTCATGTGACAGAGTATTAAACTTGATCATCCTGGCCAGGTGAAATGACCAGAGGCAAACAAGAGTCTGTCTGTTCCCTGGTGTTCTGGTGTGCCAGAAAATTATTAGAAGTGCGTGCTAGGTGGTCTCCTATGGAATCTGAAAATGAAGGCATTATTATACCTGATTATGTCCCTCTCTCTGTGACACATCATCTGCACTAAGAAGTAATAATAGGCTATATTAAAAAAAATAAGACTTTTAATAAACGCAAAGCCACCTTGGAAATTGAATTCATCCTTATTCAGTTCACGTGGTGTGCGATATCTCTGCACTTCCTAAGCCAGGTGGTTTCTCGTTGTCAGGCAAATGAATTGGTAGGGTCTTCCCCTTGTCCTCTTTACATCTTTCACTCTGCTGTTTTCTTAAAAGTGCGAATTTCAGTGTATTTAGTATGAATTTTGCACTGTTTCTTCCAGAGGAAAAGATTGCATTGATTAGTTCTGTTTGTTGCGGTGATATAAAACAAAATATCTTGTTATATCTCCATGCATTTCTTCTTATTGAATGGGGGTTCAGTGTGGAATTTGCCCCACTGAGTGTACGTGCAGGAATATGGAATGCCAATGTTATTGGCAACACAAAATCTCAGCAAAGGCAAAACATCTGTGTTTCCATGGGTGTGTGTTCTAAGAAATGAATGTTGGGTGTTCCACTAAGAGCTGCAAGAAAAAGAAATCATAGTGAAGACAGTAGTTTTGAAAGGGGTTAAGTAGCATAATGTGGTTGTGTTCTTAGTTTATTTCAGTGACTGCAAACAATGCATTGAGCATATACATTTGTTTAAGCATTCTCCAGAACACCTGGACTTTGAACTATAGCCATGTTTATATCCAGTGATGGCTTCTTTTAGCATGTGCATCTTCCAACTCCTGTCAGTCCTGACAAATGGTAGGGTTACTTGTTTGTTTAATTTTGTTCTGGTTTTGTCTATACAGTAGAGAACTCACTACAGAGGACTATTTTAAGGGGAAATGCTCTATTATGCCGACATTCATTCCCATTGCTCCCACAGCATAATATTTTTCCTTTATGCTCTGTGGTTGTTAGTCTGCCAGCTTGGATGAGATAATAATCAGATAATCATCATAACACAAGTTTCCTGTAAAAAGCCTGCAAACCTTGAAATCCCCACTGTATCTTATTTGGAGAAATAGTTTCAATATTTGTCTCTGTTTCAGCTTGCATGAGCAATATTGCATTGCTTGAAACTGTGTTTTCCTACGATGATTCCCACAGGTAAGGACTCTCTGCAGCTTCAAAATCATTTTGTCCCGTTTGGCACAGGTAGGTTTTGCTGCAGGAGCTTGTCAAACACGTGAAATAATGGAAAGTCTTGTTTGGTCTTGGATCCAAAATTTCCCTCAGTTCGGTCTCTCTAGATCTGCCTTACTGCTTCTGACCTTTTCAGACAGGACTCCCCTGTTTGAATAGAAGTGAGATGGGTAGATATCTTTGCTAGCTATGTGACATGAAATGTTTCTATTTCATTTTCACTTGGAAGTGAAATAAAATTCAAATTCTTTGAATTTAACAAATATCCCTGCTTAAAATACATACAATTTTCTGACCTGTGGGTCATTGCTGTCTAAACTGCTTCAGGCTGCTGCTATTTAATTTATAGAGCTTTTTAAGAGTTGCCTCATTTTGTTGTTCTTTGGGAGGAACTGAAATTTTTAGTTTTCTCCCCTCTGCCCCTCTGGTTTTTACTTAATCATCCCAT
Source organism: Gallinula chloropus (assembly GCF_964237585.1). NCBI lineage: Eukaryota > Metazoa > Chordata > Aves > Gruiformes > Rallidae > Gallinula > Gallinula chloropus. Next base: position 31,043,733 of record NC_140091.1, read on the forward strand.
TTCTTTTTGAATGCGTCTTTCATTCAAGTGAGGTTTTAGGAAGTTTTCTTCTACCTTTCTTGAGCAGTATTTGTCACCAATGTGAATAAAATACAATACAATAAAATAAAACTTGCACAATTTTGTTTTCATGGGTAGCAGTCTCTTCTGCAATACATTTTGAGGGTAAAGCAAAAGAAAGCTTGACCAGTACAACTCTAAAATACTGTGTGTCCAGAACCCCTGATAGCTCCCTGTCGTTAAACACGCTGAATATTACTGGGCTCTAGTGGAGAGCTCTGGTTTCCAAACAAACAAAAGTAACTGTTAGGACGCTATTGGAATAGGTTGATAGACTGGATGGAATGCCACTAGTTTGCCTTTAGATGCTGTGCAAGGTCACTAATAACAAGCTGGAGCACTTTAGAAACGGTTTCAAATCTTCTAACAAAACATGCTCTGCAATCATATTTCTTATTGCACATTATAATGTATTTAAACTACTGTTTTCATAGTTGGAGATTTTTGAAGCAAAATGAGGTGGTAAAATTTAAATGTCTTATCCTGAGGCAATTATGTGATTTTTAATTTGATAATGTGTATACAATATGTCTAGAAGTTATATTAAAAAAAGTCAAAAAACTTTCTTGTGTTCATAATAAAGTGGTGACATTGACATTAAATAAGTAAGTTCACCATGATGTTCTAATCATACAATTGGCATTTATTCAGCTACATAATTCTCTGAGATGGCTTGATTGTATTCATTATCACCAGTTAGAGACTTCTTAATGTTTCTATCAACCTGATTCAAAATGCTAAATTAGAGTGCAGATGTTAGAATTTGCTCTTAAATCAGCCTGTAGTTTAATATTTTGTATTTTAAACATTTCTGAACTTCATTCCTGTCTTGAGCCTTGATTTGAAGACCTGTTGCCCTCTGAAGTTATCTAGGTGTCAGTACAACTAGCTGAACTTATTCACAAAGTAAGCCAAACTAATCTGTAGCTAGTTCATTTCATACTGTCATTCTCAAATCACTGCAGGTTGGTTTGATTATGTATTGCTTTACTGCCATGCACGCCCTGAAACAGCAGCACCTGTCTCTCAATTTACCACTTCAGGAACTGGTTAATGATTCCTCAGGCCTTTAAAAAACCTCTCTGGCAGAATGTTAGATTAAATTATAGTAGGCAACAGAAAACTAGCAGTAAATGCCTCCAGATCCCATACAAAGGGCAATGAAAATTAACACTTTACTGTGGACTAAGAAAAGCTGCTGGATAAGTTTGCTGTCAGTCAGAGCATCTCTGCACTGCTACCTAAATATCCATTTACCCTTTGAACTGTGAAGTAAATAATCATTTACCCTTTGAGACATTCTTGGCAAACACTAACTACTTTGTAACTCTGTGGAATGACATTTATCAAGCAGGTACAGATTTCGTTGGGAAATGAAAGGCAACAGTGTAGTTTCTTTCTGGTAGTTGCAAGGTTTTGGAACTTTCTGGAATTATTTTGGACAGAAGGAATGATATACCTATATATTTGTAAAATCCTACTGAGTGACTTAAGATGAACAAGGAGTTGATCTTGGTGAACCCAATGTTAATCCTGTCAGCATTAGCAGAAAATGATAGGAATCCATTATTGATTAATGGCACGTTCCCAGTATTGAAGGCAGTAGAGGAAGGTGAAAGGGAAGGTAACTCAGATGTACACAAACCTGAAACCTCAGCCCACACTGGGGCTGTTACTAGAAATCTGAGGCAAGGGATTTCTGTTCTGTTTTTGCCTTCTTTAGACTCAACTGCATTTTACATATTAAGATGCCTGAGGGAAAAGGCACACATCCTTTGCTCATTCCAAGCAGTGGTGAGGAGCACTACAAAAGTGGCAAAATCTGGGATGAGTGCACTAGGAGGGAAAGAAAATAAACCCATGGCAAAGCTACCTACTCCCTAGGATCAATTATCCTTAGATAATGTGCATGTGTTACGCTCACCTGTCTTATTTGAGACAAAGGCTATCTGCTTTTCCTGGGTTTGTGCAATACTTGTCATAACACATCCACATTCTGGGTTAGTCCTTGGGCAAAACCATGAAAAATTATATCATCAAAGGATAGTTGTGGAAGTGCATGCCAGTAGTGTTTATTTTCAAGTGTGAAGCACACAGATTTCTGTATCTTGGAAAACAAATTACTTTTGTTGATGCAAGGTATTAATATTGCTAAACAACCCCCCCAAAATCTTATTCCTCTGCTGATTTTTTTCTTCCCTGCTTGGAAAAGAAAGATATAGGAGTAAAATTCCCATGGTGGCATCTTCGTTTACTTTGTTCTGCTGCATTTATTTATCCCCAGTTGAACTCAAGTAGGATTAAGCAGAAAAGGTGCATAATTTGCTTGTGTTCATTTTGAAGAGGGTGCTTTTCTTGTATCCTGTAACCATACTGGAACCCACTGAGGTTCAGGGAACTGTAAGAAAGAGATTGCAAGTCACGTCATTTAAGGACTTTCCCGAAGTGTCCTACAGCTGGGGTAGCAGTTCTGTTTCTCATTATGATGTCAGAACTGGAGCCATAATCTGAGACAGTTCAGTGTCCCAAACTATCTTTATTTCTGCTGACATTTGTTAGTGAGACAGTGATATTTTTTTCTAAGGAAACCGGTTAGGCAAATCTATTGCATTAACCATATTTCAGTATTTGTCAATGTATTCCTTGGGGAATCCTACATTCCTTGTCTGTGGAGGTTTAAAATAGAGTCTGTATCGGTCTGTCCAAAATACATGGAACCATTTTATTAAGTGAAGGAAGGAAATTCCCAGTTTGTGCAGGTTGGGAGCAAAAATACTACTTATTGCATCTATATCTGCAAGTAATTTGTAGTGGTATCGGTATAATGAAACCAGTGGCCAGTTGCAGGGGAGATTACCTCAGACTTCAACGAGTGCTGTCCTGTAACCTGAATGCCAGTTAGTGTTTGGAGAGAATTAATTGTTCCCTGGACCACATCTGATTAAGCTTCAAGTGAAAGGAGAATCTATTTCCTTTCTGTCTCCTGTAAGACCACTCTTTGATGTGAAAGCAAATGCATGATGGGAAGATAACTGAACTACCCTTTTCAAAACTGTGGTTGTGGTCAGGACTAGACTACTAATACAATCCTGTCTGTTTTAAGTGGAGTCCATCTCTATAGGATTACACACCTCGTTGCTGTTGCCAGCAGTGTTGGGGTGCTTCTTCCTGCCAATGTTTGTCAAGGGAGGTGGAAATGTGAGGCTATAAAAGATTAAAAGAGTACCCAATATTTTTCCCTTCAGGAAGAATGTTGCTGTTTTCAGTAGATTTAAATGTTTCTTCTGTTGTTTGTGGGGTTTTTTGTAGCTTGTTGGGTTTGGTTTTTTTTGGGGGGAGGGGTGTTAGGTTTTTTGGTTTGGGTTTTTTTTGGTGGGGTTTTATTTGTTTGTGCTTTTTTTTTCCAATTCCTCTAATTGTTTTACTGGAAACATTTTGAGATGTAAAGTATTCAGGTCAATGACTTGCCTTTTTTTAATGACAGAAAGGATGGTATAGACAGATGACTAGTCACCTGAACTGCAACTACTGATGTCATACAAAATATCAGAGGGAAACATTTTTTGATCTCTTCTTTCTTTCAGTTCTCTTGTTTCAAATTTTCATGGTTACAGTTTTTCATTACTTTGAACATTGATTCACATCTGATTGCTAGAGTATATTTTATAAAAATCAAAGACAGAAAGACCTACATTGGTTTCCTAGCTCTTATTGACAAGTCTGACTTCACAATCCATAAGTGCGTGGGGGGTTGGAGTTTGGCTTTTGTGTTATTCAGGAACATTCTGCTTCGTATTTAAGAAAGAAACAAATTATATGCCTTCTTAGTAAAATATGGTAGAATATAAGACAGCATTCAGTTAAAAGGAATAGAGATATCCAAAATAAGCATAAGAATTCACCCTTTTATTTTTGGAATTGTGATTATATGCTCACTGGGAGCTTATTCATTAAAATAGTAATAGCCATTATTTACTCTCTTTCCACAGTGAGAGCAAAGTGGCCATGCAAAAAGAAACTGCCAAAGTGATAATCCAGCTGTTTCTTGCTGCTTTTACCTTGAGCATTGAAAAATTCATAGCTACATTAAGCAGTAGGAAAATATTTATATAGATAGGACTGCATGTTGGGGATAGAGGGAAGCATGACTAAAACCATAAATTAGTAACTTCATAAGGCCAGGCAAAATGAGACAGTCCCAATAAAGCATAGTGTCTTTTGAGGACACCTTAACATAGTTCAAAAAATAGGATTTTTTTTACTGTTGCTAGTGTTTTCTTTTGTCCTAGCAGAGCAGGGCTTGTGTTGGCCTGTGTTTATGTGGCTTGTTTTCCCATGTCCAGCAGTCTCATGCCTGTGGTCTCCCCAGCTGCGGCTTCAGCTCCATGAGTGCCAGAGTGGGCAAGGGGCTGCCAGCCTCAGGGGCCAGCGTGGGCAGCATGTGAATCACTAACCATCTCTGAGAGAATTAAAATCAAGGCTCCAGCAGTCAGATTTAAAGGATTGGTGTACACAGGGGTGTGCGGAGGATGTGGAAATGCAGCAGACCTGTAGGACAGCTGCATAGTTCTAAGTAGCCTTCATTTCCACAGATGGGTGTAGACTACTAGTATCAAAACATAAAAGTGAAAAATGGGGAAGGACCCTCCACAGAATCTGTGTTTCTGAAAGTAATTAGCTTCTTTTAGGAAAAATAACACGTTGTTTGAGCCTATTGCCTGTAGGAGCTGTAGGAGCACCTCTGCCTTTTCAGTTAATGTTTCCATTCAGAAGCAGGAGAAGAGGCTGGGCAGCATGCAGAGTGCACCATGGTTTCTGGGCTTTTTCAAAACCAGCTTCATGGTTAATCCGTGTATATACTGTGTGCCTTATGTAAAAAGTTGATCCTTTTGAATTTAAGCTGTTATTTTTCTAACTATCTGACAACCCACATAAATTCACAACTGCTTTTATGGTGCTTTTCCATTATTTTTTGTTGCTTGCTAATTACTTTTCTTGCCCAATTTCATTTGCAGTTTGAATAAGTAAACTGTTTGGTTCTGCCTTCAGGTTATTGTAGGAATAGTCAATATGCAGCTATAATAAAATCATAAATTTCTTTGAACAGGCAATTTCGAACATATCCTTCCACAGGGTTTTAAAGTTCTATTATTGTAGAAGCAACTTGCTTAGGAGCTGCAAAGTTTCAATGCTAATTTCTGAAGTTTGGAAGAAATTAAAATCATGCATAGCTCTATACATTGTGCAGGTAGTTTAAATATTTGTGTGGCAAGTTATGTGAAAATGACTCTGTTGTGTACTGGAAAGCCAAACACTGAACAATATAATCCCCTTTTTGTCTAAATTTAGGGAGGTTTTTAGGCCTCCATCAATATACTTGGAGGAATCAGACTATGTGTTTACTGCATAAGGGACAAAAATTTCACCATTTTTACCCTGCATAAACTTTTATAAACTAGACACTGTCATCCTTTTCCATGCTGCTGCTTTTTGAAGTGCTATTCTGGCTGATCATATAAAATGTCATTTTTCCTTTTCCCATTGCTTCCCTTCCAACACCTGAGATGATTACTTGGATTTATTACAGGCATGCTTCAAAATCTGTAAAGAAGAGGAGAATCACTAACTTCCAGTAAAATTTCTCAGAAACCTTAACATGAAGGACAGGCGGGCTCCTTTGAAGTAGGGCTCCTTTCCCCAGTCCCATCAGTGCTGCAGCCAAGCTGGGCCCTACTGGGTGTGGGAGCAGGGTAGGGACCACAGAGGTGGCACACAAACTCCACTTCCTTTGTTACTCGGTTAATGGTGCATAAAATAACTGTTTCCTACACAGGTTCAGTTCCATGGCAGTTATGCTCCTCTCCTGGGAGGCTTTTTTCATTTGTAGCTAGATATTTATTATCATTTCCACACTTCCTGGTGCCTTAAACCTGAGTTTTTTCGGCTTGGAAGGTTATGCTGCTGCAGCCTGGTGACTCGTGACTAACCTTGGAGAGCGTGTATCCCATTTTCTCAAATACTTTGTTCCCTCTCTGTATCCCTCAAGGCTTTGTAATTAGATCATAGAAAAGAAAATGACAGCTATGCGTAGCTTTGCATGTATAAGCTTGAAAATAATAAGGCATTAATTTCATTTTGTCTAGTATTTATATCAACACAAACACATTTGCATTTGTAACACAAAGCAGTGGGCATAGATTAGCCGTGATCTGATACATCAAAGCACCAAGAGGGATCATTACCAACACTATAAATGCTAAAAATTACTTAGGTATATCTAAATACTAGCAGAGATAATTGCTTTTTAGCTGCCATACAGCTCTTTAATATTCTTTAGAGGTCAGTTTCCTAAGCCATATGTATTGCTACATTGTGCAGTTTGTAGGAGCTGGGAATAACAGAAATGTGTGAAAGACCTTGTAATATATAATTGTTAATAGGCCACTAGTGGCTACTGTCTCAAGAATAAAAATTAGGCTGTCTCATGAAGAGTTATACACATCTGGTTGATGTTCTGTGGATGTAACGTGTCCTTGATCTCTGGACTAGAAAAAAGATCATGGTGGCAAAGAAATTAATTCAGCTTGGTTAGCCTGTATTAGTGGCAATGGATGAGGTAATTTGTCAGGCTACAGCTGAGTTTGACTAAAATTTCCTTTCTTCCACCTTTCCTCAAAATAACAGAGGGCTAGTAGGATTTTTAGCTCTGGCGTCTAAAGGAGATTTATAATCACTGTTGTATGCTGCTTGTATAATGTATAAACTTTGGGAATAGTCCAGGTGTGTACTTTCATACCTACCATAAGTAAAATATTTTGGCAAACATTGAATTAATGGATGTTTAATCAGCTTGGAAAGGGTTTTTTGAGGTCAGAGTCATATCTAGACTTTATATTTAGCCAGAAAATTCCTTTTTGTCTCTTTGTTTTAAGGGAAACAGTTAAATCTGTGTTTCTGGTACTTCAGCAGAAGATGTGTCAAATAACCAGCCTCCTACAATATGATGGGCCAAAACTCTTACAGGTTGAAAGCTTGAACTTCTTGTGAACCCAATGAATGCTGCTGCAGTCTGCAATATCGTATGAGTTCTAGACCTGAGAATACTGATTTTTTTATGCTACTACCTCATGAATGATGAAAGGATATAAAATGTATATCAGCCTTTTAAACCTCTGTAAGGCTAGAGAAGAAAGCAGGAAGATGAATGGCCTATAGCATGCTTGTAAATTTTATAAGTAAATGACTTCTCTGCTGCTATTACATTCCACATCTGGAGGCTGCAAATTCTTGTGGTTGTCCATATGATCGCAAAACATAATATTTATCCCAGCTAATGTGTGTCAATGTGTATCATGGCTAATTTTCCATGAAGGGACTACCGAGGCATTGGAGGATGCAGCTTGTTTTCTGCCACCTTTTTCTCTGTTACAATGTGCAATTGTTTTGTCTGCAAAAGCTGCAGTGCTTTGCAGTACTTAAGTATCGTGACATACAGGATGTTCGAGGTCCCCTAACAGCATTTTCCTGTCCTTTCCAGATAGCAGTTTTAAAATAGAAGAAACCTCCAAGGACAAACAGAAATTACAGGCAAAGGGGCAGTTCATCCATCCCTGAGAAACCCCGAGTGGCTGCTTTCACATACTAAATTGTTTTAAACCCCCTCAAGAAGAGCGACGAGAACTTTGCTGCCATGCTAAGGTGCTTTGGGCAAATGGTCCACCCATGTATCAGAAAGTATCTGAAGTGCAGATAAAGGATGCAAAATGGAAAGAATATGGCAGAATATGGGCCATATTTCTGGAATATAATGAATTTTCGATTGGGAAGATCACTCAGGTGCCTAAGAGCTCTAGAAAGCAGGCTCCAGTAGATCTGGTTGGGGCAGAGAAAGAAGTTACAGCCCTCACCAGACTGTCCTTGCCCTCTTGCATCCCCTACATTATATATAGTTTTGTTTTGCATATATATATATATCTCCACATAGGCTGAAGCTATTGTTGGCTGGATGCAGAATTGTTTTATTATGGGTCATGACATAGGGAATGGCCTCCTCAGTAAAATGGCTAGACCCACAGAACTAACTTTTACTACGTCTCCAGGTTTTCAGTGAGATCTAAGTAACATCATAGATTTATGGTTATTGTTGAGTTTATGATGCTTACAGTACTTGCAGACCCTGCTTTTCAGGGTCTGGAAGTACTGCAAGTAGACAGATATAATACCTGTACATGCTAAGCAGCAGAACACAGCTCATTTGGTTGTTGTAACCCTTAGACTGCAGAATGGGAAGAAGCAGAAAGCCTCAGCCCTCACGGGAGGGAGAGACATCAATCGGAGGTCTGGAGGTGGTTTGACTTTCACATTTTGAAAACACAACTCAAATACAGCTTGCACAACACTGAGTAAGTTACTAACACTGCCTCTTGCCACAGTCACACTAAACTGGCATGAACTTACTAAGAGTTGTGGTGGAATATGATTATACTGCTGGGTATCGAGGTTCATCGTGCTGACTAGCATCAGTTAGGATTTAATGATAGCATTCAGGGTTTGCTCAATTCTTCAGTAGTGAGCAGTGTCAGTTAAAACATTTCTCTGTATTACATTATGTTACATGAAATATGACACTATATATTAGAGATTTCTATTTTCCATGAATAAATGCTTATTAATAGATGTGAAATATCTGGTCTTTCAAACGCAATAATGTTTATTCAATGTAGAGTAAGCGGTAAAATCAAACACTGTAGCCAATCTAGACCATTATAATGTAATTATATAATAAGTCAGACGGTAATTTATGTTCCAGAATTTACTGCAGATTCTTTAGTGAAACTGGCTGTTATGAAATTACTTAATTGCATGAATAGAGTTATGTCTCTGCTTCATTTTCTTCAGAACTGAAGAGCAGTAGATTTTTGGACAAAGATAGGAGAACAAATTGTCATCAATTCTAGAAAAATTATTCAGTTAGTGACATTGCACTGCTTAGCTCAAATAATTTCCCCTAAGAGTTTCTCTTCATAGGTTTATCCATCCTTGAGAAACCCTGAGTGGCTGTTTTCACATACTGAATTGTTTTAAACCCCCTCAATAAGAGAGATGAGAACAATACCCTTTATTTAAAAGAACCTCTTGTTTCACCCTATATAAAGATACTTAATTTTTTTGTTAATTATTTGTTAATTAAAGTCAGTCTGCTTTATGAACATTGTTGCTTGCTTTCAATAGCCCCTCTAAAGCATTTGCTCATGATCTTACATTTGCCAGTTGTTGATTATGACTGAGTCAAACATTGAAACCAAGCATTTGTTTTACCAATAGTCCCAAATTTAGATTTCTCTAAGCATGAAGGTTTTCCTCATGTCATGCTTTCCTTTAGTGATTAACACATGAGTTGATTCACCTTCCCACAGGAACGTTCTCATTCCTGATAGACTTTGACATTTAAAGTGTAAGTCTTCTAGCAACAGCATAGGCCAAAAACTCTAGGAGACAGGGTTTTTTAAAAAATTATTAAAAGATGTCACAGAAAGTATAAAATGGTAAAATTGCTCCTGCCTGTGAACTGAGACTAACCCAAGTACAGGCAGTTTTTCCAGTAGTTGGACTTGAAAATTATTTTGTAATTTAACACTCTCAGGTGTCAGTGTTAGATAAAGAATCCTATTCAGCATGCTATCGCGCATCCCTGGCCAGTGTGAAAACCTGAGCCTGATGTAATTCTGATAGGTTAAAGTTCCAGTGAGAAGTCCAATTCTAATATTTTTTTCCCCTTCGGCTACAAGGTTTAGTAATTATATTAAGATTTTACGTCTTCTACCTTAGAGGCATATACATTTAGAAATACTGAAGTCAGGTATAAAGTCCTTCACAGCTAAAGTTTAAACCCTCTTGGTTCTGACAGAAGTTATTTTCTCCAAAGAGATGTAGCTGGCAGTACAAAAAATTAGGATATGTTTTAGAGAGTTCTGAAATTACCGTCTACTTCTAAAGTGAAGGAAAGAATCCTGAGTATATCCACTTCCTGGGGAAGCTCATTATACCTTGTGAGACTGACAGAAGATCCTGGAAAATGTCGATGGGTATAAGCTCTTTTGGCACTGTCCTGGCAGGTGCTGGCATGTCCCCTAGGAAGGTACAAGAAAGTTTAGTGTGCGTAAGAATCCGTAGATTTGTACCTTCCCTTTTTGCCAAGGTAACTCCAGCAGCACCTGTTCACTCTCACTGGTAAGTGGGGAGAAAATGTAGAAGGAATAAATAAGAAGATTCCTGAAGTCAGAGACAGCAGGGCAATTTCTACAATTACAACTTTCTCTCTGTCTGAGAGCTGATGGTTAACACAAAGCCTCCCAGCTGTCCCCTCTGAGGGCAGGGAGACACTGCTACGGAGAAAGGAGCAATGCTCACAAAGCTCAGCATCAGCACTTTCTCTTCTCGGGGGCGTAAGTACCAATGCCACAGCTGCGTCTGGGCAAGGGCCAGCAAAACAGCCTCATGTTTTATTGAAACTGGCTAAATCCACCATAAAAATGAGCGATGGCAAAATTTGGACTAAAGCTAAGCCTTCCATAAAACAAGAGAGCTGTAATAGCTTACTGTGTCTATAAGGTATTTTCTTTTCTCTGTTCTCCTCTCTCTTCCTCTTTTATGTCTTCTAGTCAATCTTTTATAGTAGTTATGTTTTCCTCCAGGCTGTTCCTTTTTGTAATTTTCAATCTTCTTTAATTGTTTCCAGTTTTCCCTCTCTAAAACACTCTCAATCTTTAAGACATTTTCGTTTTCCTAATTCAGCTTTTCTTTATCAATTCATCCATATATTTTTTGGGGGATGTCCTTTACTATAGCATTCAAGTGCCATTCCTTGGGATTAAGCATTAAATGCCCTCCTGAGAAGAAGAGTTTTTTTAATGATTGCTAACTTTATTGTAACTATTATTTAGATGAATATATCTAAAGGGTGTACAGCTGTGGTCAAATGGTTATTTCGCAGAATATAATTAGTCTTGGATTTTTAGCTTCCCAACCCTGTATTTAGCCTTTTGTATCTAGCAAGAAGATAAACTTGTCTTTCTGTAGGATTCTAGCTCCTTCCCCCTACATCAGGGACTTCTCAGTACGGCAGATCAAGTGGTAATTCTGTCCTCTAATTCCGTCTTCAGTAGGTATTTGTTCTCTTCTACCTGCTTTTATTTTCCCTGTCCTATTGGCATTTTATGGATATGGGCTCTGAAACTTAACTCTTCACAGTGCTGATACATCACTGGGTAGCAAAATGAAAATAAAAAGCAATCCTGGATTTATATCATCACACCTAAAGGTGAGCTTGGTCATCTGTGTCTTTTTAGATGGAAAAAAATAATCTAGGGAACTGTAGAAGATGGTTAAAATTAAAGTTTTTTTGAATTGTTCATGCTGATCATCAATTAAAAGATAGGGAAAAGTGCTCTTGAAATGTAAACAATGCTTGTTCATATGCTAAGCTCTCATCTGCTTAGGCCATGCAAAAGTTTACCAAAACTCTGCAAACAAGGCAGATAATTATACTGCAAATAAATGCCAATCAGGGCACATACCAGGCAGTGCTACAAGGTGTATAAATATACTATAAATCACAATCCCTGCATGAATTTGCATCTAAGAGCTGGCATGAAAGGTGATGAGACCGAGAAGAGGATGGCTGGTATAGAAAGACAGATTGTGGTGGAAACTGGACATGTTCAGTTCTTAGCCAGCCAGCAGCAGTTATACTTCTTTCCCTGGTGAATCAGATTCCTGTTTGTGTTATGGAATATGTGAAAGAGACATGAAAGAGGGCAAAGTGGATAAAGATTCCTTTTTTTGTGAAGCTATAAGCTATTAGGTATGGGAGAATTTTGAATATATTTTTAAGAGAAAAAGAAAACCACACATCATGCATCTTTAGTATCACTACATTGAGAGCCGTTCTAGAAACACCACAAGGAGATCGGGTTAGAGAGGCCTTGTAACAAGGGCCAAAACCATGTATTTCTCATGTAGTGGAAAACAGAGATTGAGGGGGACGTAAACTGTGTTATCTAGTCCAACGAGCAAGGAAGATTATGATCTTTAGAATAGTCTCTAGAGCAGGTTTTGAAGGATGAGGTTTCATATGTCATGACCACAGACAAGGAGATAACAGTGATTCCAGTTTGAGAGGAAAAGGGGTGGATATGTTAGTGAATAGTCTGAGGAGGATAGAAAGGTTAATTCCAGAGGGGTTTGCAGGAAGAAGACACATGGCTTCTATTCAGCCTATGCAGATGAGCAAAAAGCAACAAAAGGTTAAAGTTGAAGTTAAAATTAGAAGTACAAGCGGCAGAAAGAGACGGTGGTGATGTTGACTGTAATAATTCACAGGGGGAGCTGAAAGAACATAGAGTAGTATTTGACAGGAAAAAAAAAAGGTGAACGTAAGGCAAGAGTATTCTAAATGCCAGGCAACAGCTATATTTATGTATATAACTGTAATTGAAACATACTCTGATGACAGAGTAGCATTCAAATAAAATTAGCCAGCAGTTGTAGCGGTAGACTGGTCTAGACTTGCAATATTGATATGTTCCTTGGCATAGTATTTATTCAGAAAACATAGAAGTAATATAGATATATAGATATAAATAATCCATTTCATTTTAAACCAAAATTTTAAATAAAAATACATATTTATGCTTCTAAAATCTCCTTCTGCTGTGGTCAAATTTAATTTCTTTTTCTCCTTCATCTGTAACATATGTAAGTAATATTAAAGATGTCTGGGCATGATAAAGTTTGCAATATGGAATGCTAATGGCTCCGTGTGCATAAGCTCAGAAATCAGCATATAGTTTCCTCATTTTACCTTTTTTTTCCTTCTTGTCAGCTGTTTTTTTGATTGATCTCACTGTGAACAGACAGAAATTCTAACCTAATATTAATCCACTACTCCAGGGCTAATTACTACAAAACAGAGTCACAGTCCCAGCTCCTGACAGCATAAGCTTCTCGTTTTGCTTGTCTTCAGTGGCCTACAGCCACTGGGCTTTGAAGCAAACCCTCCTGTCCACCCATAACAGTATCAAATCATGAAATTCTATGAAATATTTTTAAAACATAATTGAACACATTTTTTTTTAGCATAAAGCCAAACTGAATTTATCCTGCTGTAACAGTAGCCTTGTGGTGCTGTGTTACGGGAGGATTGTGCTCCTTGGGCGAAACAACTGTTCTGTAGTGAAGGCCTAGAGCATGTTGTATAACATGATGTAGTTCATCACTAAACACAACGAGAACTGTGATCAAAATAACAAAGTATCTTTGAAGCAAAAGGATGCCAAAGCTGACAAAAACCAAGAGGCGACAGCCTCCCCGCTTTCCCCGTAGGAATGGGGGTTTTGCGCTCCAGTTCCAGGCAGCCAGTTTGTATGGCATCTGCCTGTCCCGTTCTGAAGACTGTTGATGGGAGCAAAGGTATTCCTCCTTCACATCAGCGCTGTTCCTGTCCAGGAGGACATGGAAAACTTGTAAATCTATTACACAGAAAGGGACTTACTAACTGTGTCAAATCGTGTATAGGTATATATTGCACAAGTTGCTGGACTGAAGCATGAATGAGCAGGAAATCAAACTGATAATTCCTTTTTGGAAGCCTACTATGTGAATGCAAAAAAGTGATGAGGAGGACTGTATTCATAATGAAATTTACTATTGTTTTTCAGTTAAAATTCCACAAAGCTTCCACTTTCATTCTAAAAAGCCCCTTGTGGTAAATAACCTCTTAGCAGGTAAAATATTACTATTGTGGGTAATCTACGCTTTCCCTGTTGCTTCATACTTCTTTCACTCTTCTTTCTATTTCCATCACTTTTATGGGTCCAGTTGTTTTTTTTCCCTCATGTAACTCAGCATTACCACTGTGTGTGAGTGTCATAGTACTCAAAAAAAGTAAATAATGCTGTTTTGTATATAACATCTGTAGCCTATGACATTTCTGATGAGACAAGTGCTTCACCAATTTAGCTTCAATTTCCTGTCCCTGCGATGATGAAAGGGAGACAATCCTTCAAGAATGATGTGGGAGATGAGAAAAAGAAATGGAAAATCAGTGGAGAGCAGTAACAGGAGTTTTGCACATTTGTGCAGTTGTAGAAGAAATTAAATTATTGACACAGAGGGAATCTTCTGTAGGAATGTTGCACAGCAGAATGCACAATATTTTATCTCACTGAAGCTCATTTCTTCATTTGGAGTCAGAACTTGCATTTGTTGCTTCATTAGAACAAGAGAATAGATGTAACCATTACTCACAGCCCCCAGGCATGATTCCATCCCACCATTTCTATATGGGGTTAAAGAAAGCAGTATCTATTTTAATTAACAATCTGGCAGCAAGGCCCCATAATGAGATTCCTTGCCTGCCAACAGCCTGCTGAATCATGTAGTTTACTGTGTGTATATTGCCTGTTCAAAGAGCTGGCACTGTTTGATCTGCTCCCTTCCATAAGTCTCCTTTGCCAGCGGGGTGGACCCAATCACTAGTAAAGCAAATTTCTTTCAGTCCAAAGGCTTTGACTTGTTTCATGAATTGGTATATCCTACTCCCATTGTCTTCTGTCAAAATACACATTGAAAATATTCTGTCACCTAAATTTCCAAACTGTTTGGACTTCACGACATGTAAGTGAGTAAGTAGAAATCCAAAAGCTCATATCACCTCCAGTGGTGCTGGGGTTATTTGTGTGAGTTTTGGGTTTGCTGAGCAGGAAGAAGGCAAAGTGTGTGATTGCTTTCTGAAGAGATTGTCTCTCCAAAGGTGAGAGGTTATGGACAGGTGTTTAAGAAAGTTTATGCTGACATTCACTGCTAGATATAAAAATTCTGTCACACTGTCCTCTGACTTTCCATGTTAGTCTCTATAAATTTATAAAGAAGGACTAAGTTATTAGTGCTGTCTTCTAACTCCTCAGATACAAAGCGACGCCTCGCAACCATCTGACCTGGTCTCTCACACATGTAGATTCTGTATCAGCAGCATGAAGACTCAGAGCCAGGACCTTTCAGCAGCAAGGAATGGGGTACATCAAAGTTTGCAAACCTGCAGCTTCTTGTTTGTTCTGTGGTCCTATGTGTCTGATACTGAGGACTGACACAGCCTGTGCTCCATGATGTAGGAAGATTAAAGACCAGTGTTCACACAGGGCCTTCAACAAAATCAGTGTTCCAGAGAGGTAGCCTGAAAATATGACTCTGCATCCCTGTCACTCAGCACCTCATGACTGGAGATGTCCTTTTTTTCTGAATTGGGTCTGCTTGGCTAGTTCTAGCATGGATTTAACACATCAAGCCTATTGTAGAACAAGAATGGAAATGATTCCAGTCATTTATTTAGGCTGGCATCAGGCACTTACTCTGTTTATAGTGATACCTGCAGCATTTGGGTTTTGCAGACTTAGGTCTCATTAGCTGAGATCTTTTCGTGTTAAGCAATACCGTTTCTCTTAATGCATTAGAATTTATGGTCATACTTTGGTGTCCTGGTTCTGGCCAGGCCAGAGTCAACCTCCCCAAGCAGCCAGCCCAGATGAGCTGAGTTAGCCTGGGCTGTTTCCACACCATCTGACATCACTTCCCCATAAGCAGGGCCTGTTGGGGAGGGGCACTCCTCGGTGCCTCCAGGGCAGTCCAAGTCAGGTCAATCCTCCCGTTGTGTAGTACTCTCTTACATCTGGGTAAGTGAAACTTAGTGCAGGCTGTTATTGTCCTCCTTACTCCATGCTTTTGTTAGTAAACTGTCCTTATTCCAACCCATGGAGGCTCTGTCTGTTCCTCCTTCAGGAGTGAGTGAGTGGTTTGTGGCGCTTGGCCATGGGTTGGGGCTGAACCACCACATTTGGAAAGCAGATGTTTATCTTACTGGGAACGTATCAAAATCCAGTATATAGAATGAGGACAAAGTTCAGCCTGGTCCAGTAGATGAAAGCTTAAGGAAAGACTGTAGGAATAGATCCAGCATTCAGTCAAACTGTCCCTGATAGACCTGTTTTTTCTATCAGACTCTGGCTAAACAAGCCACTAAGCTAGAAGCTGGTGTTTAGTAGAACTTGGTGAGTTTTTCTTAAAAAAATGCTATTGAAACCCAACCAAAATCAATGAAGACATGCTTTGTAGCTCCAGTGTATTGGGCAGCAGTGAGATACCCTATTTATGTATGCATTCTGTGTGCGAAGTACTTTGAAATAGTTTTAGATTTGTTGACTAACAATATCATTTTTTGCTCCCTATTATTTTGCTGTAAAAATAATGTAAACCAGTAATATATCATTGTTCTGTTCTATTAATTTATTGAATAGCTTCCTACCATATTAAACAAACGAAAGTATGTTATTCTCTTTAATCTCCCCCTCCACAGAAGGTGATCCATTAGCTGTTATCATCACTGACAATCTTCATGGTATCTTCTTGATTCTGCTGTATCTTGTTCTTAAGGTGGAGAGAACAGGCATGCATGTAGCATTCAAGGCATAGGTAAACCAAGGGACCCTAATGGCAATTTCTGGCTAGCTCTTTATTTCTTTTTTATCAATTCTTAATCATCATCCTCCCTTTTTTGAGCTAATGAGCTAACTCTTTACTTGACAGCCCTCAATAAGATGAAGATTCCTCTTCTGAGCCACCAGTGTATCCACGTGGTTAAAATGGGTTTTCTTCTATGTATATATTACATTGAATTTACCAGTGCTGAATCTTATCTGCCATTTGATCTTTTGGTCATTCTGTATCATAAAATCCTTTTGAGATCTTTCCAGTTATTGTCTTTAGTGCCTGAAATAATTTTATCCCAGCCACAAGCTTTGCTCTGTCATTACTCTAGGCCCTTTCTGGATCATTAATAAATATGGTGAGGGACACCAGTTCTCTTACAGATACTTATCAAACTCTGTTTCTAACCCCCTTCTTCCCGTTATAAAAGATGACCTTTTGTTTTCAGTTAGATGTTTATCTGGGAATTTTTACTTTTACCTTTGCTTTTAAGTCTTTAGTGGTCAAAATTGACAGATTTCCTGTAGATTAAGTCAACAAATTTCTTCTTCATGTGTGGATTCCCTGACAAAGGTCTAGTTTGTTTGTGCAGTATAGTATTTATGTACAAAACATATCCTGTCTCTTTTGCATTTTATCATATTTGTCAAGGCCTTCTAACTCAACATGTTACTAAAATTTCTTCCTGGCATTGCACGAAGACATTTTGCAATTATTTTATTTAGAATTACTTTCTCTGTTCCTGGTAACTTGTTACTTTGAGGTGAATCCCATTCTGTAGACATAAAAGGAAACAGTTTGGAGGAATGCATAGAAATGATTGAAATCAGATGTATTTATTCAGACTATACATACTCATGTACAATCAGATACAGGATATGTTTATGCTAGCAAAAATATAATGAACTAAAAATGTTTCCAAAGCAGAACTAAAGTTGAAGTGATAAAATGCAATGTGGCTGTAATTTTGTGATACATAACTCTAATATCACTGTAAAATATAGGAACTAAAACTATCAAATAGTCTGTAGACTTTATCTAAAAAGCAGAGAGTTGAATATATTGTCTTATTTATTTTCATCTTCTAACCTGTCAGGATAGCGTGATGGCCTTTCAAATATGTAGTTCTTGAATAAGAGTCAGTATAAACTAAACTGTGTGGGATTATATATCTTTAGCTAAATGGATGCAATATGACACAGATCATTAACTCTAAACACCTCATCCATTCATCTTTACAATGTACATATTGAGGTTGCTGGATGAGAAATATCATTGAGGGTACAGACAATTTTTTAACAGTGATAGAAGAGTAAGTAAAAAAAATGAAGTTGCTGTGACTTGCGTATGTGAATTATTTTTTGGTTTAAATAACATTTGCTACATATATCCCTTCCCAGAAATGGTTAGTATATATCACTCTGAAATATGAAATGGGGATACATCTACTTTGGAGTGTTGGAAAAGCATAGAGAGGTGTGTTGTTTTATTTTCCTGATATGTTATGCATTATATTGGGGGGGTTTACCATCCCACAAAGAGGACTCGTAATACAAGGAAACAGTTCTCTGGCTGTTACTAACTTCACCTAATCATGGTAAGTTACAGTATGTCATTGCTGTTACCTACAATTCGTATTAAGATAAATCTCAGAACCTTCCAAGGCAAGGAAAGCCCATAGTTATAGGCTTCTAAAGCCATATTTCTATTTCGCAGATAAAAATTTATTTGGTAGCAGAAAACATCCCAGGACTTCAAAATATAGATTTGCAACTGTGGTATACTATTAAAATTTACTACAGCTTTTACATGTGAGTCCTTCACAGTTGTATTTTATAATAGAAAGCAAAATCTACACTTACAGATTACCCTGTGGACTTTATACTCATTGTACCCATTTATTCAGAATTCTTCTCTGGACTGTAAAAGCATTTGTTCCTCTCTAGCTAGGGTTAAATAAATGCAGTGTTAAAGAAATGGAAGGGAAAATTCTGCTATTAAGGTCAATGACATAATGCAAAATATTAGACTAAATGAAAACAAAGAGGAGAGAACTTGTAAGTTGTGTTCTTTTTAATAATAAAAAACCCACTGTGAGATGCAGTAACAAAAAGAGATCATAGTCAAAATATGATTAATGGAGAAAGAAATAGCAGCTGCTATGTCAGGAATTTATTGGAAAACTAACAACTGGATTTGAAATCAATGCTGTTATAGTATCTTTTGATTGAGGTTACATTGTACAGATCATTTTCAGCAATGGAACTGTCAGTTTCTCAGCAGTACCAGAGAGAACTATGATTGATCCAAAATATATGCAATTACCAGCTTTCCAATTGTTCCAAATATTACCCATAATCATGCAGAGATTTCCTTTGAAACCCTTTGACTACTAACAGCTATCAAGATTTCATAATATATTAAAGTTTTTACTGTAACTCCATTATCTTTGTCCTTATAAACTTAATTTTTCTTGCCAAGGAAAGACTGAAAAATCTAGCTGCTCTTGATATGGAACGCAAGTATCCTGAAAAATCTGTCTCTATTTGCCCTATGCTATTAATACCTGCCAGATCTTGACCTGCCAGTATCAGATGTAGCTGTTTGGCCTTTGCTCACTTCATCTTCCCTTGGCATAACACCAGTATTTTATGTATTTGGTGAGAAGCTATTCAGGTCCTTTTGCTATTATTCTAGCTAAAGACTCACAGGAACATATTGCCTGTATTTATGCCTTTTATACTTCCTCACATGTAATATTACCCGAATTCTAGAAGTGTTGGCTAATAGACCTGGTGGATTTTGCCCATCTCCTCTCTGTACCTGTTGTTGACAGTGTGTTAGAGGGTGGTAGGAAGGTCAAGATTAAGAGATGGAATTTTATTGATCCATAAAATTTCAGTTGAGGTACAGTGTCTCACAAACAGCCAGATTGGGTTATCCAAAGGGGCAGTGAATGCCAGCACAATGGTAGGAGCAAATATTTCCAATATACAATGCATTTTGAAACTATAGGCCAGGTGTCCCCCAATACATCTTGAATATCTAGCCCATAATGCCATATGGGAAAAGGATTCATGAAATTCAGAGTTGCAGATAAAGACTATACAATGCATAGCACTCAGTGAAGTTACAGTCTGTTGTAATGGATACCTGTCTAAACCCTGTTTGTTTCTCTTCAAACTGCATGTACCTTCAGTTCATCTTTTGCATTACTGTTGTTCATAAAGCATGCTGTAAAATAAAAAGCAATGCATAAGTTTTAAGCTTCAGTGGAAATGTTCAAACATACCTAAAACAGCGTGAGTAGACTTTTTGGGGTTTTTGTCTAGGTGCTTGGATGCCTCTATTCTCAATTATTGGTTGCCCATACTAGGCAATGTAAAGTCTTCAAGAACAGCCTTTGCATAATCACTGTATGACAGCTTTTAAGCACATATTCTTGAAACAGAACATCTCATTTGTGTAAAACCTCTAAAAGTCGCTTGCCATTTCAATTCAGGAGAACAATAATTAAAATAACTGCATGAGGGGTTTTTTCAGTGTTGGTTTGTATTTATTATATTACCTTTTGTCATGTTTACAGGCTGTATATTTACAAAATGAAATCCCTCTTTAATATAGTCTGCTTTTGAAAGAACGTATTGGATTCCCCTCGTGCAAGGGTTTAATAACAAGAGTGATGGTTAGGATTACAAAAATGCCTTTCCCCCCCTCCAAGCATCTCTCCCCAGTGGCAGAGAGCAGGAAATAATCATTGCACTTAATGGCAGAGAACAGGTAAATCTTCAAACCTTGTGGCTTTATTGTGTTCCCTCACATCATCCCCTACTAATGTTTAATTCTTTCAAAGAATCTTTTGACTGTCTCTTTTTTTCTCCTCTGAGCTTCATTTTCCTAACTCTTTTCATGCCTTTTGATACAGTTAAGAAGCTTAAACAGACTTAGGAGCAAAATTTCTTTCTTTTTTTTTTTTTTTGTTTTAAACACAGGAAATCTTCAGGGTGTCTCTTAAGAACAAGCTATTTTCTGAAATTACAGTGATTGTGTCAGCAGTCTGTACAGCCACGTGGCACTTAACTCCTAATGCAAAGTCCCTTTGATCTGAAGGAGTCATTCCCTTGGCATCATTGGGGTTAGGACCAGGCTCCTTCCATCCATCAGTCCCCACGTTTCAGCATTTCTTAATTAAACAGCAGATAAATTGTCCAAGTACTAGTGCCATGAAATACTGACTTTCTAGCGAAGATACATAAAAACAACCTCTGTTCAATCCTTCATTATACCCGAGGCTCCCAACAGTGGTATTTGTACCATGCCAGCACATCAAAACAGAGGGTGACCGTGAAGCTTTTCAGCCGGCCTAGGCGAGTGACATACAGGAGAAATGCTCCCAAGGGAGCTACTGGCTTCCCCTTCATCTAATGCAGAAACCTACCTGGGCAACAGGCAAGAAAGAAGAGGAGCTTAAAAAGCTTAATTCCCTTGATTTTGCCTCTGGGCTACAACAGTTTGGGCAATGCATGTTGCTTCCATCGTGCCTGCGGTTGGCCCAGAGCTGTGCTGGGAAGAGCTGCAGCAGGCTCTCTTTAGGAGTCTCTGAATTACAGCTTCTACAGCTGTTCCCCCATGTGTGCTCCATGTTTTCTTGTGTTATCCCATACTCCATATGCTTCTATGACACAGGAAAGCAAGGCAGTAATAATATTAGCAATAATGTCTATCTTACAGCAGAGAATGTTGGAGGAATGACCGTTGAGAGGCAACAGCCGTGTCATTTCAGGATTTCAGTTTGCAGTTCAGCCAGAGTTTTTGACCTTGGCCAAACCCAGGTCCTTTAGGTTTTGGCTATCCCATAGGTAATCTGGAGACAAAATCTATTAATGAGTATGACACATTCAGATTACACAAATAAAACCCCTAAAAGTGTTTAGATAGGCAATATGCTTCCAATAAATACCAGTGGTAATTGTTTGGCTCTTTTTTTTTCTATAATCAAACTGGAGAGCAGGCAGCTGCCTGACCACAAAATTTTTTGTTGTGATTTCAAATGATCCACAGAAGGTCTGAGATAAGGTTGATGTGTGAGTGGTTCTGTAGGATTTTAATGGTTACCAATTTATCTTGTATGAACAGATTAATTCTGATAATGCACCTACAAGTCAATTGCCTGAAATTTCTAAGTGGTGCAGGGGGCCTAGCTACCTGAAATTAGGTGATTTAAGCCGTAATTGGGCTCCCTATCAAAAATAGTTGGATTTTCACTATGTTTAGCACCCACAGCTCTACTAAATTAAACTTCATTACCTTATCAAAAGACACAGTGGGAACATCGGCACCAATAATAGAACTAAGGGATTCCTGCCAGACAATATAGCATTCACACCACTGATGTCTATTATAGTGAAGCCTGGATAAGCAGGAAAACGTCAGCATACTTAATGAAGATCTTAAGTATAAATAATGAAGGGAAAATGAAATTTAGGGTTCACTGAAGTCAGTGGCTATATTGATCATAATTCAGCCAGGGCTTAATTTAACCCTTTGGGCTTGATTCCTATGTGCAGTAAGCATTTACATGTCCTTAATTGCTGATTGATGACAAAGCCTGAAAATACTCTTCAAGTTACTAGGATGATGTAAAGTAGCCTTAGAAGAAAGTCATGTCCCTGTAAGGAAGATTTTATAAGATAAAGAGAGTGTTATTCTCAGTGGTAAGTTACTGGTTGCATTAATTCCACACCCGCTACAGGAGAGTATCCCAGCATCAGAAACAAAGATGTAGGGACAGTAAAATGAAAGACAGAGGGATACTGAGTAATAATGTACAGTAGTAACTGGAGAAGAAATCCTACAATATCCCACAGGAGGATGGTAATCAAAGGACAGTTTTAAAAAATGAACTTGAAGTATTTTTATTTTCCCTGCATGCAAAAAGTGAGAAAATAATTTAGGATGACCTGAAGACATTTTGCAAAGGGCAATGCTAGTGGAGTGGAATACCGACGATTCCCATATTTCTGATAGTCAAGATGATGAGAAGTTGTCTGCAGTATACACAAACTATCAGGATATCATTCAAGGGTACAACATTTGCACGTTAAATTTATAGAATGTTCACACATCGTGATTTTGTTTTAATATTGCTAATCATAGATCTTTCAAACAAATGTGACTAGTTAGACTATATGTTACATATTTAAATCACCACAACTCCTCTATTTCACAGTAACTAAGAGCTCTGGGCAATAATAAAATGTGAGTAATGACCCTTTTCATTTTGGTACTGTAAACAAGAGGTAGAAATGCTCACCGGTTCTGAGAAAGTTGTGATTGGTGGAATGAATAAGCAGTAATTGTTCTGCATTAAGTAAACAAAGGAAACTATCATATATTAATGCACTCTCCATTTTATTACAGCTCAGTCAGATACTCTAATCAACTGTGACAGGAATGGAATGAATTGGCTGCACCCAAAGGTGCTGTTTATTAATTTATCTTAACAAATAATGATGGTGTGTCAAAGTAAATTATGTCAGTTCATATGTTGCATGTCTTTGTATTGAAATGCCAGCAGTGAAAGAGATTTGTACACTTGCTTTTTTCCAAGTCAGAAGTGTTAAGCTATCCATGTGTTACTGGGTTTTATGTTCCACTCCCTTTTTCCTATAATTCAAGTTAATCATAGGATAACTGTGTAGGCAGACAAAATCAGACACCCATGCACGTGCACGTGTTTTCCCAGGGTGCTGTTTCCATATCCCTTTGCTTCTGTGCTGGGATAGTTAAATTTGGTGGAGGCTATTTAGTGTCTGGTTTATATAATATTAGTGCTATGTGTATGTACTTCAATTAGCATTTAAATGTCTATAATATACACACACGTGTATGTAAACACACATATAAATTCCTAATCTAAGCTATTGGATGACTATCTGTAAGAAATGATTAATTTATTTTCATTCATGGGAACCAAAACATGAAATTTTAAGTGACTTTCCCAGTGCTTAAAAGTAATTTATTGTCACAGACCAGCATGTAACCTAGATCTAGTAGTTGGGGAAAGACTGAATATCCACTTTTTTCAATATATAAACTTATTGATATTGTTGTATGGCATCAAATGTTCATTGAAGCAGCAGTTAAGTGTTTAAAAATAAACAGAATACTCAACAAACAACAGGTACAGACTGCTAATTTGGAAAAGAAAATGCCGGGGGATTGCATCTGTGAGCCTAGTGACAGGATCTGCAGGATGTTCACAATGCTACTGAAATCCTGCCACACATCCTGAACTCCCCCTTGCCTAGCAGCCAGTGCAACTGCTTTTCCCCAAACATGCTGTGGATCTTGTTTGGAGTCAAGTTCTGTTTCTCAGGGTCACTGTCATCACAGCCTGGACCTCACCGTTTTCCTAAACTGCTGCTTTCTGCTGTAGAAAGCAATGGCATGCCTGGGCAGGGGGTACCTGGTCAGACATCTTTCTGGATGAGTCTTTTCAACTGAAGTTGTAAAGAAGGAAAAATATGTTTCCAAACCACTTATTTTTTTTTTAATTCAACATTTAATATGTAACCTGCTATGTGTGTATTAGTAGAACATATCATTGATGTATCTTAAAAAATCCTAAATCTAGCATAAATCAACTCATTTTAAAGTTACTTTACATTTTGTATCTGCTCTTCATGTTCCGTTATTAGAACTTCTGTGTTGTCAATAAAAGGGACCACAAACGTTTCCAACTAAACCAGGACCCATGTTGAGTTACTGGAGCCTTGTTTTGCAGAATGATTCTGAGGTATTTGTATACCCACAGTATACAAATATATATATACTGTTAGTGCAAGTGTGTTTCATCTTGGTAATCCACTGCTGGGGGATGCTGATAATAAATTTCAAGAACTTTGTCAGAAAGGCAATCTTTATGAAATATATCTAAGAAATCTTAGGAGAGTCTAATTAGAACATGTTAATACTTTATAAAAGCTGATAAAATCTTTCTTTGTCTTGACTATGACCATGCCACAGCAAGCAGAAAGAAAATGTGGCTGGATTTTTTTTCTTTCAACCAGTATGTATGTGATTTACAATGCTTAGAAAATTACCCTGCTTGGAATTACACTTCTCGCAAAAAGAAGAGTTTCAGCTTTCACCGGGTTGTGAAAATTGTGTGTAGAAAATCACGATGATGGGATTTTCACTACGCAGAGAGGAACACAGTGGAAAGCAATAATGCAGTTGCTGGAAAGGCCTGATCGGACTGGAGTATTGCTTCTCCCCTTTTCATATTTCAGATATATTAATCTTTGAGCAGGTGGACATAATAACCAAATTTCCCTAAAGAACGAATAGAAACTCCTTATATGAGGCCAGAAGTCTCAGTGAAATTATTTTTGGCTTGGATGCCTAAGTGAAATGTAGCTGTAGGATTGGGCTTAAAAGCAGGTGATTGCAGCCACTAGGCAAATCAGCGGTGCTGATGAAGAGTGACTCAAATGTGCCTGTTTACTGTGCTCTCACGTCCACTTCTTTGCTGACTCATTTTAAAAGGCTAGCAGCTCCAAACAGCACTGCGTTTCCAAAGCCACCCACTTTGAAAATTCATGTTCTTTACATTTTAGGATTAGGGAGATGAACACAAGCTGTCTGAGGTGAGCTAATCTGGTGTGATGAGAGAGAACATTCTTTAATTGCAATTTAATTAATTGCATTTATGCTTTTAGATGTGGAAATTATTGATGCTTAAGATGAAATCTGAGAATTAATAAGACCTGAAGTATTTTGCTGTATCTTTTAATTTCTGACAATTCATCACTTTTTCGACTATGACGACTCACGTTTTACTGCCATGAATCTTCATCTATCTAAATAGCTCATAAATCTTTCAATGAGTATAAGCTTGAGCTATAGATCTTGGTCACCATGTCTCGAGGTTTCATCCCAGCCGGCAACTGAGCCACACACAGCCTCTTGCTCATTCCCCTCAGGCAGGATGGGGGTGAGTAAAAGTGAGAAGACTCGGGGGGCTGAGCTAGAGGCAGTTTAAGAGCCAAAGCAAAAGCTGAACACTCAAGCAAAGTAAGACAAGGAATTCGTTCCCCACTTTCCATGGGTGGGCAGGCAGGTGTTCAGCCATCCCCAGGAAGCAGGATTCCATAACGCATGATGGTTACTAGAGGAGACAAATGCCATCACTCTAAAAGTCCCCCCTTCCTTCTCCCTCCCAGCTCTATATGCTGAGTGTGGCATCATATGGTATGGAGTATCCCTTTGGTCAGTTGGGGTCAGCTGTCCCAGCTGTATCCCCTCCCAACTCCTGGTGCACTCCCAGCCTCCTGGCTGGTGGGGTGAGAAGTAGAAAAGGCCTAGGCTTTGTGTGAGCACTGCTCAGCAATAACAAAAACATCTCTATAGAGTGAAAACATCTCCATGTTATCAACAGTGTGTCCAGCACAAATCCAAACAATAGCCCATATGAGCTACAATGAAGAAAATGAATTCTCCCATCCAAAACCAGCTGGAGGCACTGCCAGGAGCTAAACCCAGGATCTCGTGTTTACTAAGGAGCACACCCCGATGATATATTTTATTTCTGAGCATCCTTCATATTCATTAAGTTCTATGATTTCATAGAAATAAAGTTGGGGGATTTGCATCTACAAAAGAGAGGGTGGTATTTGTTAGGGTTTTTACGGTGCTAGGTGTGACATTGGTGGCTCATGCTATAGCTTCCCTGTGATAGTTTGACTGTACGGCTGGGAGGTGTAAACTGGCTGTCCCACTAAATTAAGTTACAAGATTGAATTAAACTTTAATTATTTTTTTTTCTTACAAGAGAATGTGTCAGCATCTGAATGTGAGTAGAAATTAGCTTCATTTTGTAATCCAAATTGTCTGACATTCAAATGTAATCAAGGCCTCAAATGATTTGCCAAATTGGCACAATTAATATCTATTATTTATATTAAAATATAAATGTATGGAAGTGTTTGGAGCTTTTCTGTATTGTTTAAATCTTCAACTCTTTTGTCTTCAGATCCTATGCTAAATCAGAGTACTTGGCACAATTTTTCCAAGAATCCTTGCTTAAGGTCCTCAAGTCTGTCAGAATATTGGGGTAAACAAACCAGGAAAAATAAGCAGTAACCAGAGCTGTCTGCAGCTACTGGTGTTTGTTCCTGTTCCTGGCATGTTTTGAATCACCTGTGTGTTTGTTTTTTGTATGTTCACATACACACCCCCAGAGGTTTGCAGCTTTTATGCAAGTAAGCTGGGTAGTACAGCAGACCTTCAGAAATGTAAAGGAAAAGTGAGTAATGGAATTGAGAATTAGGCAAAAGGGAAAGCAAAGTTTCAGAAGAAGGTGAATTGTTCAGTGTCAGCATCTGGTGTGTTGTGTTTTACTGTCTTGAGACAGCACGACTGCATTATGACTGGAAGATTGCTTTAGTATTTCAATTTTAATTGAGCTTTCAATATGTGAATTCTGTGGACATGTGTCTGAGTTTAATAACCTTCAAATACATGTTCAGATTGAATGACCAAGTCAATTATTTCCTCAAAAGTACTTATTAGGATTGTGTTGGATGCATACAAATAGCAAAGGAAACACACTCGTGAATATGCCACTTGTTTCCAAATTAATTTCTCTCAACCTTGGCAGCATGCTTTTTCTTAAATAATTATTCCTATATTTGAGACATTCTTGTAGTACTACAGCAAATGAAAGTTGCAGCACTCTATGCATTCGCTGAATAAATGAGCTTAGAATTACAATGTTATCGGAGTCAGTGCTGTATTCTCAAATGAGGTGAATGTGACTTAATTGGGTAGTGAACAATGGAACCTTCCTGTAATCATGGTGTTCAGTGACTTGGTAAGTTGTGTTTTCTCCCAGACAGTATTTACCAGTATTAGTGAGGTAATTCTGGCACATGTTAATTGTGGGTGGGAAATGGGCAGAGGAGTGGTAAAGGGAGTATTTATATATCATTGGACAACCACAGTCATAAGACAAGTTTTTTTCTGGAACACTTTGTAAGAGCAAATTGCATAGTTATCATTTTTTTTCAAAAGTATTGAGCAGCTGTTGTTCTTTTTGCACCAATCTTTAAATGCACTGCTGTTTAAAAGGTTTACTTTGTTATCACCTGCCTGTTTAATGAGCAACGAGGTAAGGTGCTTTGTGGAAAGGAAGGAAACAAGTTTCTCCTTATTAGTGCATGTTCCTTTGCCAGTTACATGAAAGCAGACTGTGCTGTGTTCAGAAGCACCATTTCTTGCACTGGGTAATGTAGCAAATGTTGTCATTGAGAAAGGCATGTTTTGATCATAAAGTGTTTCCTTAATGCACTTAATCTGTCTGTCATGAGAACACTTGGCCTTCTCCCCTTCCTTCTACTCTATTAATCTTGGAGCCTTTTTATCTCAGCCCTCACACTGATAATGCCATAAACTAGAAAACCATGGGATGACTCGAAAGAGAAACAAAGAACTATTACTGGATAAGATAAATGCAGTGCCACTTCTGCTAATCCTAAATTACTTAGAATTTAGTGAGGTTTTTCAGTCACATCATCTATCACAGGCAGACATTAGGGTGGGAGACAACTAAAGCAATTAAAAACGTGTTCTTCATTTCAGGTATTTTGTATTTTCTTATTCAGTTAGGACTGTCTCGTTCTTCCTGCCAAGTATAAAATAATTTGTATGTTTTTGAGGTTGAAAGTAGTGTCTCTGAAAGGACTTGCATTGACAGCCACGGAGGATGGAGTATAAATATATTTTACTTCTAGACCCGGTGCTGCATTAACAATGACAGTTGAAGCTTCCCCCAGGCTGCCCCATTATTACATGCTTCCACCTTGCCCTGTGATATAAACTCTGGAGGATGAAATCTAATACTTTGACATTTGGTTTGGTGGACTTTCATGTAGCACGGTTCACCTGTAGCGTTCCCTGGCTGAGGAAGATACCGAGTCAAGTGCTATGCAGGATCTCTTAACAGGACTGAAGTGTTTTATATGCAGTAAGGACAGTCAGAGCTATGCAAGCTAAGATAATAAGTGTAATCAAATTTCATACTCCAAGGAATACACTGATTGCCTCAGGGATCAGGAAAAATTTAACTCCGTATCTTCACTTTTTGTGCTGCTCCATGCAAGCAGAGCAGATGTAACAGGACAGAAAGTCGTCTAAGGCACCAGTTCTTCTTCACTTTTTCTGACAGGATAGCAAATTGTATAGACCAGTAGCTCAACAAACTAGAACCTATAGAAGAGTGAAAACCTATGCAAAAAATACCACTTTGGGGTGGGAGAGAGATTTTCTACACTGCAGCAGCTTACATTAGCAAATGGTTTGCTTTAGACTCCTGTTTGATTTGTCTCACATCACAATCCTAAGTACTGCAGTTCCAGTCTTCAAGTTAGTATCTTTGCACACAGGCGTGTGTAAAGCTGTTGACATCAACCAAGTATTCCCTGAGCAAAGTCCTGGCTGAAGCACTTTACACCAGCTTAACATCTTGCTCCTAATTATGAAATTCTTTTGTTTCCTGATTTATGTGATAGAAAATCTGTACTCTTGACTGGGCTGTTGACTCATTTGTGAGTCACAGATAAAGCCACCCACCCTTTCCTGTTGCTGGAACATCTTTAGTTCACAGGGGGGCAGTGGGAAACCCTGCTTCCCTTCCCCCAGCAAGGATGCCACAACATTCCACACACTCCCCTTCCCCGCAGCGTATAGGGTCAGTTTAGATGGTGCAACATGTAACTGATGTCTTTGGCACAGGTTTTGGACTGAAGTTAAGGGATAACAGCAAGCACCTTGGTTAATGCAGGGTTTTGTGCTGTGAGGGGCTGTTGCTGAATTCAGCCTGCTCATTTGCAGCAGGTATAACCCTACCTGGTGAAACAAGCCACTTTGTGGGGCAGCTGTGTGCCCAGACTGGAAGGGCCCTGACCAACCCCACCTGGCTCTGGCCATATTTAAGCTTAGGCGGGGCTAGGCACAACTTCTCTCTGGGCTTCAGGGACTTTCCTCCAGATTTCTTTGGACCTGGTCATGCTACGGAGCCCTGAGGGAGCCTTTTGGGGTGCCAGCTGCAGCAGGCGTGAAGACTGGTGAGGTCCCTGACAGTGGCACCCTGCTCCCGAACTTCTCTTGTGTGAAGGTAGTGGAGTCACTCTCTCCAATGAGTAAGTATCTGCGTGGTGTCATAGCCTGGTTTTGGAAGCCTGGAGTTTGTGATATTCGTTTTTGCTTTGTTTGCCTCATTAAAAAGGTGATCTGAGACCTCTTGAAAGGATGAATCTCTTTGGGGGGAGGGAAGGGGTTGAGGTCTGTGCTTGTTCTGTTTGTTTTTGTGGGCCTTTGCTGGTCTGTTTTAAGTTGGTGTCCTGAGATGTGAAATTCGTTGAAGGATTTTGTGGTTCCTTCCTGGTTTGGTTTTTTCACTTATTTGCTTTTAAATTGTGGGAGTTAAATGGGTTGCTTGAGATAAGATGTGAAATGGTAGCTAGGGTTTTTGTCTTCCTTATGTGTTATTAAATCAAGGTTACCTTGCTTGAATTAATGATGTTCTACCAGTATAAATGTAGATTTTAATGAAGAAGCTGGTAACTGTTACGTTTTTATGCATCTGTCCTTTCCATTAGCTTTGATCCATTGCCTTTTTAAACTCTGGATTTTGTTTTATTAATTCAGAAAGATGAACATGCTAGCAAGAGTGTGAAGGTGCAGGTAAACTGGCAAGACAAGGTGGTGGGAAGCTCAGGCTGGGAGGTGCTGCTCAGGGGAAACTGGGGCAGTCTGTGGGCAGAACAGGGAAATGGGCTGAGGTCTGTCCTTACGTGCTGCCGGCTGGGGTGAGGACAGGAGTAGAGGAGCTGTAATTGTGTAGTTGCTGTGAATGTCACAGCAGCTTACATCAAGGAAGGTGTCCTACTAATGGAAATAAATTGTGTGCTGTGGATTTGCGGAGGAAAACACAGTGATGGAAGGATGGAGAATAGGATGTTAACTGCACTGGACTTGGAACTGTAGCAGGGATATTGAGCTGAAGTGAAAAAGGCAGAAGTAAAATTAGCTGACTTAAGAAGGGGACATGTAATGCTGAAAGCAAAAAAACCAAGGAGACTGCTTGTCTATAGAATAGAGTACCGTAAAGGAAATGCAGCTTTCCTGACTGTGGCCCTGTAGCTGTCCATCTGAATATTTGAAGAGCAGCACATGTTGAGTAAAAGGCAGCTCATCCCTTGGCTTTGCTGGGAGAGGGATAGTCTGCTGGTATGAAAGCACTACCCAAAAGCTAAATACGACCGAAACAATTGTAAGTATTAATGTTCATAATGCCACTGTGTACTTGTGGGGTAGCTTTGTCACCGGTTTTATTGTAGTACAACATGGCAGTGTGCTGAACACTTGCTCCTGGGGCTTTTTTTCAGGGCTCCCTGTGTGTCCCATGAGTCACTTGGTAGGTCTGGGTCGTTAGCAATGTAGCAGTTACGTTTGTTGCTAAAATTGTTCAGGTGTGATGGGAGGAACAGAAAGAAGAGTTTACTGGTGCAGCTTCTTTCAGAGCAGTGGCATCTTGTGCTGGCTGTGCTGCCTTGGATCCGCTATTAAAATCAGCATCTCATTCTTTGTACTGCACAGCTTCTGTGCCGAGAATCAAATCACCTGGGCGGCTGCTGCTGGTTTAATAGTATAATTGAGTAATCTTTGCAGCTGCTCCAAGAGGCTTTAACCTCCCTGTATACACATTTCCTAGGATTTTGTTTTACAAAGAGAGGGATTATTGTCATATTCGTTGTAATCACTCTAAGTACTGTGGGCCTGATTCCTGACTGTCTTGTACCTTCTGCAGCCATTTAAAACTGTCTAAAAGGACTGTGAAATGTGGTGACACTAGAATGGCTGCAATCTTGCTGTATTTGCAGAGAGGTAAATGATTGTATGTTGTATATGGCAGTGGAGAACCAGGCCATGCACAAAATGTGTAGAAAGTACAAGTGTGATGTCACTCGAGTGTGACACGGTAGAAAAAGGCAGCAGAAGGAAAAAGGTATTGGAGACTTCATACTGTACTTATAATTGAGGTTTCAGTTCAAATCTATGTGTCTATTGTGGTGCTTGGGCTTGCTGGGAGTTGTGTTGAGCCTCAGAGCAGTCTGTACTCTAGATAGTGGCCTGTGCTGGGTTGATTATTCTCTGCTTTTTATGTTTTCCAGGCTGCATCAGGGCTCTTCAGCTCTCTGCAGGCTGTCATACCAGCAGTGGGCCAGGTGTGAGGAGCTGGTTGTAGGCAGTAATGATTTCGAGTAAACATAAAGGAGAATCTGAAGCTGGGGTTTGCAGCTAAAATCTATCTGAAGTGTGCTTAAAAAAAATGAACTGCAGACAGACTTGGTAGCTGCCTTGTAGCTTGGATTAAGCTTGCAGAACCTGACAACTTAAGCTAGTTATGGCTGTACTGTTTCAGAGGCGAGGTTTGAAGAGTAGAGCTTCTCTGCCCCAAGTGCCAGACCTCTCCAGACAGAGTGGGACACAAAGAATGTGGGCACTTGAAGATCATGACTGGCAGCTGAAGCTGAGATGGCAAGAGATGCCCGTGTCTATCTGGTTCAACCAGGATGCTGTAGCTGCATTTTCATGCAAGCTGTAAATAGTTAGCTATCCTTAGCAAGTGCCAGGGGAAAAAACAGTGTAGTTACCTGTTTGGGGCAGCGTGTATGTCAGTGTCTGTCACTCCAGTAGCACAAAATGTCTCAGCCATAAAATGCCAAATCTTAAGTTTGACAAATAATCCTAAATTATATTAACATTTATTAAGGGAAAGGTGGAGAACACATTTCAGAGGTTTAGTAGGAGTTTTACTAAATTTCCATATGAAGAAATCAATCCATTATTGTTATTGTTTGGAAGTGCTGTATTTCCAAGGTTATGCTGTTGTCAAGGCAAAAGGTTCCATATTGCATTTCCAACCAAGCCTGACTGATTAAGGGTGTTGGGAGGAATATGTTTTCCTTCCAGAATCTTAATTAGGTTGACTTTAACTCACGACAGGAGATTCTGCCAGCTGTCAGCTACTGCTTGGATCTCTTACTAATTAAAACTCAGAGGAAGCCTATTAAAGGTGTTCAAAAACCAAATCTTCCTTTAAAATATCTCTGGCACGGCAACAAAGAGTGTATGACAGTGATATTGCAGCACAGATAAGTTGTCTTTTGCTTTTCATCTTGGCAACATGCCAGCTATGTTACTTGGCTGTGCAGACTCTTCATTCAGAGCTCTTACCTCTCACCTTCCTGCAAATGGACTAAAAGGAATCAGAGTATTCAGTTTTGAGACACCTGACATTCAGATTTTCTAAAGCAATGAGCACAGCCAATACTGAAATACCTGAGGTTTAATTTGTGAGGCAGCAACATCCTGTAGTTTGTCAATATTTTGAGCATTGACACCGATGATGATGTAACTTACAATTAACAGCGTTGCTGTGCCACACTTTGTGTTGATAATTAAATCCTGCAACTGGGTTATAGCTGTACTTCTAAGCTTTTCCATTGTGCCTTTTCCAGAGTCAGGTTTTTGAAAAAATAATCCTCCCTACATACCTAGTCAGCTTTCTAGCCCAACAAAAATCCAATATCCAATGGATATACTGCCTTTTTTTTTTTTTTGGCAGTATTTCTCTTCCCCCTGGGGAGCTGGCAAAATAACTCTAGCTTTTGTGGGCTGTCTGCAAAGGCAAAATTTTGGTATTGTGGCTGTATTTTATCTTCTTGGGGGTAGACTGATAAAAATCTAAGAAGATTTTGCAGAAAGAGAATTGCTGGAACAGCAAGAGACACTGTATGGATGGGAAACAATGCTTAGTTTTCCAGATGTCACTGAATTTAGAACCTCATTCAAATTGCTGTAATTCAGTTCAGACCTGGTTTCTACTCAGGTTGCTGGTGGTTTGGTAAGGAAGTTGGGCCAGGAGAAACTCTTTAGTGATAGATGAGAGAGCCTCTAGGTAAAGTTTTTCTCATTAGATGTCTGCTAAGAAAATTAACTAGCCATAGTAAGTTCCCCACACACCTTCTGGAAGGTGGTATGTGGCAAGATTTCTGATTTGTGGAAGAAAAAAGCTGAGACCTGCTGCCAAGACTAAGGTAACCTGGGATTAATCACAAGTGAGATGTGAGATTCCTCCAGAGGAGAAATTACAGTCTCTCTAAAGTCACATATGACCTTTCAGTCACTTGTGATGGTAGATGCTGCTGCTGCTTCTGTTCTCTGGCACCACACAAAGGTTTTAAAAAAAAATCTCCCTATGTTCCTTCTCAGAGTTTAGTCCCATACCAGGTTTAATTTTATTGATGCTCATGCCCTGACTATAAACCTTTCTGGTTGGTGATCCTTTCTTTCAGCCAAGGGAGAGTCTAGAAGCCCATGTCCAGATTGTTGGATGTATGGTACCTCTGGCTCAACAGTACAATGGTTGTTTCTCCTTCCAGGACCTATCCTGTTCACATATCTTGCTTGAAACAGGTCCCTTTTTGTAAACAGTTCATGCAGTGACCTTCTCTAGTCTCTGGCTACTTAGTTGTAGAATAAGAATTTTTCCAACATCACATTTGTTCATTTACTTATTCCTATCCAGTGATAGACTTCTTTGAGCCAGTATTGCATTGGTCTTTCTTCTCCCACTATTTTTCAATTAAGCATGATGCCATGTCAGTTGTACATGGTTTTACATTACACAGGCATAGTTTTTGCAGGCTGCTAAAGCAATTCAAGTATTTAACAACTTTATAGGTTAATTAAAGGGATTATTCAGTTTTACTAATTGAATTTCAGACGCTAAGTTCCGTCTTGGGGAAATGATGACATAATTATTGCAACCCCCACACCTGATTTGCTTGGGTATGTCCATCACTGCAAAAAAGAATGAAAATTTCAGCACAAAAAAAAGTGCCATAAGAAGTTTATTTGAGCAGTCCCAAAGGGATATATTAATGTCATGCTTTTCTAGGCTTATGCATTTCTGTTCCTTGATTAACAGAAACAAATTTAAGAATGGCATTATAGTTTGGGGGTGGGGAGTAGTCCTGCTAAGTAATACTGGTTTGGAACAAAGCCTGTTTGTTCTGTGTTTCTGTATGCTTGCACAATAGAATATTTTTATTTTGAACCTTTCCCTTTCCTCCTCTAAGGAAAGATCCTAGCATCTGTCCTTGATACTATAATAGATTATCTTGAGTTTTTTGGAATAAAGATGCACATTTATTTCATAGACACTTGATTCATTTATGCACATATGTATCTCAGTTGTTTTTCTGTTAAGGTTGATTTGAAAAAACATCTCTCAATTAAACTGCAGAGAAAAGAAGAGTGAAAATTTGGTATTAGTAAAAGCTTCACTTGAAGGGCACTAAATACTCATCCATATATGAACTCACTTTTGTCACCTGAGGATATTAAACTCTTCTAACATTGTAATAATAACCCTACCAGGGTCTTCTCTTAATGGTGTAGAGTTATTTTTAGGTATTATTGTGTAGTAATCTGGAAACATTTCATTGTATAAGAAGCAAAATAGATAACAATCATCAGTGCATGTGCAGTTCATATGGCAAGTACATTTAATAAGGTTGGTAGATCTAGAAATGTGTGCTTGCTTGGCACCATTTTAATCTAATGGAAACCATGTGGCTAGAATATCAGTATGACCCTTGTTTTACCATCACAGAATGTTGCATCTTTCCTTATATCTGCCAAGAAAAAGTTTGCAGTCACTCTTATGTGTGTGTATATATTATATGCACACGTGAAATTTGTGGATTTGCATGGGCTGATGTGGAATTTGAAGCTGTTAACAGATTTCCTTCCCACAGCTAGAGCTATGTGCCACTCCAATCCCTTTTGGCAGTAGTTTTCACATCAGCATAGGTAGTGATTTATGTCACCAGAAGATAAGCTGCAGGAAGGAGACTTTACCTTTTGACCTGTGATAGTGATACAAGGTGTTACTAAAAAAGCCACACCAACCTACAAGTGAAATTCAAGAAGGTGCTCTGTTAAGATACAAACTTTTTTCCAAGTAATGTGAAGACTAATCGAGCTACAGGAGTTATTAATCTCTTTCATAGGTACACTGTTTTAAGTGATTTACACTTTAGGCTTGAATCACTATGTTTTGCATAAGTTTGATCTTTGGTGTTACCACTTCAAGCTAACAACAGGGAGAAAATACTAACAGGGTGTCGGGTCAAAGCTCTACTTGAAAATACATGATCTGTGGTGTACATTGGAAGTTTGCTGTCCAGCAGAATGGTAGCTCTGTTTTTCTGCCTCTGGGAATGCCCTGGGAATGGGCCAGGAGTGTGTGTGTCAGCACCCACAATCACGTGGAGGTTCTCCCTGTCCCAAGCCAGACTCTCCTGGCCTTTGTTGTGGCACTGCCATCTTGGCCTACCATCATCTCTGTGGTGTCCTCCCTTTGCCTAGCGCTAGAATAGCTGCTGATGACCTTATCAAGGATTTGTTTTCCCCTTTTACCTCCTTGTGAGGGGAGGAAATTTTCATTCACATTACGTATAGTGGCACAGTTCAGCAGGATATGGGGTTTAGTTGCTTGTTCCAGGTGTTGCAGGCAATGAGTGCAAAATGCCTGAAGTCCTTGCTCCTGAGATCTGAATACATATTCAGACACAAGGCCACATTTCCTCTGTGGTGGACTGAAAGCTCACTGCTCTTATCTTGAGAGTAACACTTCAAAACTCAATTAAGGTAGTACTGATAGGCAGCCTTTTCTAGCTTCCAACATCAGGTACATTAAGTGAAAGAAATCAATGGCAAGAAAACCCTTGTGAGAGTAACACCTGGCTCATCATGAAGAAGCAATGTCATCCTTCTGTTGAATTACATCCACTTGGACTTACATTTCCTTTTTCTGTTTTATGGTCTCTTATGAGAAACAATTATCCCTCACATTTTGCACTGTTTGGCAGGTGAGTGTTTATGGATTCTGTGCAAGAATGATTTTCTGGCTGTGAAGCTCATTTGCTTTATTGTGCACGTAAGGCACACTATTATGCTAGCAAAGGGGACCATGGAAACGTTTAGACAAAGATTAATTTGTTAAACAACTGTTTGATACTTCACATACAGAAACATTGAGTTTTAAGTCTTCAGGTATAACTAAGCCCTTCAGGTAGTTCACCCTGTTACATCAGCAAAAAAAAAAAAAAGCCCCAGCTAGTATTAGTCTTGCTTTCAGGAAAAAAAGCAATATAGGAGTAATGAAAAGTAGGATGTAGCACACAGTGTTTGTATCTTGTATTCGAAGACCATTGTGTGCCAGTTTTACAGGAATGCCTGTGGATAGCTTACTGCTAAAACACTTTCATATCATTTTAGCAAAACTATGGAAAAGAAATTGCAAAGGCCGTTTGCTCCCTTCATAATCCCTGCTTGGCTTGTTCCTACTGTTGGCTCCCTGGTTTAAATTAGTACTCTGACATCTTAAATAAAGTTAAGTGATGCAAAATGGAAATGGTTTGATTTCTTATCTCTTTCCACTTGTTAGTGTTTCCAACAGCATCGTACTTCCCTGAAACTTGCTTCCCTGAAGGTTTCTGGAATATTCTGGAGCTAAAATTGGTTGCTTTAAGCATTCAGGCTACTGCAAGGCTACTAGAATACATAAAACTGCATAGTGGAACCAAAGGGATGTGCATTTTTGTTGTATGATATGAGAACATTTTCTCTGTTTAAGCAGATATTTCAGGCAAAGTCTGCACAGGCTACAACTGGAAAACAACTTTTACAAACTGTGTATGCTGTATTTGAAGGCCCATGTCTAGTTAACCTCCACAGTTAATATGTTGTTCTGTTAGTGTAATTATTAATGTTGTTGAGGAGATAACAAAATCGTTGATTTTATGGAAGCTGTAATAAATGCTGTCTTTCTATTGAATTATTGCCTAATTGCCTTACTGCTTTAATTTTTGAAGAACTCTGCCATAGGAGGAAAGAAAATGTTAAGATACATCAAAATCTTTAAATGTAAATTTATTTCACTTATTTGTATTATGTGACTACAAAAAATCTCTGGGTATTTCTTGCTGTAGTATTTAGTAAAACTGATTTTTTTTTTTTTCCCCTGCAAAAACTTTAGTTTCTGGGAGAAAATCAAACTAGAGAATTAGCTTATTTCTTGGTAGCTAAGATGTAGAATGGGGAATGTTTGTGGCACTGACTATAAATGGATTGGCAAAGAGTAGGTTGCTGCTTTAACCTTGCTGCCTAGAGAAGCAAGGTACCTATTTGCTACCATGAGCTCTCATTGTAAAGGCATATTTAAGATGCAAGTGTGAAAAAGACCAAGTTGCTTATGGCCTGTTTAGTAGTTACATAAATCTTCAGATGGTACTTCAATGCTGATTCTGTTTTGGTAAGCCTCCCATGCTAAAGTGCATAGGAACCTGCTGCTTTTTTAGTGGTGAAGGCTGCGATATGAATTTCAATCTTGCACGTTTTCCATATTTGTGTTCTCCCCTTACACCTTTGTTCAGTCAAAAGCCTATAGAGCTCTCACATCAAGCTAGGAAATTAATAGCTATTTCTGCTTACAATTATTTTCACTTTTACCCTAATTAAAAATAAACAAATACTTGTAATAAAATCCTCAATTGTTATAAAATGGCATGTGGTTGCCAGTTCACCCTTGTGGTTTATTTTGGGGTGAACATAGAAAATCCAGCGTGGTAAGACACAGGCTCCATGGCTGGGAGATGCTGTGGGATACATTCCATGACAGGTGTATTTGCTTTTGCGGGTGTCTGGAGTTATGCTGAAGTGTTATAGACATATACAGAACTGTTTGTTTCCTGCTGTATCCTCCTTTCCTGAGCCTCCCTGTTAGCTTTTCAGGTCTCTAGCACTTTTGCAGTTAGACAAGCAGCTCTGATAATTTTAGCCTCTCTGCAGAGATCTCTACCTATATTTACCAATTCTCTTCTGTCCTCTGTTCTCTCTCTGCTTTTGTGAAGTGCAGGATGTATTGAACATGATGTTAAGTGCAGAACTGCTTTCAAAACTGAGGTATGTCATCTGGTGGAGGGATCCTGGTTCTGGAAGAACATACTGGGTTCCTGGCTTAAAGGCTCAACAAGTTCTTCTGTGTATCAACAAAGGGAAGGGGACAGAGAACCTCTGTGTAGCAGTCTCACCTGCAACTTGTATGAGTTATTGCTAGTAGTGTCCTGCAACTGATACGCTTTCAGAGGTCAGAAAGCCAGAAAGATGTCACAGAGTCAAAGATCATCTGCTTTTTTCTTTTTTCCTGCTAAGATTTAGTCTAGAGGCATGGGAAGAGACCAAAAGCTGCCTCCTTCCTCCAAACCAAGTCACACCTAAGCCTTAAAATTTTTTAAGGGAAAATAGCCATTGAATAGCCATTCTGTTATGAAGTAGTTATATTCTCAGGTTGGAATCCTCTAGGCTGTAAAATGATGGGCAGTGCAAAGATAGGCTGGGATCTTCTGCTAGGACTTATTTAACCTAAGGGGGGTTGTATGTGTACATGATGCTACTTCTATTAAAGTAGCCAGAGCTATTCTGGTTGGTGCTTTTTAAACTGGTTTTGCTGACAATGAAGAGAAGTTGATATTTAGTCTGTGATAAGTTTGAGTGGCATAGATGATACAGGGCTGATTTTAAAACTTTGAGACAAAATTTCCTATCTGGAATGTGACCTCTTCCAGCAATATTTTTAGTTGTATTTATCAAATATAAACACAGGATCTCTACACTGACACGAGCAATATTCTGAAAAGAGAACATAAATGTTGTCTTCTGGTGTTTATCAGTTCTGGGGTTAATATATGTGCTAAAGAAAAATAGAAATAGCATAGAAAACTCAACAGCACCAAAAACATTCTTTTCAAGAGGCAAGAATACTGGATTACTCCTTAAAAAGAGAAAACTAGAAAAATGTTGAGCATTCTTGAGTTTATACAGACTTGACTTCTCAGTGTCTATACATGAAATCCTGGGGTTTAGTTGCAATGTTATTCAGCAGCTGCAATCTGAAGAGTCTTAATAGTAGCATGTGTGACCAAATGTGTGTAGAAGAACCCTGAGGTTATTGATCGCTCCACTCACACCTCCATCTGCTGTCTTGTTGCTTCACACCCTCCACTGCATTTGTGTATTCTGGATGGCATCTCCTTCTGGAGGGCAGCGTTTGAGGAATGTGAGGACTAATTCTCCAAAAAGAAAAGGATCCTAATCAAGATTCTTCATTACTGCCACAGTAGAAATAAAATTAAAATAATGATAAATTAACTTCTGCCCTAAGATGTCGTATTAAGCAACACAGACATTTTTAGATAGCAGTCTGGTTAAACTCATTTCTCTTGATTGGGAACTCGAAAATAAATGGTTTCATATATGAACCATTTTGAATTTAAAAACATGGTGTTTTGTTTGTGTCTGATCTGTTGTGCTTTAACCCCAGCCAGCAACTAAGCAACTCACAGCTGCTTGCTGGCTCGCTCCCACCCCACACCCCTACAGTGGGATGGGGGAGAGAATCAGAAAGGTAAAAGTGGAAAGAATTGAGGGTGAGATAAAGACAGTTGATAATTAAAATAGAATAACTTAAAAAGAAAAGGCAAATCACAAGAGAGAAAGAAACCATAAGAAAACCAAGGGGTACAAATGAAAACAAGTGCGATTTAACACACTATTTTTGTTGTTATCAATGTCTTTCTCATCCTGCCTCCAAACCTCAGTGCTAACCAGCCACTAGGAAGGCAATTAACTCTATCCCAGCTGAAACCAGTTGTATAGAGTCTTGGTACATACCTAATGCACATATGGTTTTGAGGGGGAAAATGATAGAATACATGAAGTGTCCGTAGGTAATGTGGCCAACACAATGTTTTCTTATTGTGAGAATAAGGCAGTGTAATCTTCAGATGCATCTGAGAGGCAGAACTGGTTCTATATTATGAATATTATAAGGTACAATGTTACTTAACACAATATGAGCTCAGCATTGCATTAGAGCCTCTCAACGGGAAATCTAAATCACATCCAATTAGTGTGAAATACGACCTTCTGCTACTTTCTCCTATCTGGTTAAACTTTCTCTCTAGCAGGATCTGTTGCACGGATGTAAACTACCCGTTTCCCCCTGGAATTCCTGAACATTATGTAGCATTAAGGTCTAATAGCATATGCTGCTACTTTG
Source organism: Gallinula chloropus (assembly GCF_964237585.1). Lineage (NCBI taxonomy): Eukaryota > Metazoa > Chordata > Aves > Gruiformes > Rallidae > Gallinula > Gallinula chloropus. The sequence continues at coordinate 31,084,588 of NC_140091.1, forward strand.
CTCTTGCTGAGCACAAGACAATGTTTTTATTATGTTAACATATATTTGACTCTCCGGGACTTGTTACAGTAAGTTCACTTGTTGCATGTGAACAAGGATGATGATCTCCATGTAGCACCTATTACCAGGTTCCTAGGATTGGACGTGGGTGACATTCACCTCTTGTGCAGCTCTGCAGCTATGTCTGGGATGATATTAGGGTCTTAATGAGGATGTGTTAAGGATGTTGATACCATTCACAAAAGGCATTTAAGACTCAGAAACGTTCCAAGCTGCTAAAAACTAACGGGGGGCTGTAGTGGAAAGAGTGTTAAGTTGGTTTTCAACAAAATTTAGCTTGGGTTATTTTTCCTCCATTTTCCTTCTTTACTCAGCAACAGGTAGCACAAAACACTACTCATAACTTGTAAATCATTGGCTAAAGTTAAAGTTTCTAAAATGTCTACTGTAAAGTCTGGCTGCTGCTTCCAAAGTTAATACTGCATAAATTTTCCTTCAAAGAATCCTTTCCTAACAGCTTTCATGTTTCTTTAGGCAATGATGAAGTCAAAAAAATCAACGTTGTCCACCAAACTCCTTTACTGTATATGCAAGCATTTTTTGCTCACTGTTCTGACTGAAGGCAAACACAATCTGGCTATTCTGGGATTCTTGTGCTTACCTGTGTCACCGGTGAAACGCACACAGCATGTGAAATATGCTTAAATGATTCAACAGAGCTGCGGTGTTGGCTGGGTTTTTAAGAGCACATCATGACTTCTTTCTCTGGGGTAGATGATGTGCTGAAATCTGATTAAATTTTGTGTCCATGCTACTTTGTAATTTTAGGCAGCAACTTTGTTTTCTGGTGAATGAATTTAAGATGAGTTCTTATTACCCTATTTTTCTACGGGTTGAAAGTGTGCACCTGAATAGGTAGCCCAGCTCAGTTCATGTCTGGTATTCTGTAAAGCTGTAGATAAAGTAATGGTGTATTTGAGCCTGTTAGAGGCAGGGTAATTTATACCTGTATTATATATTCTTTGGTCAAAAATCTTTTTGTGCAGAGACTGAATGCTTAAGTTTAATATTAATAGCAGCTGAACGAGCCTTATGTTGACCCTTTGCACAGGGATGAACTTTGTCTAAGGAAAAAAGGGTAGTAAAATGTCACCAAAGTGTCACATATTCTGCTCACATTAGCTTCACATGGAATGTAGGATCTGAATATGTTCAATCTGTTTTCTGAGGAGGAAAGGAAAAGGTGCCAAAAGAGCAGAATGAGGTTATAAAAGAGATATCAGTGCTAAAATGGGAATGTGACCATTATTCTTTTTGCTGAAGATGTTTGTTGCTTAACGTTTATGTGCAGGTTTAAAGTGCTCATTTCTGTCATGTTTGCATGATACTTGGTAATTAAAGTGCAGTGGAAAAAAATGTTTGGTGGATGTTGGACAGTCTTGATGAAACCCAATGATGTGAGACTGAGACATGCAATCATTTAAGCCAGACCTTATGACTATCCTCTATACATGATGTTTGCTCTTGCCCTTCCTGTCTCTGGTGGTTTTGATACTTGACAATTGGTTTCTCTTGACTTGCCCTCTTTCTCCACAACTTCTGTCTTGTCCCTATTCATATAAAATACATTTGTATCCATATTTAAAAAACATAAAGTCAGTCTCTTGATTTCTTGATTTCTTTTAATTGTATTGTTGGCATAGAAAGAGGATCCATTCAACCAGGAATACCCAACTTGCCAGAAAAGCTACAAAACCTCATTAGTCCTTTCAATTATTTTTAAAGCAAGCACCAGAAAGAACTGCAATCGATACCAAAGGGTGCTTCATATTAAAAAATATTCCAATGAGCTTAACAATTCAGGTATTTATCCATTGCACAGTTATTGCTGATGAAATATAGGACAGAAGTCCATACATAAATTTGCATGGCAACGTGCAGTGCTTCTCTGGTATTAATAGGAAGTTCAAGATGCACAAATTATTAGACAGATACTAACAGAATGTAACAAATAGGGGGACAGCAGTGCTCATTAATACACTTCTAATGTATAGTGCTATTGAAATAAACTTCTGCAGATCAATACTATTACTGTTCAGCAGAGACATCTTTGTGAAACAAGTAATTAACCAATGTCACTAGTATAAATAATAATAGAGATGTTGGGAACAGATAGAAAGATTAGGCAAGGGGAAGGTGCTGCCAGGAGGTAGTGGGCTGCAGCAGCATGAAAATCTTGTTTTCTCTTAAGAAATCAAAGCTAAGAGCATTCTATAACATACTGGCTCTTTTTCTTTAACTTGTCTCCTTTCCCCATAAATGCAATAAAGCAAAATGTTTTTCAGTGCTGTGGCTAAGTGCAACAGAAGCTTTACAGGGTGATGGACAGAGCAAATAATAAAAAAAAAGTCAGCTGGGCCTGATCTTGCACTTGATTTCATGTTGCACTTGTGCTGAGGTTCACTTCAGTTAAGCGTTGCAGGTCCCAGACTCACCCATTACTATTGTCCTGGTTTTGGCTGGTTTAGTTAATTTTCTTTCTAGTAGCCAGTACAGGGCTGGATTTGGTATTTAAGATGAGTGCAATGTTGATGATAACACATGGATGTTTGCAGTTGTTGCCAAGCAGTCAAGGACTTTCAACTCTCAGTGTCCTGCTAAGGAGGAGGTGGGGTGGTGCCCAGGGGCTGGGAGGGGATGCAGCCAGGACAACTGACCCAAACACACATTCCATACCATATGATGGCCCCCCACCATAAGAAGCACATTGAGGTCCTTGAGCAAGTGCAGAGAAGGTCAACCAGGCTGGGGAAGGGGCTGGAGGGCAAATCCTACGAGGAACAGCTGATGGAGCTGGGGCTGTTTACTCTGGAGAAGAGGAGGCTGAGGGGAGACCTTATCACCACCTACAACTACCTGAAGGTGACAGGAGATACAAGGGGCAATGGCATGAAGCTGTGCCAGGGCAGGGTTAGATTGGATATTAGAAAAAAATTTTTTCCTGAAAGAGTTGTCAGGGCCTGGAACAGGCTGCCCAGGGAGGGGGTTGAGTCACCTTCCCTGGATGTGTTCAAAAAAAGGGGCAGATGAGGTACTTAGGGATATGGTTTAGCTTAGGATGCGAATGGTTGAACTTGATCTTCAAAGGTCTCTTCCAACCTTGTGATTCTGTGATGTCATGCTTGTTATTTAACTGGGGGCTGGCTCTGAGGTGGTGCTACTCAGGAACTATCTGAGCCTCAGTCAGTGGGTGATGAGCAGTTGTGCTGTGCATAACTAGTTTTGCATATTCTTTTACTGTTATTACTGTTGTTTCCTTCTGTCCTATTAAATTGCCTTTATCTCAACCAATGAGCTTTACCTCTTTCTAGTTCTCCCCTATCCCACTGACAGGAGAGGAGTGAGTTGTATGGTTCTTTCAGATGCCTCTAGTTAAACCATGACATGAGAGATGAGTTTGTCTAGTTAATGTCTGTATTTTATTTTTTTTCCAGAATGTTCACAACCATGTAACCTATGCCTTCCTCTCCTCTAGACATGCTTTAGAAAACTGTTAACTAAACAGTCCCAGATCTTGAACTCAAGAATTGTGGAAGTATTAGCATTTTTCCTTGTACAAATAAGATTTAGATGTTGAATGCAGTTGTCTCTGGAATAATTAGGCGTTTGCTATCAAAACATCAGTGCAATCAGGAATGCCCAGTAACCGAGGGGCAGGCTCCTTCAAAATAGCTGAAAGGTGAGGATGGAAATTCTAGATGGGTTTTGCCCTTTTCTATTTTGTTTGTGTTTAGGAGATGAAAAGAGTTTAGTACCTTATGTTGTTTGCATTTGGGTACTTGAGTTTTAGTGCTGGTGTGCAAGCTAACATTCAGGTTTTTCTTTTATCTTGCTGCATAAAATATTTAAAACAAATTTTCCCCATATCAAGCAGAAACATCTTGGTTACTCAGCTGGATCACTGGTAGGAAAGGTGTGTGTGTGTTTTACCTTGGGGTAGCTATCATGAGTCAGAGCTTAGGCTATGATATTACTTGCACTGCAAGGTAAATAGATAAGGTCAACTACAAGGGTGAGGAGAGTGAAGACAAGGTCCATGGCAAGTTTCATTGACTAGAGGGCAGCAAGTTGTTCACAGTGAAGATAATACACTGAAATGCAGGGAGAAGAAGGAGGAACAAAGCAAGAGAGAGAGGTAGTGATGTACTTCTAGGGGTCAGGTGACAGTGAGAATCAGTGAGCAATCCACCTCTTAAGGTACATGAAAATATAGGACATGAGAATAAGGGAAATTATCTTAAGAACAACGTGAACAGTTCTTTCAGGAAAATTCCTAAGATTCCTGTCAAAGTAGAGCTTGAAAGTAGGACCTAAATACACTCAAGAAGTGGAATCTTACCAGCTGACACATGATAGGAATTGAAGGTATCTTTTAGAAAAATATCTTCATGGACTTTAAATTGATTACAGCAAGTGTAGGGACTGCAGATAGCGATTCAGAATTTTGATGTCCCTGCAGGTGACAGTTGCATTCTTGTATAAAAAGATGATAATTATTTTTATTAAAATTCCTGCTGGTAGTTCAATTTGAAGATGTTCAGCTGAGACTATATGCTTTGAACATATTATCTTTTTTGGACTTTGTTTCTATTTGCCTGTAGATACTGAGTGACATAGTGATGTGAGTGTGTCACATTGTAAGGTGGCACCAGACTTATAAAACTCAGAGTCCTTTCAGCTCTTCTTGTGTCCCTGCTGCGTATTACTGTCCCAGATCTTGCATTATCTTGAGAGAAAACCAACCTTGTGTTAAGCTCAGCAGCAGTCTTTACAAATTCTTCCTTTCCTATTTGTCAGAAGTTTTCAAACAAAGCTCCCTACTTCACCTAATTCTCCTTTTCAGAATGCCACTTTTTAAAAGTATGTTTTGTTTGCTTGTTTCCCCATTTTCACACAGTCAGCATTTGCAAATAGCATTAGTCATTGTTGATTCTTGTTGCAAAAAAGAAAAGTTTGGAAGTTTCATTAGAAGAACAGGCTTTTGCAGCCCTATGTGTGGAAGGCGTCCTGGGGGCTGGTTCAAGGCTTAGACCATACAGGCCCCAGGAACACTATGTAAACCTAAAATTTTGGCTTTTCTTTAAAATAAATCCCTCCTTGTTATTTCTGTTTGTTGATGAAAGCTTTATAAATATCACTTAACCATGCAGTGGTGACCTCTCTTTTGGGTGTTTTAGGCAACATGACTGTAAAAGAGATACTGTGGGATCTGAATTGCTTCATGCATCTGTGACTGCAGGCCACCCAGCCCTTGGCTTTGCCTGACATAGCTGATGCATCTTATGCACAGCAGAACTCTTATAGCAGTGAGAAACTAGATGTGTATGGGTCTCTGCTCCAATTAAGTCAGCTGTGCCAAGAGCTTTGTGTGAGGAAGGTATGATTTGATGTACTTACTAGCTCGCTTTGCTTTAATTCTGGCATGAATCCATGGCACAGGCTAGAATTGCGCCCTGTGACAAGTAGACAGCAGCATGGGCCTGTTATCCTACAAACCCATTCTTGCTGTGTTATTCCAAGAAGGGTATGTTAACTTGGAAATGGGGTGAGTGAGAGAGCATTCTAACACAGTTGTGTCTTTCTGGTGTTAAAGCTGTTTTTTAGTACCTTTTCATGGCAGAGTGTCTACAGCTTTGTGTTTGACATGATCAAATAAAAGCTCCTTTACTTTCAAGCTTGTTCTTCTCTCCAAGACACTGTGAGATTCATGTGTAGCTCTTCCATTTCAGCCTGTGTTACTGCACGCTCAATACAGGTGAATGATTGGATTTACCAGTCTCAGTGCCTGTTTCTTCTCCAACCTACAAATAGACTACAGACCAAAAGGCACATACTCCGTTCTGCCAGACCTTCAGGGCAGCTTCTGTGGTGTTTAATAGTAGAAAATTAAAATGCTTTACCGAACTTGGACGGGCGCCTGCTATGTGAATTAGAGAAATTGGTATCTGAAGAGATTTATTCTCTCTTCCTGTTGGAGACAATGATTCTGAGACCAGAAGTGAATTTCTTTGACAACAGAGAGATTCTTGACAGCTGGGTTAGGTTAGACATCTTGCTTTTAAATGGCTCAAGTTAAATGAGCTGTGTGTCACACTAGGTGCTCAACTTATTGCAGCTCTGGGTAGATACATTTTTTTTTTAAATGCCAGATTTGGAAATGAAGACACAAGCTTCTACGAGATACTCTTGAAAGCATTTTTCTCTGTAGTTAATATTAAACACAGATCATCCTAAATTAGCCTTCTGAACCTGCTCCCACAGAGTGTTTCAGACCCACTTCTAATTTTTTGTTCCTACAGCATGTTGTCATTTCTCCTCTCCCAGGATATACATAATGTAACTTTTTTGTCCTACATTATACTGGCTTTAGAAGGAAACAGGATTGTAAAACACAGCTGGATTTCTTCTTTCACAGACCCTTTCCTGTGTTGCATATCTTACTTCACTGATAAGCATTTAACCAGGACGGATGCTTTATTGGGACATCTCCCAGGAAACCAATTTAGCCTAATGATAGTGAATGTCAATGACTGCTGTTTAATTGGGACATTATTAGCCAAAATTCAGCGTATATTAAAAGTAGTTGGCCAGTGAGGTGAGGTTAAGTAGTGTTTAACCAGGTGTTAAATAGGCCTACAGGCCTCAGCTCTCTTCTCAGAAAAGGAAGTAGCTGGATTTATTTAATAAATTAAATTTTTTGAAGTGGATATTATTTCTACTGGTTACACTGTTAAGATAGGACAGCATAATGCATGTGCCCAATTCTTAAAAAGCAGATTTTAACTGGGCCAGCTCCAGCTGTACATCTACAGGACAACTTTCAGCCTGAAAACGGCTGGCACTGTGCAGTAGCTTTGAGTGCTCATCTCTCTGACTCTCCCTTGGAGCCTCTTGGCATCATGTTAGGGAGGACAAATTTTAACCTGTTTTTGCAGTGTAGGGAAGATGCAGCTGAGAACTGGTAGCAAGTGGTATTATCCCAGCATGGCTGAGTAAAGTTCCAGGCTGGTTCTGTACTTGGAGGAGGAATACACAGATTAAACAGGAGTGTTGCAGACTGCATCCGGATGATTCAGCTAGTGGCACTGTCTTAAGCAGGTGTCTGGGATGTTGCTAGAAGCATGACAGAAACAGGGCACAGCCCCTGAGACAGGAAACAAATTTAGTTTGGGATTTAGTAGTCATGAAGTGTGTAAGATCTAGATGAAGAGTACTGTTTTTTGATTGAATACGTTCTATGTTAGTGTAACTCTGTAAAATAGATGGGAGTTCTCTGTCTTCTCTCCAGTGTTCTCACCTTTCACTTTTTCTGCTTGACTTCCTACAGTATCTTCTCAACAGAACAATAAAAACCACATTCCTTTTGTTTCATTCATAGTTTGGCCCCAAGGTCTTTAATTTTTAACAGTTTCTGAGCAGTTCGTTCTTAGGCATTAACATTGCATCAGCATTGCATCATACTAATGTTTCTGCCCCATTAAATCAAGCACTTTTATTAAGAAAATAGTGCCATTAGTTAGTGGAACACTTGTTTCATCCCTTCTTTCTCTGCTGGTGCCTGGGGTATGGGGACCCTTTCCCAGCGCTATATTGCTGAGGTTTAGGTGTGCAGTCTGCTTGCAGCCCTGAGTCAGGTCCCCTGGGGAAGGGCACCTGGCCACCTCTCCACTGTCCCTGGTACAGGAGGGCTTTATTGGGTGAGAAACAGCTCTCCATGCTGGAAAAACATTGGGGAGCTGCCCACCATCGCAGTCATACAACAGATGTGACTGCTGTCACTCACTGCTACCAGAGTGTGAGGTGTCCCATGTGTCTGAAGTGTTCTCCAGAGCCCTTTGAAGTGGGCATCTCTTTATTATTATCCACAGCTACAAAAACTAGACTTTAATGCAGCTGGTCTCTTCAGTCAAAAATTCAGCCAGCTTACACAGTTACTAGGATCCTGTGGTCTGAGCTCACCTTGTATCCCTACAGGAAGAACTTTGGTGCAGCTTTTTCCCATCAACAAGTCATGCACTTTGTCAGGATGTTATTTCTGATGCTTTTGGAAACTGAATCTTGGAGACAGGCTGATTGCAATTAACTCTGTTTATGCAGATTTAAAAGTATATGATACGGTATAATTAACAGGGAAACATGTTCCTATGTCCAGTTCTCTTATTCAAGAAAAAATTCTTCTTTTCCAGCCTATTTTCAAGGTCTGTTTTGACCACCAGAAAAGGTGACATAGAATTTTTTATAGCAAATATGCAAACTTTAAAGCTTCATGCTAAAAATGTTTTTCTGGTGTTTAATGAACAAAACACAACAGCTCCATAAAGCTAACTTAAAGTCCAGAAGGTGCAAACCCTAAATTTGTGTGAACTTCCACACCAGCTGACCATTCAGCTTTAACAAAAAGGAAGACGAAGCCCCGCTTTCAGTTATTCTAGATAGCAACCTTTGTTATAGCACTTCTAAAGGAGTTCTGGTTAATACAGGGTTGAGTTCCCAAGGTTTAGTGCTTTCTGTTTTGTAGTGTTTTCTAATGGCAAGTGTAACTTGATCCTGCTTTGCTCCATCAGGCTTGTCTGTCAGAACAGCTGTTTCCTATTTGATTGATAGGTACAATAAACATAATTGAGATGCTTTTTTGATGGTTTTGCTATTTACTTTCTGGAATAATGGCATTAACACTGAATCTCAAAGTAGATAAGGATCTGGCCCTAAAGTACTTGTTATAACCCAAGATTGTATGTGAGTAAGGAGGCCGTAAATGTAACATTTGTGTGAAGAGTGCTTAAATGTAAAAGCAAGTCTCAAGATCATTTCATGATTTTTGTATTTGAGTTGCTGTATTTGTATACAAAAAAGGCTATCCAGGTCCTAAAGCTCTGGTTGTGTGCCTCTACTGTTGCAAATCTTCCATTTTTGTGAACGAACTAAAGATTGATAAGACTAGCAGCAGACTGAAAGATGTAGTGATTCAAGGCCTTTCCCTGAGCGGCAGAGGAGATGAGTATTGCTTATGTGGATGGGTCTCAGTGCAAAGCTGGATGGAAATACCACAAAGGAATAACTAGATGAACTTGAGGACTGTAATAATGACAATGGAATTATAATTCAGTTGTATAAAATGCAAATTCATGCCCTTTGAAAGTAACAATAGGGATTTCTGCTCTAAGAAAAGTTCATCAGCTGGAAGTGGCTGAGGGAAGGGAGGGCTTTGTGTGCTCTTTCATGGAATGACTATCAAGCACTAATGAGACAGAGCCATAAGAGAGAAACGATCCTTCAGGATGCATCAAAAGATGGGTTGGGTTTTTTTTCCCCCAGTGAGAAAAGGAAATATTAATGCTATTGTGCCAAGTACTTTAGTGACGCTCCTCAGAAAAGCCAACTGCCATCCTGGTTACCCAGAATTGTTTCAGAAAATGAGTTCAAATAGCAACAGATAAAGAAAAGGTCTAGTGGCATGATTGGGGAACTTGTAGTGGAAAAAAGACTAAAAATATGCAACTGTTAGACCTCTGATGCACTTGTAGAAAGTGATTGCTTTTTCAGCTTTTGGTTTGCTCCGCTGGGATGAGAGCGAGCTATTTAAATTCAGAACAAATGGTGTTCTAGTAAAGGATAGATGTTTGTCTAAGAAGTAATTTAATTAAGAGGTTCTCCATCAGTTTTCCAGTAAGCACAAAGGGGGTCTACAGACTCTATTGGCTTTTAAAGAAGAGCCAGATCAGTTTGAGTGTAACAAGGTGAGGTGGCTCTGGTCATGAACACAAAGCGATGCTAGAACCATGGGTTTCTTCAGCAGGAATGAGTATTTGGCAAGTCTAAGTGTCCTCAAAGGTGCTAACTGTACAGGGAAAGGGACCTGACTGTCCACACACCCTTGTTGTCCTCCAGCCTGGTCTGTCAGCCCAGCAGAGTTCCTCAGAGCCATCAGCCACTGACACCACTGGTCACACAGCAGTCCCACTTCCTGCTTTTTCCCTTGTGAGGGTATAGGTCCTTGCTTAGTCCCACAATAAGCTCCATTTAAGATGCTGAACTGGAAAGCAGTTAAACCTGTAAAAAAGTGTTTGGGGAAGAGTATTTTCTGAATGATTCACATCCATGAATCCCCTCATAATGCAGAGGACGGTGTATTTTGGAGTATGCAGTGATGAGGGAGACAGGCCTGAGCCATTAGGCCATCTTACTTCAGCATTTTTTAAAAATATGCTTTTAATTCCATTTGTACAAGCTTCCTAGGAAATCAGTGAGCGGAATTACCTCTCCTCCTTCCCATCTCTCTTTCCCCATTCACACATTCTTCTGATAGTAGCAACTGATACTTAAAATTCAAGTCTAGATCTCAAAGCTGTTAACACTTGTCCAGGAGAGGGACATGGTTTGACACATGCTCCTTCCATTAGAGTTTCTTGGTGGCTACTACAATAGCAGCAGGTGGCCAGGGTGAATCTGATTCTGCAAAGATTACTTTTTAACCAGTTCTGATTCTTTATAAAGTATTGTAGAGTGATGTTTTCCTTAACTATTACACTACATTTTGTCTGTTTATCTGCAACTGGGATCACACCAGTGAAGTATTAGATTTGATTTTATGGATTCTGATACACAGCTTGTACTGCTTGAGCAGAAGTGCCAGTAATGTAACTTTTGAGAACAATAAAGAAATCTTTAAAAACATCTCCGTATATTGGGAAACCGGTGCAGGTTCTGAGCAAGAGAATAAATGCAAGCTGTGGAGTTGACCATAACAGGCTCTGAATTCCTCATGAGTGGCAATCCGCAGGATTGGCAAATTATGGGAGTAAAGTTAGAGACAAGGAGGGAAATAGAAATGACATTTGAGGATCAATAATGGTGTGTTTATTCATAATTACAGGAAGATCCAAAAATGGGCTAAATAAGAAAACACACAAAGAAGCAGTCTAAATGTAAGGAACTAATCCAGTAACTATTTAATGAGCTATAGGTGTGACAGATTAAGGGCTGGAAAAGCTCAAATTAGTTTGACTTGAGGGTAATGTTAGGCTATGTTTCAGGTTTAACTTAAAAGAAAAAAAAAAATTGAGAATAGTTTTTATCTTCTCTTGGAAAGTCCTTTTTATTCCAAGTATGTTTAGGTGTGTAATATGTATGTAACTCTAGAAACAGAATATATATGGATAAAGCTTTTTATATATGACATTTAAGTGTATAAAGCATGTATTAGCAAGAGAACTAAATACTTGTAGGCATTGTCATATATGCTGGTGTCTGATTTGGACCAGAGGGCATTCGAAACAATCCTTAGAGCTATTCCCGTGCCCAGGTTTGCCCTTGTCATACACACATTGTACGTTCTTGCCATGCTTTTGTGTTTCCACTGTTGTGGGACCTATAGTCATGTGTCTGTAGCTAGCGCAGCCTCCACTGATGCCTTTCCCCAATTAGCAGATCCCTTGTAGCAAGGCTTCCTACTGCAAACCCGAAACATGAACAACACAAGGTGTTGAGGAGCATCTGTGGATCTGCAAACAGCTCCTGCTTGAAGAGGCAGCTGGTTCCTGTGTTCTTGCCTCTGCTCCCTGGACACCAGCGACTCAGGAGGGGGATAGGGGAAGTTTGCTTCTCATGGAGCCCTTTAAGAGAAAAGTTTGTTCTGGGACTGACCACTAGATGGAGACTGGCCCATGTAGACTGGGTACGGTGTAGCATAATTTTCCAAACTGTTCCAGTAAGACTGATATATAATATCCAGGTTATAGTAAAGAGCAAGAGAAAAACCCATAAAATGATGTGCTTAGATGCACCTTTTCCTTCCTGCTGAATGATAGAGTTCAGTAATTTACAGCAATACGTGTACTGTGCAGTACAGGAGTCGGTGCAGCGATAACTACTCTATTAAGTCAAATATAATGAAAAGCCTAAGGCGGATAACTAACGCAGTGTCATTGTGGTAAATGTCCTTATTTCCTTTTAATAATACAGGTGCTGGATGTGGGTGTTTTTTTCAGAGGTGGGAACATGGTCAGCTTTATTTACTACACAATTATAGTATGGCATACCATTGCAACATAACGCTTTATAGACTTTATAAACAAAATGGTCACAGGAACACTTCAGGTAGCAAAGTAAAGCACCCAAAAGTTAGGAAAGAATTAAGGACTGTATGTTAAGAATGAGGAACAAGTTTCAGACTTACCTGTTGTGGCATTACAGCGTGGTCTCTAACCACAGTGTCGCCATTAATCCGTGGCGCCTCTGTCTCTTTCAGTGTGTTGTTGACAATACTCACAGTGAGCAGTCTTCAATATTTTCTCACCCCAATTGTGCACAGTGTGGCCCCAGCCAGCTCTACTGAGCAAGAGTCACGTGAACCCTTCAGAGAACTTTTTGCCTTTATGCATCCTCTGTGAAATGAAGGGATGACATCATCCCCGTGTTATGGACAGAAGAGAGAAACACAAGGGGAAATGTAAACACAAGTAGCAAGGTATCTTTATTTTTTGGACCAAGAACAACTCTTGTAACAGTGGTGATACTTCCACCTATGACTACATTCACATGCTTCAATAGCAAGCCCTGGCTCCTTCCAACAAAGTATTTGAAGCTCAGCACCAGGTCAGGCAGAAGTTCTGTGCAATGCATCTTCTCACATTGTGTCACGCTGACTTATCCTACCTACTAGTCAAGTTAAGTTCCTGTTTTTTCTCCTTGCCCTGACAACCTCAGTTTTGGGAAAACTATGCCACCTTTCAAAGGATTTTCTTGCAAGCTGATTAACTTGGCATAACAGTCATCTTGTCTAAAAGACAATGTACTAATGAAATGAGAGCTTGTTTGCCAACTACCTCATCTGTCTGAAAACTCGTATTATTTAGTTTGAAGTAAGAAAGGTTATGATGTCTGGTGTTGCTCTCTACAATGCAAATATGGGCAGCCCTAGAGGGAGGCAATTTGCAGGGTATAACTGCCTGTCCTAAAGGAGAAATTAGGGGAGAGTAAAGAAATTTTCTGGCAGTAAGTACACCTGAAAAAAATTAGAAATTGCTAGCTAAGGGAGAGTAATTTTGGCTGAATATATTGATTAGGGATCTTAGAAAGTAATAGTGGAAAGAGGCAAAATTTTAAAAAAGGCTGAATTACCCTTAAAACCAGAGTGAACTGGCTAATTTCAAGCTTTGAGTCCAAAGTCAAGAATTGAAAGTGAGCTACTGAATCTAACATGGGCTTGGTATAAAAATAATGGAAATAGAAACATGCCTGGTAGCAGAATCTGTAGTGTCTTTGTAATTCTGTCTCCTTCAAAAGATGATGTTTGGGTAGAACAGTCATCTGCTTTAGAGAACTCAGAGACACCCTGCCTCTTTATTTTCTGGACTCTAATTTGTGATGAAAAGATAAGACTGATTCTTTTACAAGCCTTTCTCATTAGGGATTGCTCAGAAGTTTCCGTGTAGGATTAGCACTAAACTGGAGGTGTTTCTGGTAAAGGAGGTGTAAAGTTCTGAGTAGCTGGGGGGTGTGTGTGCCCGCCTGGCTTTCCTCTTTCTGAAAATTTTGCATTGCTAAAGCTGCTTTTAAGGTGGTTTTTCTTTCTGACGCTGTGACAAATGTATGCTAATAGTTCTTGATTTCTCGGTTTTGTATAACTATCGTTCTCCACTTACTTGAGGGAGGAACTTCTCTCTTGAAGGGATAATACTTTTTTGAAAGAGGTGTTTCTTATCGTGGTGCAGTTAATTGACTTTTCTCACACTGCTTGCAGTTCAGCTGATTGCAGTATTTTGCAATTACAGAGGGCTTTATGTTGCTTCTTCCATATAGTATATTGAAAAATGTTTTATTATCACGTATACAAAACCAGATTATGAATTGAAAGGCAGGTGCACAGCTTATGCAAAGCAATTACATACTTTCTTTGAAATGGAGCACCTGAACATGGTAAAATGAACAAGGTTGGCAGAGTTTGTGGTAAACTGACTTTGAAGGAGTTCATAGTGTTTCAGAGTGAAATTTAAAGTATAAGACAATCAGAAGCTTATGTGCTTAATTATGCAAATGATAAAGTTGCATATAAAGCTAAGATTTCCCATTTTAGCAACTGCAATAAAAATCTGTATTTTCTCATGCTGTTTAGACTTTACATCGATGAATCACAGTTCACTTGAAAAGGAGATTGGGTTAAAGTATCCTGCTTTCCAGCTGTACAAAAAGCCTGGATATAATCAGCATGTGCTAGTATGAGTCTCTACCTTCTAGGAAATGGCTGAACTATTGCCCAAAAAAATCAGAGCATTTAGCAAGGGAAACCAAGCATATATTAAATGTGGTAGTGCTGGCAAATAGATTTGTTTGTGGTGCATACTGTTGTGCAGGTGGTGTGCTCCTGTCACAAAAAACCAAAAGGATAATAAAGTCTATAAACCATCTAATGGCGCAGGAATGCAGTAGGAAAAAACCCAACATGTAAGTTCTGTGGTAACGAAGCAAACCTTATAAGATCCCGAATTTTGGCTTGCCTTTGTCATAAATGTGGCTTCTGGTTTCTCACTTCCATCTTTCTTCACCGTCAGGAGTAAAAACCTAGGGAATGACTCTCCCACCGGGACAACGCGATAAGATGCTGCCATCTGCAGGTAACCACCTCCTCTTGAACTTGTACCGTGCACAAAGGTATCTTTGCAATTCCTGCTAGGTATAACCCAGTGTTTCAGACTTTCTTTTGAACTCTCAAAGTATGCTTGTTAAAAAGAGTCCGTAAGGGGTTTGTGTAGCTGCAGGGTATGTAGCAAAATTCCTGTTCTGTTTGCCTGCTGTCTGGGTACAGGTCTTTTGGAAGGTACTGAGAATTTAAGCTTGTGTCTGAAAAATATTTGTGCATGCGAAAATCTCTGTGCCCTGAAAAGTGCTTCTGAAGTCCAAAGGCGTCTGGTCATGACTAAAAAAGCTTATCACGTATTCAGCGTCTGCTTAGCGAGGTCTGAGGGGGGTTATGGATTTCTCTGATATGCCTAGTTCCCTCCCCCTCTCCCCATTTTAGCATCATGTGACAAGAAAACAGATTTCTAGTCTTTTTTTTTTTTTTACTTTTAAGCTTTGACTGACCAGTATGTTTTAATAATAGCTTAAAGTTAACCAACATAGCGAATGCTTCTATGATTTTTTTTTTTTCTCAATTCACTGGCTGAACAAAAAATCAGAATGCTGGAAGAGCAGTACTGCTTAAGTCAGCATTAGCCTAAAGATTTTTTTAAACCATTTTAATATTACCGTTTCTGTGCCTTTTCAAATGTCCTCAGCTCTAAGGTACTTGTTTGCTCAAAGGATTTGAGGGAAGATTTGAAGCCATTAACTATATATCGGAGTTTGTCTCAGTCTTAATTGATTGTTAAGGGATATTACAGAATAGTCATGCTCTAGGAAGTAATGTGCTAGAAATAATCCTCTCTGAAGAATTGTATGGTTTGATGTACACTGCTGAAGCAGGAAGCAGTGACCTTTTAAACAGATAAAAAGCCTGAAAAATAAGTTTAACTTGTATAGATTTATTTTGGAAGCGGGATCAAGTATCAGCACAAACTGCTTTTGGACTTGTATCTCAAGTGCAGAACAGCTTCCTCATTAGCTGTTGTCGATACTGTTACAATAAAAAGGAGATCTGAACACGATCGGAGTAGTAAAGGGGGTGAGACACTGATGGCATTGGTGTCCCAGTTTGAGGAGGCATTTTAAATTCTTACCATCTAGTAGGTCCTTAGGTCTGACTTCAGCAAAATGCTTTTCTGAATTGTGGCATGTGTGGAAAGTACTTTGCACTGCATGTGTAAAACTACTGGAGTAGTAGGTAGGTAATCCATAAGCCATGTATCGACATGTATTTATGAAGTATTCCATCATGCCTTCTGTGGACACTGCAATTCACAGAAATGTCACTGTGAAAATAACTTAAAAATTAGCAGGGTTCATATCCTTATCTGCACAGCTATGCTACCTTGTGTTTTGAATACAGCTTTTTCAGCTAAAATCTGCAGGTAAAAACACAAATAATTCTTGCACACATCTTTGCTTGTTGGACATGCCTAGAATGTTGGTACCTTGTAATCTGTACTGAGGAGACTTGAGTGGTTTTCGTGGTATCAAACCTGTATTTCTGTCTTTAGTTGCTCAAGATGTTGTTCTGAAATGGTCACTACTCGGATGGACTCCCTCTCCTGATACAGGCTATTTTAGTGACATTGTACAGTTGAGAAGGGTGATGGACAGAGAATCTCTGTTATGTAAAAATATTGTATGTTTGTTTGAGAGCTGATCAGGGCTGTGCGTATGTTGGAGAAAGCAGCAGCAAAATTGGAATGCTATTCTGGGAGCTGATAGTCTGTGCAGCCTTCCCTATAGCTCTTCACTCGCTTTTCTACTCTAACTACACTTGGATCTGTGGAAGCTTTTTTCCTCCTCATTTAAAATGATCATTGCTTTCTTCCTGTTTTCCATTATACTTAGCCATCTCTTCTCTCTTCCTTTCTTATTTTTCCCCTGTTTTACTTTGTTATAATGGCTAGCCTTTCACTGTATTTTCATTCAGAATAGCTCAGACTTCTTGGAAAGGCCAACTTGATTTTAGGGGTTTCCTTGAGCAGAAGTCATGTTGTCTTTTGCCTTATTAGGTTTTTGTATTATTTCATCCCCAGTTTACTTGAATTTTAGACTTTGGTAGGCACAAGATTGGGGAAAGAAGTTCATTATTTCAGTGTTCTTCATGTCCAGTGGAAATACATAATCCTTTTAGGGTAAGTCTAGTTTAAGTTCAGTTAATGGCTTTCATCTTCTAGAATTTTTATGCTTTTTCAGATCTGTTACAGTAACTGATTTAAAGCTGAGGCAAGTCCATAACATTCGGTTTAATGTTCCATATCAAGGTGTGGAACTGGCAAAATCGAGCTCATGACCTCTGAAGCATGGTCATCCCAAGGCAGCAAGAGGCATGCAGCTAACAAGGTGCACCACAGCCAGCCCAAGGGGAGGCAGGAAAGGGTGAAAACCTAGGGACATACAGGAGAGAGGGACAGAGTTGTATATAGTGGAAGAAGAGAACAGAAGGAGAAGAAAGATTGCCAGATATTTTGGCAAGTAAAGGAGGGAGGGTCTGGAAAGTTGCAGAAGGAAGCTGAAGAAATGAGGATTTAGGAAGGGATACAAGGAGGAGGTAGGCGTGTCTGAGGGAGGAGGAGGTATCTCTTGGGAGGAGGTCCCAGTAAAATGGATTACCAAGTGCTGATCCAGCATGTTATACATGCTCTTAACTTCAAAAGTATAAAGTCAATGCACTTAGAGTAAGTGCATTTTAAGTACCCTATTGAATCAGAGGCAAAGTGTGTAACTCCCATGTTTGATGTAACCCTACACACATTTAACTTTGGGATTTCTGACAGCTGTATCTCTTAAGTTTGCAGAATCATGTGTCTCTCTGTAGGAGAAAAAATTCGTCCAAAGTAACTTTATTGGCAGCACAAATGTACAACATGCTTGATAGAATTCTGAATTTAACTTTTGGTTATTTGACTTAGTTAATCTCTCATTTGTTATTCTCTGTCCAGAGTACATGCTCTGTTTTGCTCTGTGCAGTGATAATATATGGTTTAATCCAAACCCTACTGAAGCTAGTGGAAAGACTCATTACTTCGTAGCTGTTGTTCAGACTTGTAATATACACAGAGGCCCGGATGGACAAGGATAGCTTTTGGGTACCTGCAGCAAAAGCAACACATTGTGTGCCTTTAAGAGTGGAGTGTCATCAAACTCCAAGAACCTACATTTTACATTTTGCAAATTAGAACTATTTTTGTTGCACCTATAGGTCTGTAAAAATGCAATTATTCTTTCTAATCTTAAAGAAGAGGTTAATGCTCAGAATCTTGCAAGATTTCACCCTTCCCTGGTGGGATAATCAGCATTGGACAAAGTGGTGGGAGTTGGGAATTGTCAATAGGGTTTGGGAAATTCAGTAAGCCAAACATGACAAGTTGTGAGGCTTGCATCAGTATGTGGCTGTACAAATCAGTAGGTTGATTTCTAGAGATGCTGAGATTGGGAAGTTTTCAATTTTCACCGTGGAAGAAAAAGTGTCTTGTGAATAAAGCACTCAAGATTTGGAGCAGGACTCTGGAAAAGGTGAAACAGAACATAGATGCAGGTGAAAAATAGTGAGCTGTACTGGACCTTTTTAATGTCGCTGAGTAGCCAGCCCTGTCATAGTTTGACACCAAACCTGAATTATGCTTAATATTTTTAACAGTGAAGACAAGGGTTTCTTCAATATTTCTTTTTAATCTGGCCCACCTCCAACCCAGCAGGGTTGAGGCTAAAAAGCAGCAGAAAACTTGATTTTGATGTGATCTAATGAAAGAATAAAAACTGGCAGTGGCCTTTGGGATGGGCACAAAATTTTCAGGCTGGCTTCTAGGGTTTATCTGAGAAACTTTGCTGTGATTAAAAGGTGATTTGGAGGAGAAAATCTTTTGAGTCTCAAGCTTGACTCCCGTGTGCTAGTTGAGCCCGTATAAGCTTTAAATTATTCGGGCATGTGTAGGCTTCAAAAGTTGGTGTTAAATCTATTTCCCTTCAGCCTGTACTTTTATACAACTTCAGCAAATGTAAACTGTTTTTTTCCAAGTGCCCAGTATTATTCCTTTTTCTTTCCTGGTGATAATTACTAGAGTTGTTAAGAGTTAGCATGACCTGTGTGCTCCGCTGTGATTCTATTAGCGAGATGAAGAACGGACTCTGCAGCAGGAGCTCTGGTTGCTTGGTTGCCTACTTAATCATGGCAACTTCCTAGCTCCAGCATCAGCTGACTCATTTTGCTCCCCACCCCAATTTGAGCTGCATCAGCAGTTTTAATTTATATTCCAGAAGTGTAACTTTTACATCTGTGTGCCAAGGGCCATGGATGACTGCTGCAGGAGTTTGGAGGGGTTTCAGCCATTCTTTGCCAGTTACTTTGTCTATTTCCAGTTCTTGCAGAATAATTTTGTCAGTGTGTCAAACAAATACAGGGTATTTCAGTGTCTGGAGTGCAGCACTGGGAAGGCTAAGTTCTTGCTTGATCCCTGACGCTGGTCAGATTGTGTGGGTATTTGGTATCTACATGTTTCAGGTATGGCTTCCCTTGGCCATATTCAGGAAATGCATCTCAAGTCGTTTGCTGTCACTTCCTTTTACTCCTGGTTTCTCTGTTTTTTTCTCTTGCTCTAAACATTACAGTGTATCCTGTCAAAATAGCAGTTTACTTTGAGGCAGGCTGTGTTCTCACAAAAATTTCTGTCCTAGAGAGTTGGTGGCTGCTGTGTGCTGACTGTTCAGTATTACCAAGTAACCTTTATTGTAGAGTCAGGCTACCTATATTTGTAAACTGTCTACAACAGGTAGCCCTGATACACTTACGTTAATAGGATTTCATCATGTTTCTATGAGCAGCTGAAATAAATCGCTTTAAAAAAAGTGCCATATCACATTAAACGGGGTTATGTACAGTTATCCTCTGTCATGTGAAATAATTCACAGTCTCACAAAATGCAAGCTGGGAAGCCACCCCCAGGCATTTTAAGACTCTTTTTATTTATTTTTTTTCTTCTGAGCCTTGGAAATACTGGAAATAGCAATTTCAACAGAATCCATAGCCCTGTAACAGTAGTCTGGTACAGACTTTTTTCTTTTAGCCTGATCCTGCCATCTTTACTAATATGAGCAAAGTATGCATGGAAGGAAGTTTATTGAATTCTTTCAGGCAATTTTTTGAGGATACCTTAATGTTCCTTTGTTTAGAACAGATTTTGTGTATGTGGTATAAAACATATTTTGGATAAGAAGTTAAACTTGAATCATTTAGAAAATACCTGGACTGAATAGCTGAATCAGTGTTATTGATAAGGCTATTTTATGGGTGCACAAAATCAACGTAATACGTCTCCATTTATTATTGACTGTTAGGTGTTCTCTTCTGTTTCACTGTCAGTACTGTGTTTAACAGAAGATTAAATTTAAATGTTTTATCTTTGAAAAGTTAAAGTTGCACATGTGCAACCAAATCTCTGTGTGTTCTTGAGCAGAACGAAGGACACATCCATTTTATCTTCCATCATCTGCAACAGTGGCAAGTTTTGGACCTAGTGATTTGACACCTGGTTTTGAAGGATGAGAGGTTGTGTTTTAATTTGTTACAAGTATGGAAGCCATTGCTAGCTTTGCAGGCTGGCATATCTTGTAGTATTGAGAAAATAATGTATTTGTAAATAAAATGGCTCATATAGAAGCTCTCTCCTCCCCCCCTTAAGTATAAACTTGGAGTGCAGTGCAGCATGCACTGTGACTGTATGTACTGTCTGTTACTGGTCTCTGACGAACAGCCTGGGTCAGACTTGTCACTGTTGACATATAAAGACTCTTCCCTCTAGAAATATGTTCGTCACTAGTACAGGCTGCTTATGCTACACCACCTCACCTCTCCTCTCCGCTAAGCCCTGCGGAGGCCAAGGAGGCACAGTAGGCTTCTGGCAAACCCCAGCGCTGCCAGCACTGACAGTGCCATCGTGACCATAGCCTGGGCTCTGCACCCCAGTCTGTGGGGTCCCATCTTGTAACCAGCAAAGTGGATGATGTGAATTTCCAACTGTCTGAAACTGGTTTCCCTAAATTGTTTGGCAAGTACTTAATATGCTTCAAGGAATCTGATTGGGATTACGAACAGCTCACAAATCATAAAATAGAGTATATTGCAGTAAGTGTTCTGGTTGGTTCTGTAGGGAAGATGTTGAAAGTGTCACTAGGTGAAACCATTGCTAAAATGGGCTCCGGCTAACCTGACCATACACTGCATGCATATTCTGGAAAGCATGGGGTTTCTGCTGCTGTAGTTCTTCATAAGTGTGGATTACCATGAGAGGAGGCAGGAAGCTTTCAATATACACAGCATATATGTATCTAAAATGTAAAGAATAGGAGCAGCCACTATAGTTTAAAATCTTGCATACTCATGTACAAACATGTATGAAAGTGGTAAGAAAGCTCTTTTCAATATTTCTGCAGGAGCTCAGTTTTGATACTCAGAACACTAAACATCCTTAATGTCGTTTGGCCTGGATAGGTCTAAAGCAAATTAGTTCCAATAAGAGTACTCAACAGTTAAAACTGTAAGAAAAGCCTACACCCAAATTAAAAGTTGTGGCAAGTACACTACTACTGCATCTGATTGACCCACTGTGGAATTCAGTGAAGTGCTTGGAGATACAGGGCCCAGTTACTTCAATGGAAAGAGAAGCATGAAATGTGATTTCAAATAAATCTTTCAAATGAGGATAAACCACTCTGCATACATGCAGTTTAATAGAGCATAATTGTTTTAATCAGTGTTTGACATACACCATCATTAACTATACAGATAATTTCTACCTTGTTTAATAGGAGATTAATCCCACAGCTATGCGGCACTATGTGGAAACTGTGTGGTATCCAAAGGGTACCACGGCTTGCTTTCTCCCCAAAGCCTTATTATGGAGAGAGAATACTTGGATAGTTACTCATTTAAGAAGCTGCTTTGATTTTATGTGTAGTTTTTAAGAGGGTGTATCGCAGTACTTCAGCAGTCCTCACATTCACAAAAACACACTGTCCTTCAGACATCTGAGGCCCTTTTCAGAAGCATTTCACCAGCAGAAATTACTGAAGGACACAAATCTATCTACTTTCCCCTGTACACAGAAAAAGCCTCCCAGGCAGAGGTTTCAGTTCAGCACATTCATTACCTTTTAATTGCTTCTAAATTGCATTGTGACCTGCCGCATCAATAGGCGAATCTAACAGAAACTGGCGCAATCTGAGCATATGTGTTGTTAAAAGCTTAACTGGCAGCTGTTTTGCCACTGGACTGCATAAAGGACACTGCGTGAAGGACAATGTCATTTG
This sequence comes from Gallinula chloropus, assembly GCF_964237585.1. Lineage (NCBI taxonomy): Eukaryota > Metazoa > Chordata > Aves > Gruiformes > Rallidae > Gallinula > Gallinula chloropus. The sequence continues at coordinate 31,106,581 of NC_140091.1, forward strand.
GGGATCTTTTTCAGTAATGTATCGTTAACATTGTTTAGAAGTGGCTTTAAATACCAGCTTGTTTATATGCCAGAAACATTTCTTTGGGGCATAGAACCTCGTTGTATCATTATTGGATATGAATAGATTTTTAATATTTTTACTCTGGCTAAATGTGAAAGTTTCAATGTCAGCTGTGGTGTGTAAGAGCTTCCATGGAAAATACACTTGCATGCAAAGTCACAATTGAATAAAGCATTTTATTCAAGATTCTAAGCCATGGTATAAAAATCACACTTGGAGAAAAGATAAGCTTGAATACGTTTTAGGCTGAGCCACAGCAGGCAGGATGCCATAAAAGGTAAGCTATCATACCAACCACTGTGGAAGGTAAGGTGTAAAAATCATTGCTCCCCTGGAAGACTTATTCAAAGCTATTTTGCAATCACTTACAGAATGTAACCATACCATCCTACCTACTAATAATTTCAGCCAGCTAGCATGTGTTAGTAATTCCTTTGTTTTACTCCTACCCACCACCAAAAAAAAAGTACAGCTACCGTGAGCCTCAGTGCATTGTTCACTCTGTATCCCAAGTGCACATTTCCTTTACAGTTAGTAAGGCATGTGCACAGGGTAAGTGCTGTTGTTGCTCATGTTGCACATTTTTTGGAGGATGTTCTTTGTAACTTTTTTGCTGGAAGAGTGTTTGGTTAACAGTGAAGAGCACTGCTGTTTTTACATGGCAGCTTCCTTTGAAATTGCCCTACTTTAGGGATTGTATCTGTTATAATAGCTTAACACCAATGACATTTGCCCACTACAGACTGTAGTGGCTTCATTCTGTAAGGCACTTTCCACTTCAGAGCCAGGTATCATTTGGATTGCTCCGCAGGCTGCTTCAGGGACTGAAAGGTGTGATGCTGGAGGGAGACTCAAAGGCAGGTGGTTTCACTCTGTTCCTAGGTAGTTTGTCTGTAATATACACTGATGTATTATAAATGTTTGCATCATTCGTGTGTGCTCTTTTCAAGTTTTGAGGCCCCTGCTTATTGAACTCTTTGATCAGGGCTTTTTCTGAGCATGCTGGGAATACTGGAAATCCTGTGTGTCCTCGAACTGCAATAGCATCGCCCAACTCCTGCTGGGTTACTGGGTTTTACATCCTCTTCTGGGGTATGAGAGGCCCCTGAAGGAAACAAGATGCAGGAAGTGAAACACGGAATAAACTGGCAGTGATGAACATAAGAAAAAGCATCAGGTTTCTGTACAGTGGCTCTTGGTGGATGGACCTGCTAGAGACCATAGATGTGCGTTTTCCTTTGGGACAGATGGCTACCACATCCAGACAGAGGTCCAGTCCTCTGGCCACATTTCAGTTTAGTGGCACCACCTTTCAGGTTGTAGTCTTCAATTTCATGTCCTCATTTGAACATAGATGCCTGGTAAGGAACTGGAGAATAAGCACAAAGGATATTTCAGCTTCAAATGCTGTTTATTTTCTTTTGAGATACATCAGCTATTGCTGAACCCCAGATGTCTGCAGTGTTCAGGAAACATTGCAGACTAAAATGGAATGCTTGCCTGGAAATCATATGGGAAACTATTATTGCCTTTTGTCTAGTTACAGGCATTAACAAATTATTAACCTGATTAGATTTCCATTACATATAAAGAAAAATGCTGACTGAAAATCTGTAGCCACAGTTACATATGTAATCAGGCTATGTGGTTATAGTCTTCAATTCTGACCTTAAAAGCATAACATCTATCAAATATATGAAGCATTGCTTCAAAGCTACTTCCAAATCTATCATAAGGATGAGTAAATAGATTATTCACAAGCACTAGCCTGGTTAAAGCAAAGTACTGGAAATATTAACTATATCTATATTTATCAACTGCTCTTCCAAAAGAATTTTGCTTTTTGCTGCATTAAAAAAAGGAAGGCTACATTTCTGCTCAGTGCCCCAGAAAGCTCTCCTAGTACAAAAGATCTCTTGGACTAATGCATTTCAATAGAGTTCAATGGAGTATTTCAATGAAAGGTCTCATCCCTATTTTTCTCCCCATACGGTGGCTTTCAAATGTTGACAGATGTGATCTACTGCAATGCTCCAGAACTGTCTGATTGAAGTCAAAGATAGGCTTTTGCTCTCCTTGAGCTGAGCAAAAGTTGACTGACCTCACTAAATAAAAAGCTATATTCGGAAGTGGCTTTAAAATAATAAATGAATACTAATGTCTTAATTTCAAAAGCTGGATGAGTCACTCCAGGCTCAGACATCCACAGGGATTAGTCATTGCACTGTGGGTCTCCACTGCTCTCAATAATCACCATATGATGTTGGAAGCAAGGATGTGATTCAGCTCACTGCCATGCTCTGGGTCTGCCTGTAGGAAGCCAGATGGATGCAAACGAGCCCATGAGTGAAGCAGCATCTCCGACTGCCATTCATGAGCAGAGGGAATATCCGATTGTCTCTCCCTGTTCTTTTATGCATCCTTTTGGACATGTTGATTTTTCCAGTGAGGCATGGGTGACTAAAGGCAAAGCTCACAAAGCAGAGTTTAGGCCCAACCTTCTGCCTAGATGCTGGGTGTGGTAAGAATATAACCTGTAATTCACACCTCTGATAAGGACTCCAGGAAAAAAAGCATTCAGACCTTCTGCTGTCCTCCAAGTATTTGTCATATACAAAAGAGACCATTTCCTTTAGGCTTCAAAGTGTCAATTCTGCTATAGATCTGTTCCAGTGTATAATGAAACCTGTTCACCATGCTTAGTTGCCTGAGGCGCTCTGGTTTCTTTCGTGCCTGTCACCTTGTGAACTGAGCAGGCAGCTCTCCATATTTGTTAGGTGTAGGTTAGCATTGCAGCTCACCTGCTAACCCCCTGCACTGCTATGGCAGCGGGAAAAAGGAAAAGAAAAGGTGTAAACTTGCTCAGCAGACAGGGCTGCCTATGGGATGTCCTTCCTGGTGTGCATCTGACTTGTAGCTAATCCAAGTCTGGTTTGTCCCACTTGTTCTTGGAGGGGTAGGGAAGAGCAGAGCTGCCTTGCAGCAGAGGGTGTGAAGTGGTGTCAGGTTCCCTCAGGCCTCTGAGCTCTTTGGTAACAGCTTTAAGTTGCACCAGGATCTGTATAATCAAGTTGTGTTACTGATACTTCAGGTTTCTTCAGACTGAAGTTCAGAGGTGCTTTCACTTCATGTGAGTTGGGCTTGTTTTTTACCTTCTGACAACTGGAGAAGTACCATCCTTTTTCCAAGGCCATGGAAGAACATAAAGGGATCCTAGGGAGAGACCCCAGGTATCTTGGCTCTCATTTCTATACATTAGTATCAGAACTTATTTTCCATCTTTGCCCCTGTGTGTTTTTCCTTTGCTTCCACGCTGCTGGCATGTTGGTTTTTTCTGTACTGTATGAACTGCCAAGCTTTGAAAACACAATGTTGTAGGTAATGAATGGTAGCAATTTTCTTTCAAGTACTGTGTATCTATAGTACAACCACGTAAACACTGACAAGCTAGCTTTTATGATTGGTGAATAAATCCTGATGACTAGGTCCTAAGTAAAGGTAACATCTACCACACAGATATTAACCAAGGGACTAAGCTACTACTTGAAATAATTTTGGTCTTTGTAGTTCTCTGTTTGGTTTACCCCATAATCTGTTATAAAATATTCGTGGAAAAGCTCGAGATATTAAACCAGAGTGAAACCACTGCCTGTATGTTCCTTCCCAACTAAGATATGGGAATTTGTGTGTCTTTAAAATCTGAAAAGGAAACAAGACAATATATATGCAAGCATTACATGATGAAATAAACACACACCAATAAAGTAATCTTTCCATACTCGGATTTACACGAACAAATTCTGTTTATAACTCGAGCTGAAATGCTGTTTAATGAAAATCTCATGCAGTTTGAGAACTAAGTTCTGTGGTGTCAAGGGTGTTTAGCGGGAAAAGTATAAGAAATTACACTGCATATAAAGTAAACAGGAAAAATGAAGCCAGAACAGGGCAGGAAGAAAATTCTGAATTATGGCCATCACTGAATCATCTCTACCTCATAAGGCTTATGTGTTGCAGTAGATAATAAATATTGCATGGTGTTGTGAGCCTACTGGAGTGCTCTATAAAACCACCTGCCCAAGCAGTAGCAAAGTGAGGTTGAATGTAGGCTGATTGCTGAAGTAAGCTCCAGTAATTCTGGGAGTAGCAGGGGTCAAGATGGATCCCCCTTTCTGATGAGACTGTTCTCTTGGCTGCTCAGTTTTATGCTCAGCTGCCTCTGCTCTCAGGAGGGAGAGCACACCTGTGAAGGGATAGTATATGCAGCAGTATTGTGGTACTCGGGGTTGTGTCATCCTGGGGAAATTCTTGGGGGTATCTAGATTTTGGTGGAGTTGGAAGCTAAGATTCCTTGTTCGGTGTCAACTTTGACAGTTCTAGAATCCATTAAAAACATCTTTTCCTATGCAACTTTGCAACCCCATGCAGCCATGTAAAGAACAGTTAGGAAAGCTGGGAAGCTCAAATAACTTGTCACCATGGAGGAGCAGCATTTTAGTCTGTTCTAACACCTGAATGGGGCTGTAAGAATAGATCAGTTTACACTTACACATTTAGGGGTGAACCAGGGGATTTTCAACAGTAACTATTCCTTGGTCTGTATTGATAAGGGATTGACAGAACTGAAAGAGATTTCCAGAAGTACTTTATCATTGTCTATCCACTTACTCTGTCTCTTCATAGTTGTCTCCAAACATACTTATTTGCTCTTTTTATTCCCCTCAAGTCTGTTGGTCCTAACGCCTCTAGTCTAGTCTTTGGACTTGCATGTCTCCTTTATACTAGACATATAGTAAGTACACCATTGCAGCTGGGATGCTGCAGCTAGAAACGTCGTAACCCGGGTGGCTATGGTTGTATAGGTCTAGCAGCTTGAGTCTAACTACAGTGAGCTTTGCCTGCCCCTTATACAGCATGCATCCTAATGCATCATAACCCACGTTCGCTAATTGGTTTCAGAGCTTATTCACTTACCACCTATACCAATCATTTTTCTTCCTGAGCTCCAGGCTGTATTCCCTGATTTCATGTGTCTTGCTGTGTAACCTTGGCAAGGGCATGAACATGGTAAATTTTGAAATTAGATTTGAAATTAGCTTTCTTTGTGGGCTTTTATCCCCCTCACTGTAGTCTTGCAAGGGAATCACCTTTAGTTTTTCACTACAATAGTTTGGTTTCTGAAGTAATTGTCTGCTCTGTTATTTTTTTTCCATTGCAACAATGCTGCAAATATAAGAACAACTTGCTTGTGACCTCTTTATAGTTACAAGGGTGGAGAACGGTTTGCTGGCACACCAGCACAGTTTGATCATCTCATTTGTTAAAAATCCCAGTGTTCCACTTGAATATATATTTCCAGGGAAGTAAGAGGTGGCTGAAGAGTTAGAAATGACCATATGTGTTGTGGGAAAGTGCAGCTGGGGGAGGGCCATGGAATCTGGCATCTTTTGTCTCCTCTTGATTTTTAGGTAATTTTGTTCATTTAGTCTGAGAACTGTCTGGATTCATTCTGTAGGCAATTGATATCCAGTGTGTATCAGCTAAACCAAGTGAGGTTGTTGTTTAGAGACGTGCTTTCTCCTTTCTAAACAGTATTGTGAGAACCTAAATAGCTAGTGCATCCTGCATGCTTAACTAGTACGTGAGGTCTCAGAGAAGCAGATGGAATAAGAATGGTTAATCTATTTTATTTTTTTTCCCCACTTAATATAAAGTGTTTTACGTAAAGCTAAGAAAACCCCTGGCTGGGAAATTAGTGACACCAAAACCTTGAAACTTCAGACCCTTACCAGCCAATCAGAATGTGCTCCTTTTGCTTAAACTAATGTCTTAAAAAAAGAAATCAGTCTTGTGCATACAGAGAAATGAAGGACAGAGAATTATATTAGTTAGTCCTCATATTGTTTTATTAATATTGTAGCTATTAAATTTTTACACAGACAAGATACTGCTTTATATTTTAGGTAGTTAAGCTTTTTAATTTTAGATTTGGTAGGGAATTTTATTGTGTAATAAAATTTTGTCTAGTTCCATATTTTTTGAGAGCTGGAGTCCAAATAGAAAAAGGTCATCAAAACTTAAGTAATTCAAGGCTATCATCTTGTGCTTATAACCCCATAACATCTTAGAAAAGAAACTCATTATTGATTGTGCCTAAGGCTTAGGATAAAGTATGTCTCTATATAGTTAATTGTACCCCACGGTACTGCATCATTTCTGCTGTGGCAAGCTCAATTTACTTTTGTGAAAGTATTACCCAGCAAGGTTTGCAGATGGGTCTAATAGATGCCCATTAATTAGGTGGCCACAGGAAATGTGGACCTGTCCAGTTGGGAAATGGGACTTTGCAATGAATAATGTTCAGATGTGCCAGTATTAATGGCATCTCAGCATTTGTTGATATGTACCAGGGAAAGCAAATCAAAGAACTATTTAAATAGGTTCAGCTGAACTTGTGGTTTGGGTTGCAGATAGGTTAAAGTGGCTAGTTCAGGCACAGATACTACCCTGTCTCGGGTCGCAGAGACATTAAGCTCACAGGAAGTTTGAGTCACGTACCAGTAGTAGAATAAAGATTAAAAAGTGTTTGAAAATAGCAAAAACTTGTCAGCCTGTATGTTACTGCAATGATAACCATATTTACATAGTAGTTGGTTGTCTGGGTGAGCTCAGTATGCTCTTGGAAAGAGGCAGGAAGCACAGCTTCTTGTATGAGCAACTAAGCTTCAACTTCGCAGAATGACTCGGTTGGAAGAGACCTTTAAGATCGAGTCCAACTGTTCCTGTCCTGTACTAAACCATATCTCTGAGTACCTCATCTACCTGTGAAAGCACTTATTTGTCATGGGAGTTGCTGTATTTAAGCACAATTTAGCAACACGTTCCATATTTCTTCCTGTGGCTTGAAACCAAATGCACGCCAGAACCGAGTTAGAGAAGTGCCTTGATTTCTGGAGTATATGGCCTCCAAGGAGAATGGCAAAACTATCCTTATTCTTTAGAGGAAGTACTCTAAAACCACAATGTTCCAACTGGTTTCACCAAACTCTGTATTGTGTGGTGCTCTTACAGGGTGCCATTAATGTGACTTTCCTCTCTTGGGCATGTCTCTCTTCTCCTATTTCTTGCCTGTGGGTTCTCATATTCACCAGGGCAGAGATGGGTCAGGGCTTGCAGCCTAGTGGTATAAACCTGGTAATGTTCCTTTCCACAGTTGTATTTTTCTTGATGTAGGCTTTGGTGTGGCACTTTAGAGGTAGAGGGGAAACCAGTTCAAATCTGAAAGGCTCACACCTGTTAGGTGTTTCTGTGGTAGCCATTGACCTTCTGGGATTAAGGCCTTTTTGTAAAAATGACCATGGAAAAACAAGAATTACCTTGAGCAAGACACTGCTTTGCTATGAAGATTATTTTTTAAGCATAATTAGAATTAGTGAAATTGAAGCACGAAGAATAATTTGGGTGCTGTAGTAAGCACCCAAATGGCTCTTTGAAATAAGCAAGGGGTTGCAGCTCTGTATAGAACAGAAGCTGATAAACTGGAGGGGTGTAACATTTCAGATTACTTCTTTAGATTCTATCATTTTCAGAATTTTCAAGGGTTCTGTGAAACTGTAAATTATTTTGTGTCTTGTTTTGCTCAAAATAAGTTACATAACAAAAATATTGCCAAGAAAAATGTTGCAAATGTCAGAAATGCTCTCTGATATTACATCTAGTTGTCTTCAGTACTTGAAATTATTTTTTGGACACTCTGATTAATTAGTACTGTATCGAGTTATTTGGAATAAAAGTAAACTGGGTGCAATTTGCAGAACTACGTTTCTGCTTAGTGGATGGTTTCCATGGAAAGGCTGTGCTGTAGCAGAAGATTCTTGTGTGTGGCAGCATTTCAAGGAAAACAAGACTGTGAAAACAAATTCTCAGATTTATAGATGAAAAGAAAAAGTAAAGGTCTACTTTGCTGCAAACATCAGTCAAAAGCTTCCAGTTCTAATTAATCTAGCACAAGCACATGGAAAAACACTACTTTCACCAGAGCCAAATCTGATCTTTGTCCAGATCAACACCAACAGCTAATATATCACTCCATTGAACTGAGGGATTTATGGTCCATGTTGTATTATTTTTCAGGATGATTAAATAATGAGACAAGAACACGAAATAATGAAGAAATTGAGTTGGCAGGGTTTCTATAGCTACAATTCTTATGACTTCATCCAATTATGTTAAACAATTAAATTTATACATTAATTGAAGAAAACTATAAGCTGAAAACCTAATGTAGCACTTCAGTTGGCTGACTGATCTCTATGTTCAGTCCATGTGTACAAAATTTTGGGTTAGCTTATTGATTATCTGGTTGAAATACCTACCATGTGGAACAGTAATTTTTGTCCAAAAGAAAAATTAAAAGAAACTTTAGAAGCTCTAATGAGTTCTGTACAGTTACGTACTTAAGTCAACACATTCATTTATTTAGATGCACTCAGTTTGATGAGCCTGCTGCTGCACATTTAATCCTTACCATCTTTCCCTTTATAAGCTCAGTATTAATTCTTCTGTAATTCTGCATTTAAACAAATATATCCACACTTGCAGACTACATAGGTAACTTAGAAATGAGTTTTTTAGTGAGGCAAAAGCAAGCAAGTTCTTGTAAATTAGAGAAAAACAATGGTTTATAACCTGTTTCTAACAGCTTTGAATTTGGATTTTAATAGAAGAAATTTATTGTTTGTTTTAAGTGTAGTTGGAAAACATTTTCCTGTATTTTTTTAAGAGGACAGAGAAATAAAATGCAAGCATTGCTGAAGTCACTTAAATTATAAAGTACAGTGGCTTGCAGAATATAATAAGAGGGCAAGCACAGGTTCACCTTGTCTTTCCATCATCTAGTCATCAACAGTGTCTGAAGGTGATGTCTCACAAGCCAGGTGACACACGCCTGAAACCAATTTAACTTTTCAGTTGACATAGGGTGCTCCCAAAGACCATCACACAACCAGTAGCTGTCACCCTTACAGCCCCCAAAAGTGTGTTCTGCTTCCTGTGGTACCTTCAGAGTAGTCACCAATTCTTCATCCTACCCATACAATGTTTGATCTGGGCAGAAAGCAAGGATCCAAGAGCCCATCTTCTCCATGTGCTGTGGCACGTAGAACTGAGCAACTTCTGTGTCCCATGCACTGTCAATACCATTGCAAGAGGTGCAGTGGGAAAATGCAGGCATGGAAACCAGGGAAGCCTCCGTAACTGGAGGCGTACAAATGGAATCTTTACTTTCAGTAGACTTTTTTTAGTCTTGCTAAGTGGATTGGAGCACAACAGACTCGTCATTATTTAAAAGCAGAGAGTTCAAAGCAACTCACAAATGCCAACTGATTTCTTTTTAATGCACTTAAAACCACTTCACAGGATCTCACTTTTATGGGAAAGGAGTCATCAAAATAGTTTAAAATTAAGCTTACTGGAACATAGGCATCCTGCTTTGAAATGGGAATGCAAATGGATTTCTAAAGACATTTAAGTGTGATGCTGACTGATCAAATGGGTATCCCCACTGCAGAGATTCCTGTTGACTTTGGGAAGCTGTTTCAGCACAGTCCTTTCTGTAACCCTGGATCTACCCGGGGCCTTCTCCACTACTTCTTGCTAACGTATGAAACTCAGTGGGGAATGCAGCTGCTTAGGGAAAAGTCTGAAGCTCCACTCAGGTGACGTTTTGATCAATGGAAATTGTAAATAAAAACATGGTTGATTGTTCAGGATCTCAACAACTGTGATAATGTTCTGTCATACTCTGCTAGAAATGTACAATGTTTGATCGATTTAGTGGATTTGTGAAATACTTAGTCAATAAAATGGGTAACTTACACAAACAGGCCTGTGGCACTTTCAGCAAACGTGTCTGACTTGGGTGGCTGTTTGAGGTGGCACCTCAGGGCAGAAGGGTTTGGGTTTTTTTCTAACATTTCTGTGAGAAAACAAAATAACTGTGATGGGGGAAAAATGTTGTGCCAGAACACTCCATGGTGGCACACTATATGCTAGCCTCTCTTTTTTTGTATCTGTTAAATTTTATGTGATGCATGAGTAAACATTAAAGATATAATGAACAAACCCAAGATTCAGCTTTGTCAGGGAGTATTTACAGTTGCAGGCCTCTTAATAGCTTCAGTTAAAATACATTAAATGGGTGAAACAAAATGTGTGGTGTTGAAAAAGCAGATGAAATGAGAGCTAACCTGCTACATTTAAAAAGAAAATCTGGTTTTGTCAACATATCCTAGAATAAATATGCATTGTGCTCAGTAGAACTTCTGAATTCTGGAAACTCATGCCTGCATTCATTCCTCCACTTCTCCCCATTGTACCCTCAATTGCTTTGCATATTGAAGCAGGACATAATGTTGACTGACAAATTTGCATATATTATGTGAATGTATATACAGAGGAATCTGGCACGAATGGCACGGTGCAGATGAAGTGCAGAGAACGAGCAGCTGTGACAAACATGCATGTGTCTGCTATTACTACTAGCTGTGTGAATTTGGAGATAAAAATTTCAGATGGTGCCACAGATATTTAAATTGTCACACTGCATTTCCATAGTAACACAGGACTAGTGACTGACATCCTGTTGAACCTGGATTTTCTGTCTGACACGGTATCTTGCTTATTATTCCTTTCCTTGGTGTCTCATCCAGTTATTTTAGTCCATGCTGCTTAACTAGTCCTTCTCTAGCAGAACAGCAGCCCTGGGGTTCCTCTATCTGCTGTTTTTCCATGCTTTCTATTTCAGTGTGGAGTTTCAGCCCCATGCAGAGCTATGACAAGAAACAGGAAGGTGACTGTTAGAGAAGGCAGAGTATGATGTACTTGTTTGTGCTGATTCTTTAGTTAGAACAGGGATAACAACAGGGCATGCAGATGAGGGGGCTGCAGGGATCTTAAGGAAATGCTAGCATCAAGTGGCTTTTATCCCATGTCTTTGTGCAGCCTGGTTGTGAAGGCACTCCCCTTGCATTAAAGTCTGTTTTGCAGATATGTGTGCTGAGGTCAGTATCACAGAAATCTTGCTTTTTGTGATCTTTGTGATTGCTCCTTAATGGTAGCACATGCTAGTCATTATTTTATATACATGCTTAGCACAGTTGTGAGTGTTATGTGCCAAAAAACCACAATTTCTTTCTCAAGTCACAATCCTGCACCAAATTCTAGCTGCTGTGTTTAAATTACATTGACACTTCTGTTTGCAGTTGTACCTTTCTTGTTGATCTGGATTTTTAGTTTTTCACAGCAAGTTTCTTTTCCAGGAACTTCTGGCTGGTGGTGAAATTTTTTTTTTTTTCTAAGTTGAGTCCATTTTGCCCATGACAGTAATTGGTGAGTGATCTCTCCCTGCTCTTATCTCAACCCATGTGCCTTTTGTTACTTTTCCTCTCCCCTGCCCAGCTGCGGAGGGCAGTGACAGAGAAGCTTTGGGGGGCGTCTGGCCTCCAGCTGGGGTCAGCACACCACAGACCTCAGTTCAAGTGAAGCCTCTGAAATTCTCAAATGTTGGTCCCTCCCAACAGCTTCAGCTTGGGTGTCCCTACTTTAAGAGTGTGCGTGCTTACTTGCTGTGTTCTGACTGACTGTGACTCTGCCCTTCAGCGTGGCTGCTGATAACAGCCCAGCAGCATCTCTGCTTGTATCACTCTGAAATAAATTGCAATTTCTTTTTTGGAAATGGTGCTGATAAATTATGGCAGGCTGTTGAATTAGAGTAGAGGTCAAAGATAACACTCAGATTGGGGTGACAGGGTTCTGAAAGTCCTTAACTGTTAGGAGACTCCTCCTAAAACTGTCCAAGATCACTGTCTTGAAACATTTCTCTCTGGCATTCATGCCTGTGTTACATAGGTGTAGATCTGTGAAATAGAAAAGAAACTTAGACTCGGGCACCAGAGAGCTTGTCCAGCTCTCATCATGGAGAACGTGTCTCTAGTGGTAACAAATAATGTATTTTGTGGTGAATGCCTTCCACAAGCCTTTTCCATATTTTCCTTCAGTCTTGGTATAATAGCTTAGAAAACATTTGTGTGCTTCAGAGTGAATTCTGCATGACAACTGAGAGTTAAGTTAACAGCTTGTTCTCATCTTCAACTCTCATTGAATCAATGAGGTGCCAAAACAGTGGTTAGCTACAGGTTTTGCATGTGATGGGTAATACACTTGCTAAAACCACAGAAAAATTCGGGTACTCTTGGCAAAAAAAAGACAAACAGTTGGTCTCCTTGTGTCATATTATCTTGGGGCACTTGTTCTGGCCTGTAGATTCCATGGGATATTCACAAGTAGTACTGCACCTGCAACCTGAATGACCAACCGCTTTGGCGGTGGACAGTATTTAGGCTGTGTGTGGTGTACAGAAAGAAACATTAATTAGGTAGACATCTAATAACATTCAGTAAGGCTTAGATTAAACCCAAGAGGCTTTTTCTGTACTAGGCATAATGTAACTACAGCAGGAATAATTTAAGTATAGAAAAGCCATGTGAAAACAATTAGTTTTATAACTGTGCTTTGTCCCATAGGAAAAAAGAAATCAATAATGCAGTTCCCATCTCAGTTGGTTTTTTTTATTATTTAGTCAATAGTTGGGTATATAGCTAATTGGTCAAATTTATATAGTTCTTTGGTTTTCATAATTCTAAATATTGTATTGAATTTATTTTTAGCCAGTTAAAATCCTAATAGGTGACCCCTCCCTAGAGAGTACACGCATATCCAATGCAGGAGGTGATGGCACTAAGTTTAGGATTTTTTCCCTCCAGACTTACTGATGGATATCTTCAAGCAGGGTCATAACGTGCTTTTGGAAATCTTTCAGTCTCCAAAAGATCAGTTTTCTAACTCGCCCCCATTACATACAAATTCTTCAATCTGGAAGATGCCAAATTTTCAATACACTCTGCTGCTCTTTAAACCTACTGGCCTTATAGTTGTTTACACAAAAGGTAAATGCTCTTTCCCAGTAATGCATTATCAACATATGGTGGGAAATGGTATGTCTTATCAAAAAATATTAATTCTAGATGGGTAGGCTGCATATAGCTTGGTTGCTTTCTGGGAAACCTTCGGGATGGTTCCTTCCACAAACTGGTCTCTGAGCCAACCCTCAGGTATGCAGCAGCATTATACAACTGTGGCATAATTCATTCAGAGACCACTGTTGCCCTCAGATAAAGATGCTCAGTTCTTTTATCAAGCTGCTACTCTTATCATAATGGCTGTTTCACAGGAAAGAACAGAATTAAGGGAAGCATAAATCTCTTCAATCCACTGACAATACAGCAAGGTTCATACTTCTGTCTCTTGTAATATTTTACGTTATTAACAGCAGGAGTAGAGCTTTTGTGGCAGGCAGGACCCTATTGTAATCCTTCCTTAACTGCTGATACATATCCAAATCATTTTCAGTAAGTGTTTTGATAAGGTAAAGTAGGAAGCAATTAAACAGCTTTTCTTTGCCCTTCAGTTTACGCTGCAATATTTTATTTTTCAGGTGTTTTGCTTTAGAGAAATATGGTTGAATGTCTCATGTTTTGTACTGGAATTAACCAAACTCTGTTTTCCGTATTCTGTGAAGTAACATAATGGTAGAAGACCTGAGGGGGGGAAAAAGATTTTAAAAAAATCAGAAAAAAATCCCAAGGGTCCCAAGTAATCTCTTTGGGTTTCTTCATGATTTTTTATTATTTTAAAATACTGCAGTAATGGCAATGGAAACTTTTCTTATTCTGCTACTGATGATAACACTTTGGAATACAACTTTGTATGAATCAGTAAATTACAATGAAGTTCCATTGCTCCTTTTATGAATGAGTCTGGTTGCAGTTCTGCGATACATTCTCACGAGCTGTGACCTTGCTGGTTCACATCGTATTTCCCTGCTGAAGAAGTGAAATAACCTGACTGTTTTCATTTTACTTGGACTTACTAAAATACTGGTGTTCTTGAAGACCATTGATATGTGCAGGTTTAATGTTAGTAAGCAACAAATTTGAGTAGAAAACCTGCTGGAGTTGCTTTGGTTTTGTTCAAGGTGTGAGAAAAGCCTCGGTAGAGACATCTCTAAAGCAGTATGTGATTTGGCTTTAAATATCAAAATCATCGAGCTTTGCAATCCCTAAATAAGATTCCTTCCAAATTCAGGACCTTACTAAATTCACAGAAGTAAATTTGGGAGCTAAGCTGTAATTGCATCTGAGCAGCTGACAGCCAGAAAAAAGATTTTTAAAAGGTGATTTATATGAGAAGCCTATTAAAGGGAAGCCTAAGTAGTTTATCTGATTGTGACTAATGCAGAATAAACAAGCAAAGGTGGTGTTGAAAGTGCCACTGTGGCTGAAGATGAGGAGGAAAAGCAGCTTATAATGATTCATGTGCGACTGATTCTGTGTGCATGCTTTGTTATTTACAGCTGGCTGAAAAATATAAGGAATTTGGAATAAACCTGATGCAATTTTCATGCTTCTAGCATATAATAACTTTTTAGACAGCAGGTAGAGGAAAGCTGGAATGTACTTTTCAGTTTCTGTACGTTGTGGCTACTGCAGGCTGCTGGCTGCTTGTTCCTATAAGCACCTGTGCACAGATGGAGGACCACTCCATTGCCCAGCCAGTGTACATCTGGACTAGGACTGAGGCTGCAGCAGGAGCACAGAGCTGGAGATAGATCATACATTGGCAAAATGCAACAAAAAGTTTGATGGTGTGATTATTACAGTTGGGTATTGCTGGGCAATCTGCTGTTGAGGAGGGCATAAGGACGTGTGCTTGGAGAGTGCAGTTGGAAAGGGTGCAGAAGCATACCTCATTTCTGTATATCCTCTGGCATGAGGCTGGTATCTGTGGCTTCCATGAGCAATGTGTATCCTGAGCACCACCACCCCTTCTCCTAGTACCACTGTGGCTGGCTATCAGCAGTACTTGGAAAAAAACAGCTTTGGGACAGTCAATATCCAACCATGGCTCTGAGGGGTTTTCACTAGAAAAAAAACACTAGTGCTATCAGATTTTTTGTTCTTATTTCTTTAAGATACATGTACATTATCCTACTTCCATGAGTCCAGTGGAAATTTTCCTTGGTGCAGTTTCTAGACATGCAGTGCTTCCTCAACTTCATGTTTTTAATGTCTTTTGTCTTTGGAGCTTTCTCCTTGAGTTCCTGGGTTTTTTTTCCCCCTGGTGTTTTCAGTTCAAACTTACTCAGGTGCCCACTCGTTTGTGTGTGGAATTAATCCCTTGGGAAGCGCTGCTTTTCTCTCCCAGTTAGTTCTTGCTCTGTTATTGCCACATAGTTCAATATCTTTAATGGTAGCATCTATTATTTTCTTTATCTCACTCCATAAAGAAGCTTAATTGTTTTGTTTCAGGCTTTTTATTTAGACTGAACGATGAGCATACTAACTATACAAAAACTTTGCGGTCTGTGATTGCCTATAGATCAAAGACACTTATGATGCCAGCCACTAACACTTTCCAGGAGAAGAGGTTGTTTAGCTGTGTATTAATGCTGCTTAGCAGGTGGATGCGAAGCAAGGCAGTGGGATGAGATAGTGCTCATCAGACCCCTCTGTGTGCCACAAACCACGGTACTTGAGACCAATTCAGCTGCATCAGCTGGGCTGACTTTCAGCGGGCAGTAAAGCCCAAAGCAATCACCGTCTTTGTGTGCTCGTATTTCATACTACTACAGGTATACAAGGATGGCTTGTGTCCTTTCAAGTAACTTCTCAAAATCACAATGGAAACAAATTTCTGTATTTGTTATAACTGGAAATAAATTATATTCCTTTGCCTGAAGAATATTTTCCATAAGAAGATATTATGTATCAGTGATTCCTATGATTCTTTCCATAATACTTCAGGTCTGTGAACACTGATCTAGATAACTTTTAATTTGGACAAAAACAACAAGGAGGTTGCCTACTAGGGAAAAAAATAAAGCAATACCTTCCTGCTCATTATTTTTGCTGGTACTAAAAAAGAAGAGAAGTCTTAGCCAAAAGTAAAACATGTCTGTGTAGTTGTAACTTCAGTAGAGATATCTAGGATTTGTTTAAAAGCAAATGAAACCCCCTAAAAGAAACTAAACAGAAAAACTCTGCACCCTAAGCAACAGTGTTAGAAAAAAGCTGGGTGGAAAGGGTGAGGTATAGCTTTAGACTATAAACTCTCAACTCATTTTAGAGGTTTCAGCAAGCCTGTTTGTGAAAAATGGTTGGTTTGTTGTTTTTTTTTTCCTAGAAAGAAATTAATTTAGAATCTGGCAAGAACTGTTCGGATGCGGTAGTCATTTAAAATAGATTATAATGCCAGGAAAAAGGAGAGGGGGTAAAAATAAAAAAGCTTGCAAATAGCTCTAATGAAAACAAAGAGTTGGTAAAATGTGTCCAAAAGCCCCATTGACTTCTTAATAGGTACTGCTGGGTTCCTGAGAAACATTAACACAACAAACCATTTCTGGTTTATTTTTTTCAACTGGATTTAAGTTTGAAAAATATAACTTTTAAGGACTTAGACCAGAATGTGGAACATACAAAGTATATATTGGGAGATAACTGCTAAATCTGTAAAACACTGAAGTAGAATCTCAATTATTTGCATCAAAGTAGAAAATGTTGTCAGTGTATCCAGAAATAATAGATAAAAAATACTAACCCTAATGATATGGTAATAAAAAGTCTTTCCTGATGCAGTTTTCAATGTTTATCTTTAGTATTGAGTGTCCCTAAAGTTACTGATATCAACCCTTATGATCACTGCTGTAAGTAGTTACAGCAAAGATTTGCAGGTAGTCACAGTGGTTCTGGGTTATTAACAGTCATCAGTGGGATAACTGCAGGACTAAAAACAGTATCTAGATTTTCAGCTAAGTGCATTGCTTAAGACAATTCAACTTGGTGTGAATAATTTTTGCTTTTTTTTTTTACTCATGCATTAGAAGAATCATTCTGTGCATTATCCAGTCTGACCAGGTGATTGTGTCATTCATATGTGTTGTGTTGTCCTGTGTCTGTCCATGTGCCCTCCATCTCCTCCAAAA
Organism: Gallinula chloropus; assembly: GCF_964237585.1. Classification (NCBI taxonomy): domain Eukaryota; kingdom Metazoa; phylum Chordata; class Aves; order Gruiformes; family Rallidae; genus Gallinula; species Gallinula chloropus. The sequence goes on from NC_140091.1 coordinate 31,123,742, forward strand.
AATGTGGCCACATTTGGAGTTCTAGAAGGAGGAGCCTGTTGTTACTTGATGACAGTAAGTACAGCCTTTTGTTTCAATCAGAGGGTTATGAAAATATCCTACAGGAGCAGAGCATAACAACAAAAGGCCTCCTTGCTGTCATGAAAAGGTACATTTCCTATTCCTGCTAACATGTAACTAGCACATACAGTTTGGAAATGAGGGTGAACCAATCTAAGTTTTGCATAAGTTTAGTTTATTCACTGGCCTTTTTGTAGATATGCACTGTGTGTATGTATTCACTTTTGTGTAATGATGTAGCTCAAGGGCTGAAATTCCACCTCTGATATCAGCAATGATGCTAAAAACATTTTTTTCTCTAGTCAGTGCAGTATAAATGGCTTAGCCAATTCAAAACAAATCATTAAATCCTTTCTGGTTTGCATGGCCTGGTTATTTTTATTCTCTTCCTTCCTTTCTGCCATCTGTCTATAAACCTATTGATTTTCCCAGTATTCTCTGGGTTTTGCTGTTGATGCAGTATATCAGTTTCCTTTTTATTACAGGGATTTTTCCCTCCTGATCTTTGGAGGACACTTATGTAAACTGAAACAAAGATTACTTATATCTAATGATGTAAGCAGGGGGATAAAGCTGCATTGATCCAACATTGACTACAGTCAAGAGGAATAAATTACACCATAGTAAAAAGGGATGAGTTCAATAGTTTTGAACCTCTTATTTAATATAAATTTCATACATTAAAGTCTAGTTACTTTTTCCCTATGTTACTATGTTATTGACCAGAAATGATCTTGACAGGAATAAAAGAACATTGTTAAAGGCCTGTTGAATTTTTTGAGATACACATTGCATATTCTAGTATGCAGATTCAGGTAGTTAACAGCCTTCCAGATAGGCTGTGCAGCTCTGTCAAACCACTTGAAGTGAACTGATGGATCAGGCTCTGCATTACTTAAATAGCCTTATAATTGTACAGGCACAGAATTAAAGCCACTAGCTCTTGCAAAGCCTGTTTCCAGATTCCTTTTAAAGTTACCTAGCAAGCTCTGTTCATTGAGGAGCAAGGCAAGTAGCAGTTGATCCTGAAAGTCAAGGTTTAAATTAGAATAGATGCGATAAATCATATCTCTCAACAGGAAAGCTGTACTCAATATATTAATCCATATGAAGACTACACAGAAATTAAACCTAGCAGTTCCACTCTAGAAAATACATTTATAAATAGTATTTTGGTGGTCCATGAAAGTACTCTTCCCTTGGTGGAAGAGCTCTTCCTGTTGGTGTTTTACTAGATGATTTTTTTTCCCCATGCAGATATTACACAGAGGGGGTATTCTCCTATGATTGCTACTTTTATCCAAAGGGCAAAAGTCCAGAACATAACTCGGGAGGAGTGACAATGAATTAGATTCCTAAGTACAGATCATTCTCTTCTGTCTTTTCAAATCTCACTTCTCTTAGCACTAATAAGTTGGATTCTTAAAGACAGAAACCACTGACCTTTTCTCTTTCTTGTATTTTGATGGAACTCAGGCAGAACTCTTTATTTCTAACAAAAGATATTTTCTGGTCTTAGTAGACTGAATCAGCAAAACTTGTGCCATAGTTTGTGGCAAGCTGTCTTCTAAGGCATGATGTTGCAGGGGTCAGTGCTCCAGTGGTGGAACCATTCCTGTGTCACAGCGAAGTAAAAGAGTACAAATGGATTCAAAAGAGAATTTGACAAATTGGGATGAGTAGCTATTAATCCTGTTGTCTAGATGTAACCTCCAAGTCAACAGTCCCTTTCGTGTTGGAAGTCAGAAAGTTACATTAGACTAGGATCATTTTATGCATCTTATAATCATTCTCATAGTATCTGCTGCCAGATCCCTTCTGAGTCAGTGCTGAAATACCAGTCTGGTACTGCGTGGCCGTATTTTGATTCAAGATCTAGGACTTAGGAATATTTAAGATCATATAACTACAGCTGAGAAGGAAAAATCTTTGGCAGTCACCAGAACTATTAAAGCTCTTGTGGAATTTCTTAGTTCTCAACCTTTTCAGAAATCAGTAGTTGTTAAAATTAAGCCTTCCTTGCAGGAATTAGCTATTAGTTTTGATAGAGAACAGAATTCTAAATCCTCGATCTCCAAAGAATAGCTGATAGATAGAAATGAACCTGCATCTCACCTATGGAGAGTGCCTCAGGGGCTTTCCCTTTTTTATGCATTAGCACTTCTTGAAATGGTCCTGAGTTCATCCTGGTGAGATAAGAAAAAAACTTTGAAAGACTAGAAAAGAGTTTCACATTTGGATTTTTCTTTGTCATTAGATACTTGCTGTGTTGTTAATGCCTTGCTGATCAGTCTTCCTTCGCTGACTGTGAGGAAGATAAAGCTTGGATTTCACTTTACATAATTCAGTTGGATTCACCAAACAAAAGTGTGATCATTAATCTTAAGAGTGAATGTGTCTGAAAAAATATTAATTAGTTCTTCTCAAAATAGATATGAAGAATTTTTACAAAATGCACGTTTCTGCAGAAAATTTTGATAGCAGCATTGTGCTTAAGTTCTGTATTTTTGGGTGACCCAATAGCTTAAACTAAAAGAAAGTTTTCTATGGTCTTGAATTGTGGAATTGAATAATTTGATCCCATAAATTTCTTAGCAGGGTATTTAAGTAGATGACTGGAATTATCATTCAGACAGGGATTTTTCAGAGGAACCCAAGAAAGTTTAAACAGACACTTAGAAATTATATTAGACCCTCAGGGTTGGCAGCCTGCCCCCAGGCTGAGATCCCATGAACTGCCCCTTGCTGCAGGGATGTGTTAAGTCTCTGGGGCGTTATATGTACTTCTGTGTTATGATGTTGCATCATAATGTGAAAAACTAACCAAAAAACCAAACCCCTAAAATACTCCACCAGCTTTTCATGCCAAACTCCTACTCGTTTGCTTCATTAATGAAGGAAATAATGATATTTTACCTTTTTTTTTGTAATTATGTAAGACTAGCTTTGTTTTCTCATTTCTAGAACTGTTTTTTATTTCTGAACAAAGACAACTATAATAGAGAGCTGTTTCAGAGAGATATTCTTCCAATTGTTCTTCTGGAAGGAATGTTAATTTGCAAGTAGCTCTTAGAGAAACTTTTTATCCCCAGGCTTGGGAAATCTGCAGCTTTTGAGAGCTGGCTGTTTAGAATCTTCTCTAGTACAATCTTGTTTCTCCCTCTGTTGTAAATAACAATGTCATCTTTCGAGAGATACCAAAAATTCCTCCTTCAGCTAGGCAGTGCAAACAGAAACCATTCTGTGGAAAGGTTGGGCACTTCATGGTTCTTCACTTAACAGGTGCTTTGCTTTCTCATTGAAAGGGTGGGAACATCCACTTCGGTCGTCTTACCCAGCTTGTCCTTGAGAATGAATACTTAAAAGAAAGGAGGACTTTGTTCCCCAGCTAAGAAATAAATTTAAGAAGGCTTATGACTACTGTATGCAGTTTCTGTTACCTGAACCTCTGGAAAATTCAGGAGTGTAAGGAGTGACTTTTAGATCCACCAGCTGTCATCCTCTGCTCTGCCAGTGTCTGTAAATGGGAAGGAAGCACTGGGAATGGGCAAGGGAGCTCTGGTTTGCCTTCTGTGGGCATGTGGGGAGGGAAGCCTTGACTATGTTTACAGACAGAAAGTAACAGTTGTGGTAAGAAGACAAAGAACTCAGGGAATTGATGGGGGGGAAATAATTAAGTATAGAAGAATACACTTGCAGAATAGAAGACAGATTTTAGGAAAAAAAAACCAAAACAACAAAAAACCAGAAGGAAATAATAATGAAAATACCAAGGGAATACAATTGCTTGTGGAAGGCAGGAGCATAGCAGTCAAGGCAAAGCTGCCTGCTGTAGCATGCTGAGAATACTACCTAAAAATATAACAATGTGGGTATGTGTAAAAATGAAATGCATCCAATTTCTTTTTCAAATGAAGCTGTGAATGAGCTTGACTTGACCTTGTATGCTTAGTTTTACATATGCATTTTTGGTTTGTAACTTACCATGAGAAACTGTTTACAGCTATGAATTTTTCATGATAATCCATGTAAACTTATCCATATTATTTGAGATCGGTAAGCAGAAGATATTAGGCTGCATCTGAAATCTTTGTTGACCATAAGGCCTTAAAGACTATGGGAACCCAGATCAGCCATTTAAGTAATTTTTTTTTCCTAGTATAGTGTTTAGCAAAATATAAAATCTTTCTCAGTAAAGGTCACTTCAGTGGCTATAGAGGCCTAAATCCCCATAGCTCCAATTCAAATAACTAATTATATTCTATAACCAGGTAAATCCAAGATCTTTTTACAGGGAGAAAGCGGGGGAAATTGCTAGCAAGTAACAGTACAAACAACTTTACCAAATAAAAACTACTGAAGTGTGATCACACAAACAGCACAATGATATCAGATTGAACTAGTTAGTCATTAAATAAAGAAACATGACCTATTCAAGGTACTTCTAATTAAAATCCAGTGTCTGTGCACTGAAACTTACTGCACCCTTCCCAAGCTTTTTTGTTTTCAAAACTAATTGGAGTGATACCTCACATTCATAAACTGGTACCTAATGCTTGTTCCCTCCTTATATCTTACATAATTTATCCTCAAAAACTACAAGTGCTTTGTAGCTTGGTGTCATCCTTTCGCCATGACTTTACCCTCCCTTTCATTTTGCATGCCTTTGTTGTGCTATCCTCAGAATATTTTCAGGTATGTTTATTTTTTCAGGGAGGTTTTTTTGTTTGTAGGTTGTTTTGATTTGTGCTCTGGCTGGGTTTTTTTGGGTTTTGGTTGGGATTTCTTTAATAGTAAAAGGGAATTTTCTGTGGGAAATGTTATTTTCTGGTCCCTGGGCTGCACTTTATTAATGGTGCCTATCCAATTTGCTTTCCTAAAACTTTATGTGAGGAGGGAACTGAACTGACTTGATAATGATTTTCAGTATCAGCCAGACTTGTATATCTCTGTTCTGTGCTTCTTGCTGTACATCAAAGGTTTAAAGAATTGTTACGTACCCCTACCCTATTATAAAGTAAATAAGGATACTAGCTTTATAAAGTAATTTAGGACACAATTTGTTTAAATGCATTTTATCTGCCTTTTGGGCAGTATGTTCACAGAATTATAAATCTATAATTGGAAAGAGACTTCAACTGTCTAACTAACCCATTAGCCTTTGTCCAAAAGGGCATTTTGCATCTTGTGAAGCATGTGTCCTTTTTGGAGGAAGAACATAACACTAAATGGATTATTGATGTAATCTGTAATGGAAATTACTACTTTTTGTGTGCTTGAAACTCAGTTGTAGATCTGGAGTTAGCCAAGAGAGAGCAGAAGTTGGGCAGGGAATGGCACAGTCTGGATACCAAGCTCTGCAAGCAGTTGGACTCCTAATAAATGGCATTTGAACAATCTCTAATATTTAATAGAATTTACAAGATTGCAAGCAACACTTTCAGCAAAGCATTTCTTTATTCTGTTTTGATGTATTTTCAGAATTAGACGTCTTGATTTAGGTGTTCATAGTGTAGCATGGCACATAATTGGAGAGGAAAAGACTGTGTTACTCTTTGTTTTCTGATGCTGTTGATACGTCTAAAATCTGTCACAGTGATGCTTGCAGAGGCAGCTTCTTCCACTGAGCACCACAACATTCTGCATGTCTACATAACAGCATTTCTACAACTGTTAATTTCACAGTTACTTTTAGGCTAAACTGATTGATAGCAGAGATCAGTCTCAAATTTACCTGTCCCTCTGCTAATGAGAATAACACTGCTGTCAAGTCTCCACTGTTGAGATTAAGACAGGGCATTCATGGTTCGTATTATGTTGTTTTGCACTACTAATTAGAAAGCAATTGGGGTTTCAGACAGTCCAGGCTTTTGGTGGTACTTGTCGTGTAGGTAGATTAGTAAAATATTTCTTGGCTTACTAGAAACCTTTTGGGATCACAGGCTCTTGTTAAGGGACTACTAACAGCTGATCCTGTTCATCATGTGTTTGCTTCCAAGCTTTCAAACCAGGTGACCAAACACAACTTAGCATCAGGTGATCTTACCAACTGTCACTGCAGTAATGGTGTGTTTTCAGAAATCTTGGTAGGCTGATGTTTGACCTGCCTCTCCTGGAGCAGTGCAATATTTAAATGCTTGAAGGGAAATGTTTAGCAGTAAAATGAAAAGTAGCGTATGTGGTGATGTGCATGGCCAAGGAGTGCTGTTGGAAAATGTACATGCCAATTACAAGGACTAAACCATCATATTTTATGATTTAATTAAGGGAAAGGAGAAGCAGTTTCCATAAAAGAAATCTCTGATATCTGTTGGTTGGTTTCCTTTGATGAAGGCAAAGGGATTGTGAATGTGAACACCATTTGCTTCTTTCAAATATCTTGTAGAAGTTAATAACATAGTACTGGCTTATTTAATTGGATTTACTTGGTATTTATGAAACATTTTCCTCTTTTAAGTTTCCTTTTTATATATATCCCTATCACAACCACCACCAGAAGCAGACTCTGCTGTATACTTGCAGTTCTTGTTTGAATCCTTGAGGATGCTAGAAATGAAGCTTGCTTCCTTCAGATACATACTGGTGGATATCCCTCCAGACTAGAAACTATTTCAGCTGTTGTCTGTGTGGATTCAGCATATTTTTCTCAGTGCTCTGATCCAGAAAAACAAAAAAAATATGGAGGTAGAGTATGCTAGGAGTTTGGGAGTTAAGGGCAGAGTTTTGAAATTCAAGATACAGGTACCAGTTACAGAAATCATAATGAAGTTGGGTTTTTACTATGTGGAAGTCAGTGAGATACTTTTTAGCATAATTAACAGGTGAAAGTGTCTGGGGAAGAGAAAAAGGAAAAAAAGATGTTTAAAAACCAAAAAATTAGAAGAGAATTGTTTAAAAACCAAAAAATTAGAAGAGAATTTCTGGTTCTCAGTCTCTTAATGTACTTTACTGTAGATTACTTGGATATTACAATCCTAGTGCATTTTTTCACCATATAAGAAAAATGTGTGCACTGAATGTATAGCATCTGAAGATCAGTGTTTGCCTCTTAACTTTTAATATTTTGCATTTCTTCTTACCTGAGATGGATTCCTCTGATTTTTTTTTTTTTTTAAGCATCTTTTCCTCAAGATTTTGGAGGGATTTTAACAAAGCTGTCAGCTTTCTACTAGGATAATGGCTGAGATAAAAATGCCCTTTGAAATCATAGGTGATTTTAAGTGTGGTGATACAGTCTGACAGACGTAGCTTTGCTGCCATTTGTGTACTCAGTATTATCTTGACTCAGGACAAGGTAAACTTGCTTAAAGACTTGTTTTTATTTTCTGTGATATTCTTAATATTGCCTATAAACATATATAGATGGGTGTCTTGTTTCCAGTAGGTAAACATTTATCTGTTTCTTTAAGCTGATAATTCATTGTCATTTTGGTTTTAATTTTATAGGAGACTAATTAAAATGAGTCAAGATTTTATTTAAGCCTAGGTTCACTTCTGCTTAGGCATGTTTATAGGCAAGTTTTTCATGTGTGTGACACATATCTTGCTTTCACCAAAACCAAACGATCATTTGAACAGAAAATGCAAATATATATAACAGCTTAAAATTAAAAAATCTTTTGATGTCTAGAGCCACACTTTCTGATGTATATAGTGAGCACTTACAGTTGTACCTGGAGATAAATTGCAGTAGTGTCATGGTTTTGTGCGAACCGTTGCAGTCTCCAAGGTGTTTCTGTGGCTAAAGTGGGTCCCTTTGTATGTTTTTGGGGCAAATTAATTCTGCATTTCTGTTTTGTTATAACAGCTGGTGTAAAAATCTGTTTTCATATTTCCATTACTGCTTTTGGTCCCCTGAAAGGATAAACAATTGTTATTTTCTGGAAATCGGGTTTCGCTGTCAGCAAACATAAGTGCTAGTGGCAAGCAGTAAGATTTGGCTTGGAATTGAATTTCCAGTGCTTATTTCTCTAGTCCTACTATATGCAAGTCTTAAAGTATGAAATTATAAGATAATATCAAATTATTTCTGGTGCAGTTGTGTTAATAAACACAATTCCATTTTACTGACTTTGCCACCTTCTGTTTTTAATGTATTAGATCAGCAGCATATTTGTTTTTCTGTCAGAAAATACCAGAATATATTTACTATTTAAAATGAAGTTCAACTTTGCATACTGGTTGGTTTTTTTTGAAGTGATGAACAAGGCAGTATAATTATGATAGATTAAAAATTTGAAATTTTTTTTTTAGGATTCTGTTGTTATACAGTAAGACTCCTGCCTACTCCCCAGTCATGACAGGGTGCTGTTTATTTAGACTGTTGGATACAAATCCATGCAGATCACTCAAAAGCACAGCTTAATATTTCAAACACAAGAAAATTTCCAATTGAAGTGAAATAAGCCTCAAAAAGCAGAATTTGTTGTAGTTCTGAAATTCAGGAGCAGCTGAGCAGGGTGCACAAGTTCTATGTTCATTCAGTGTACTTCATTTTATTTTTGATTCCTGCTGAGGTAATGTATGTTTTTCAAATTCATGATCTGTAGGATTTTTCAGAGGTCTTTGAAATTTCTCAAAATTATTAGATTTTTGTCTAAGTTTGATACTTTTGAGAATCGAGATACTTTTGAGAATAGGTCCCTCCCCATAGCATGGGAAAGACCTGCTGGTTACCCAATCTTATTTTGCTGTCGTAGATAACTGTGCCATATTATCCATCTTATAAACCAACAGATATGGAGATGTCTTCAGTTTTGGAGCCAAACCTTTCTTAAGCTTTAATTACTAATTATTCCTCCTACAATGTGGCCGTACTCCATTGCGGTTTTTTCTCCCCTTTGCTTTCAGGACAAGAAAGACATTTCACATCCCATCAAGCAATGATGTACAAATAAATTTATTTACTTTTAAGAAAACTTCCCCCTCACCTCAAAAGTCCTTCAAACTCTTTTTTTTTTTTTTTAATTTCTCTTGCTCCCCCTTACACCTCTTCTTCCCCCCAGCACCTTGTCACTGAATCAAATCCAGTGCTTTTAGCTTGTGATGAGAAAATGCCCTAAGTTGATGGGAGCTTTGTCTTTTGCTGGAATAGCCTAGAATGTCAAACCTAGTCATTAATGCAGAACTTTGGAGGAAATGAGGATGGAAGGAATGGATTATTATGAGATTGTAAAAAGCTGTCTAAATCAATTCCAAACCCGAGTAAGGCAACATATGAAAGATAACTCTGAGAACACTAAATATACTGGATATCATAAAACACCTTAAAGATTTTGTCAGCCACAACTCAAACTTGTATTTAATGTTCCCTGTTGAGAGAAAAATGACAAAGGATGTTGCCTTGTTGAGAAGCATGAGGAATATAGAAGTGTCATTCATGTTTTTTTTAAATTTTACTGTACCTCTGAAAGGAAGAAATATAAAATATCAGCAATCAAATGAATCTTGAACTTTGCTAGCAAGGTAAATTTGATGCTTTCTGTGAACAGACATCTTGTTTGACTGGGAAAGATCTTGCATCCAATTTCTTGTCAAATGTGCTGGTTTCTTGCTGTCAAAAAGTGCTGTTCCATTTCTGGTATTTCAGCATCAATCTTTTGCTATTACAAAGCTGGTGCCGTTGGCTGTCAGGCCCGCACAGTCTCAATTGGCAGACTTATCTGTCTTCAGCAGGATTAGACAGAAATATGTCTCCTTCACATGATGCTCCAGCCTTAGGCTGCACCAGCCTCGGGAAACTTGAGTACATTAGCTTCAAAGAAACTCTCTGCAACCTCCTCTGACAGCATACTCTACAAAGTACCCTCCAATCTATTCCTCAAGCTGTTTGCTCTGTGTCTTTTAATATTTACTCTTTGTATTGTATAAATACCTTATCACTTGTCTGTGACAGTTAAGTTTTGTAATAGAAAGTGCTAGACCACTTTTCTTCCAGTTTACCTCTAGTTATGGTTTAAAACACATCAAGACATAATGAAGTTTATCCCAATCAAAAATAAAAAAAAAAAAAAGAGATCCCTATACTTGGAAGCAGAAGATGAACATAAATAGCATCACAAGACAGGGCTTATTAAAGACCTTCCCAAAACTGACACTATGTCCTGATATAAGAACGGTTGTCTTCAGAACAGTGACTATACTCTGTGACTTTATTTGGTAGGAAAAAAAAAAGATATAATGTGACTATCATCTGTGAAGGTCTTGTCATCAGCTTATTTAGGCACCACTTCTATTACTACATTCTCATATTTAAAGAGTAAAACATCACTTCAAAACACAGTTGTCTTCATTAGTCTGTGCACATGCAGTTGTGCTTGTGTATTTATGTATACACACACAAACGTTTTATTTTCTAGGAAATATAGCATTTCACAGAGCAGTCCTTGTTTGCATGTGAAACATTAGGCCATAAACTGTGGTTGTGCTTTTTGGGTTAAGCTGTGGTGTTCCTCAGAAAGCCGGGTGTCACACATTACAGCACTTAGTGTCTGTGTAAGCTACTTGTTATCAGTGAGTGCATTGCTTAAAACCTACTTTTTCTTAATAGTAGCATGGTCTGCCTTGTATTTTATGTCATTTCAAATTATACATAATGCAACAGCAACATGCCCCAGCAGAGCCATGGTAACAAAATGAAGCTGCAAAAGTTGAAGTTGAAAAGCTTGGTATTTAGGTACCACGTGAGGTTTCTTACTGCTGTGGTACACAGGAGGAATGAGATGTGCATTTCACTGAGAGCCTTACTGGGTTTTTTTTTTTTCTCTGACTGCATAGGGCAGCAGGGGTACAGGGAATATGACTGTGCATGCATCGTGAGAACATGATGGCTGGAAATTCCCAATTCTAACAGCATCTGTGTTCACAGTGAAAATCATAGAATCGTACAATCACAGAATCACAGGGGTTGGTCCAACCCCCCTGCCAAAGCAGCTCCCTAGCACATGTCACTCAGATAGGCGTCCAGGTGGGTCTGGAATATCTCCAGAGATGGCGACTCCACCACCTCCCTGGGCAGCCTGTCCCAGGGCTCCCTCACCCTCACTGTGTAAAAGTTCTTCCGCATGTTGGTGTGGAACTCCCTGTGCTCCAACTTGCAGCCATTGCCCCTTGTCCTATCCCCACAGACCACTGAAAAGGGGCTGGCTGATTCCCCCTGCATCCCCTGCTTCAGATAATTATAAACTTTAATTAGGTCCCCCTTAGTCTTCTCAAGGCTGAACAGTCCCAGTTCACTCAGACTTTCCTTATAGGGGAGATGTTCCGGGCCCCTAATCATCTTTGTGGCCCTTCTTTGGACTCTCTCCAGGAGATCCCTGTCCTTTTTATACCAGGGAGCCCAGAACTGGACACAATACTCCAGGTGGGGCCTGACCAGGGCAGAGTAGAGGGGGAGGATCACCTCCTTTGACCTGCTGGCTACACTCCTCCGGATGCACCCCAGGATCCCATTGGCTCTCTCAGCCCCCAGGGCACACTGCTGGCTCATGGCCAACCTGTCATCAACTAGGACCCCTAGGTCCTTCTCCACTGAGCTCTTCTTCAGCAGGTCATCCCCCAGCCTGTGCTGAAATGAACGGTTGTTCCTTCCCAGGTGCCAGACTCTACTCTTGCTTTTGTTGAACCTCATCTGGTTTCTCCCTGCCCAGCTCTCCAGCCTGTCCAGGTCTCTCTGGATGGCAGCGCAGTGTTCCTGCGTGTCAGCCACTCCTCCCAGCTTTGGATCATCGGTGTACTTGGTGTACAGGCAAATGTGAATGGCTGGAATGTGCCTGCCCATTTCTACTCTGAGCATTTTACCTGAGGAAGGGGGGGGAGGAATAGATTCAAATTACAAACCAGCCTAGAAATACATATGGACCTCTGTACAAAACTTTTAAAACATAAAATAGAGATGTTCTGCAGTAGTGTCATAATACACATACACCTTTTTCTCTCTGCTGTACTTGGAACAGGTCACCAAAGGTTTTGCAAAGGTTCCTGTTATGATACATATAGAGAAATATCTATACAAATGATTACTGCAATGTTTTTGAAGCATACTGTATTAGTGGAGGTTTCTGATACTGCATTGGACTTCGTCATCTCTCCACCAGCAGCACAGCTACAAAAAGGAGCCAAGGAGTCTCTTTCAGCTTCAGGACTGTACAGCATACAGTTTTGTGGACAAGAAGGGATTGGTCCTTCTTTCCTGGCTTTTTGTTGCTGTTGTAAAATTCTCTTCAAATAGGGACTCAATATTTGGCTTCCCTGAAATGGTGGTTCTTGTCCTTGAAATATGAAACTTTAGCCCTTGGATAATAATACCCTGATGTATTCAGGATGTGTTGACCTGATCTTTAGCAATAATAATTCTGATGAAAGTTTGGGGGCTTGGTTTGTCTTTTTCTTTTTGGAACAAATACACTTACCTTTTGGGTTAGTAGTGAGCAAGTTTTGTCAAAGATGCATCTACAACCTCTTCTGTACAAAACTACCTCTATGTTGATGAGAGAAGCTTTGTGATTAACCCCTGCCCAGTCAGGTTTTCCTCAGGCTTCGCAGCTAAAAATCTCCATGTGGTTGATATGCTTTACCTTGGTACTGAGTGGGACTTTCTGAACAACCACCAGATCTAGCTGTTTTCAGTTATGCTGGGCTTGATTTGAGAGTAGGTAGCTCACTGCTCTTCTGCTTTCACTACTAAATGAGGAGTCAAAAGGAGGATGTAGCTGTCAGGTTTTAATGCACAAAATACACAAATTGGACTGGGGCTGAGAGCAGCTGCTAAGTTAAAATCTGTGGTGTCAGGAAAATAGTGAACCTAATTGATGGGTAGGAAGATACTGGAAACCTGCCAAGATGAAAGGAACAAAAGATGGAGACGATGGGGGGAAATAGTTCCAATTCAGCTCTTAGTACTAATTCAGAACCAACACATGTCAAAGTTTTAGCCACACTAGCAGAGATAGTGTTTTGGCCTAAAGCTGTTTATAAGCCCTGGCTGTAGTGTTGGAAGATCAATGTATATGGAGGATTTGCCATAGTGTCTGGGTTAGGTGTCTATGATGCATTTTGTATGAGGGTGTGGGTACCCTTGGTGTTTCTGCTGTGTTTTTACAGTATGTGAACTGGATCCTTAATCATTCTGTCTACCTGTCATTAATTGAGGGCCGTACTTTTAAGGTAAGTTTTCTCGTACACAGTAATTAAACCAGTTTTGCTAATGTGTTATGGTTTTGACCCAGCTGGCAGCTCAACATCATGCAGCCACTTGGGAGAGGGAAGAGAATTGGGAGAGCGAAAGTGAGAAAGCCCAGAGGCTGAGATAAAGGCAGTTTAATAAGCAAAGCAAAAGCTGCACACACAAGCAAAGCAAGACAAGGAATTAATTCCCCACTTTCCATGGACAGACAGGTGTTCAGCCATCCCCAGGAAAGCAGGGCTCCATCCCATGTAATGGAAGGCAAATGCCATCACTTGAACACCCACCCCTTCCTTCTTCCCCACCAACTGCATATGCTGAATATGATGCCATGTGGTATGGGATGTCCCTTCTGTCAGTTGGGGTCAGCTCTCCCAGCTGTGTCTCTTCCCAACTTGTTGTGCACCCCCAGACTCCTGGCTGGTGAGGTGGGCAGCAGAAAAGGCCTTGGGTCTGTGTGAGCACTGCTCAGCAATAAGGAAAACATGTCTGTTATGAATGTGATTTTCAGCACAAATCCAAACCACAGCCCGTAGTAGCTGTTATGAAGTGAAATCACTCTATCCCAGCCAAAAACAGCACAGAGGAATATCTCTCCTTTATTCTTTAACTTCTTGTCTCCATGAATAATCTTTTCTTCACTGCTAGTCTGGAGCTTTCTATGTGCTGGATGGCTTGCCATTTCCAGGGTGCACATTAGTCAGTCGGTAGCTGCAAACAGGAGATGAGCCTACCTGCTCTCCCATCTGTGGGAACAGTAATTAGAGTTTGCTTTTTCTATTCAGCCACCTTTTTTTTTTTTCCTGAAACTTGTAGGATCTTAATTATCTCTGAGAAAATTCCTGTCCCCTGCCCTGTGTCAGTTTGATTTGGATAAATTTAAACAGCAGAACTTCTCAGTTATTAAGGTAAAAACAGTGAAACAGATTTTTTACTTTTTACTTTTACTCTTATTTACTTTTACCATTGCAGTCATAGGAATCAAGGCTAAAATGATTATTTGTCTTAGGGTGACACTCACTGATACAGTTACACTAGCCCTAAGCCTAAGGGTTTGTTCATGTACAATTTTTTCCTCCTGTCAAGTATGTGTTTTCATAATATAATGATGGTACAGAAATCAGGTTCTTCCCATAATCAACAGCAGTGATACAGCTGCATATGTTGGCAAGAAGATGGATAGTATGGAGTATAGCTGCTCAAATATTCATTCTCCCCAATTCTGCCAAGTTATTTTTAAAATCTCTTTTAACTTAATGTTATATAAACAAGATGACTCTGGTTTCTTCTTCTACTTCATTTTCCCGAAGGTTGTCAGCAGTGAGATTTGCCTAAATGTCTGATCTGTGCTGTTCTGAAGAGAAGCTGTTGCAATGTTAACTAGACCTTCATTCGTCCTTTCTCATATGTTAACATCGGTAATGTTCTGATTTTGTGACTACAATATAGTTCTCTAGGGAGTAATTTGTCCCAGCTAGACCATCTGAAAACAGGTACTTCATGCTCATTCTCCCTCAGTAATTCAGCTATTTCTTCAGTAATTAATGCCATTTTAATTAAAATTTTATATATACCTCTCTGTATGTACATGGGCATAACCTAAGGGTATCAAAAAATGATGTCCCTCTTTCTTATTGCAACTTTCTTCACAAATGTCCTCAATTATTACAATAGTAAAATAATGAAACTGGAGTTGTACAACTGAAGGGCTCATTCCTGTTTATTGCACATAGAGGTTAGAGTATATGCCTGGGACCACCCATTTATCTCTCCAAATCTCTAAACTGCAGTTAATATCAAATTCTGTACATCTGCTGGTTGGTTTTTTGTTGTGGTTTTTTTTTTTTTTTTTTTAAATCTGCCAGCACTTGCCATTATAAAAGTTTGTACAGACACCCAGGAAAGCCTTGCAGCAAGAAGCATGCCATGTGAAAAATCAACCATTTTTCTCAGCATGAAGTTGGAGCCACACTTTCGGGTTGCAGTTAAGCATTTAAACATGTGCTTAAGTATTTGGATTAGGTTTATAGCTATTGCTTGGCCTTTGCTTTGCATGCCTAAATGAAAAAGGAAAGTTCTATTTTGTTACTGCTTATGATACTTACAGAAGTGTATGATTGATGACAACTTCAACATTCGGCTATGGGAAATTCATTTAATTTGAAACCTCTATAAATTACGGTCAAGGTAGGAGTTTTGAACTGCTCCCCCATACAGAGACAGACACTTGGCTTTTTATGACACTAAAGATAGTCATGTCTTCTCAATAGTAGTGCTACTTCTCGTGCAAGATGGTTGTTGAGCATGTTCTCTTTTTCTGCTTAGGTAACTCAACTTAATAGCACAGAAGGAGGAAAACCTTTGACAGCTGTTACAGAATGTCCATTCATGCTATTGTAGGCTGATAGGAGAAAGTAGTTGGACCTTTGCTAGATCACTAAACTTCAGAAAGTGATTCTGCTCTACAAACCATTTCTGTGCTTTAGAGGGAAAGCAAATTTTTGCGCTGGGGCAAAACTTTCAAGAGATTTGTGGGCTTTGGGTTTATTTTAACCTTTCCCCCATCCTGAAAAGCTCTTTCAATATCTGTCTTGAATCAGAAATTCAAGATAGGTTCTTCCTGGCACACATTTTGTCAGCAGTGAACTTTCTGTAATCGGAGCTTGGAAGTGAAAGCGTGAAGATACACACAGCAGTTTTAAATACAGTGTCTTTGGGGAAAACAAAATATAACTGATGGCTGAAGGTCTGAACCAGCTGCTTTCTGGAGTCCAGGGAGATATAGGATTTGCTGATGCTTCTGTACTTTTATGGTTTTGTCATTTAATTCCCTGTTCAAGACTGTAAATACTTGTAACTGATAGCGACACTATTCTCTCTGCCTCCACTGACTTTGCTCCTAAAGGAAGAACAACTTAATCCTGGGATGTGTCCTTTGTCCTCCCCTTCCCTCTGGCTTGGCAGCTGTGAGAAGTTTTCTTGTCTCTTTTAACACTCAAATTTGTGCTTGGAAAGCATAGGTACTTTCCAGAAGAGCAGCAACCAAAGGCACAGGGCTGGGTGGCCTCAGCACGGGAGGGGAGTAGAGGGGGAGGCTGATCAGTCTGCCCTTGCCCCTACTGCACCACGTTAGCAGGGTCCTCCCCAGTGTGATGGTGCCCTGCAAACACGCTGTGCCCAGGCAGCAGTCAGTCAATGCTGGCTATGCCAGCCTTTATATTTCACAGTCATCACTCCAGGTGAAATAAAGAACTATTTTATTGTGCTGGCAAGAAGGGAAAAGCTGGCATTACCCCGGCTATAGTGGCTGTAAGAAATACAGTCAAGAAATAAAATGTCTTGTTTGAGCCTGCCTGAACAGGGCGAGCCAGTCAGGGATTAGGACTGTCAAGGTGTGTTCTTCCTGGCAGTTCTCCCTTCTATCTTGTCCAGTGTCCCTTCCTTGCCTCCTCAGCACACTTTGCAAGCTTGCAGAGATATGAATGCAGCTTGCAACATCCAACAGTCATACCCTGTCTGGTTGCTCTCTGTCTCCTGGTTTGGACATAGCTCCCCAACAGTTTCTTTTGAATCCAGTTGGTCTTCTGCTCCTGCCTTGGTTTGGTGCTACTGTTTCTTCAGATGCCAGGTCTCTTGTTCAGTCAACGCTGTGCTGTATTTTTTTTTCATATTCCCTCTCCTCAGCTGAGAGGAGAAAGAGTGTCCAAGTGGAAGTCTTCAGGGGGACCTGACCTTGGGACCGATTGTTCTTATACCTGCGTAACAGATCTTATTTGCTATATACTGAAGTATGTTAGCTGCAGACAGAACAGGCACTCTCCCCCTGTGGCCACTGTGACCAGTGCAAGCTGGTATTCCTGTATAAGAAATTAGAAGTTGAAGGTATCCTGAAGGAATTACTTTCAGAATATCCCTTCTTGCAAAATTTTAGAATTGCCCTCCAGCCTGGTCTGATTATCTCTTCAAATGCCTTATCTCATACTCATGGCTGATGCTTCAGTTCTGGTGTAAGCAACTGAATAGCCCTGCAGCCAGTTCTGTGCTGCTGGCACTGTGGGGCCAGGGAGGCAGAAAGAACATTCTTTCCCAATCTTATCAGAAATCCTATCTTGAAGCACCCCACATTTTATTATTGCAAATACCATAGTCCCAAGTGTGATTAGGAATCCTGCACTTCCCATCACACCGCAGCTCTGTACAGATTTAAATTTTTGCTAGCTTTTAACTTTGCTGTTTCTTCCCTTTAGTGAGAGAGTATCACTTATCCCAGTGCTTGAACAGCGCCTGTTTGGCTCTTTCCATGAGGCTTGTGTAACACTGAAGCTCTGGTTTATGCAGTGGCAACGTGGGGAGAGCGATGTTGTTTTAATGCTGCTCTTGTGGACATCCAATTCCCTGGATGCTCTTAGAAATAGTTACTTTCCTATAAAAGCGACGCTGTTGTTGCCATTAACAGACTTCTTGATGTGCCTTGCTCTGAGGGAATTTTTAGTGGCTGTACATGATGTACCTGTGTGCATGCCTGTGCATAGAAATATAGGCACTGAATTTATGGCACGAGCTATTACTGCTTTCCTTTCTAAGTACTTGCAAACGAGACGATGAAAAATTAAAGGCAGCTACAGAGAAGCTGTTGATCCGCTAAAGTAGAATTACTCAATCTGTGTCTAACCAGCTTGATCTGTCCTATCAATACCAAGATGAAAGGATAGTTTGTGCTCTTCTAGTAACTAGCCTTGCAATCACCTTTTTAAAATTCTGTCGTGCTGAATTACATGGCTCTTATCATTTGCAGATCTTTTTTTGAAAGCAGCCTCAGGTTACATGCATATTGGATTACCACACATCAAAGAGATTAAAATAGGTGTGTTATAAAGATAAGGGCTTTTTCTTATTCTACTTGTAAAAAAATCACATTAAAAAGGCCCTTCAGAGAAAACAAAAAGGGACTCAGAGGAACCAAACGAAGAGGCAGCTCAGAGAGAATTGCAAAATGGCTGACAGATTCCTGAGACTATACACTGATGCTTTGTTTCTGGCTTTAATGTGTGTTTTATAGCCTCATGAAGAAGCATAAAGTCAGGCATTAACATGTGAGAATAGAAACTACTTACACATTATTGTTTCATTTTATAGTCTGGTGAAATTATAAAGAAAATCACAGTTACTTTCAGATGCTAATTTTCTCGGGTACTCCTCGCTGACAGGCCCAATGTCAATTCACAGGTGACCAAATCTCTTTCCAAGTGCAACATTTGAATTTATTCAGCAATTTTAGAGGAAGAGTTGATGTGGGGCATTTATTTTTAAAATTTCTTTTATCTTGAGATCTGGAAATTTGAAAGTTACATTTGAGCACATTCTGTATTAGCAATAAAAAGCCCGCAACGTGAGGTTGTGAAGACAGTGTATGTTGCTATTCGTAAGTGTTTCCAAGACCTACCTTTGCACACAGGGATCACAGCCAAATAGGAATTTGTAGTTAAAATGTGAAAGAAGAGTGAATAAAAAGTTTCTGAGAATGACGTGCATAGGTGTCTGTTTGATGCTCTTGTTGACTGAGGGAGCATCCAAGCTCTGAGAAAGGGTCTTGGCCTTCACATCAATAATCCAGTTCTTGAAAGCAGATACATTATCTGATGTTGATCCAAGGAGCTTTGGAGATACAATATTTGGTGGGAAGTTCTCTGGTACTGAGTAACCCAACTTGCAAGATAAACAAAAGCATGAAACAGCGTGAACCGTATCAAATATAACCCAAAAGAGGGTACCTGTGATTCAGGATGTTTCCTGTGCAGTCTGAAAAGCCTCTGGGTTGGGAGGCAGTCAGATTTTATTGAGCTGTAGTTGATTAGCAGCTATTTTTAAAGCACGTATACCTCCAGATGATCCGAAGTGTTTTATTTAGAGAATCATAAGGGATCAAATGTGTTAGTCTAGTGTCATAAACTAACTAGGACTAAAGAAACAGTAGGAAACAGAACGTAGTTAAGATGATAGAAGGTGCTGGGGGTGGGACACTGTGTATATTATTCACCACATCTTGGCAAAGAAATATTTGGATTTATTAATTTATTGCTAGAACTGCACCAGAGTGAGAAGCATATAAACTCTGGTGGTCTTGATCTCACTAGCCTGCCCCAGACAGCATGGGGTGGGAGAGAAGGCATTGTCATTATCCCCCCCGGCAAGGGCCCTGGGGGAAGGAGAAGCTCTGCCCCAACTTAGTCTGCTCAGAATAGAGCGCAGCTTGGGGAGGAGGGAGAGTGTTCTCCAGCTGTTTGTGCATCAGCAAAGTAACTGTCTCTCTGAGAGCAAAGGTGGATTGTCTGGGAGCGTTATGGGGCTCTACCTTGTTAGCACTGCTGGCTTTATGATGGTGTATTGCCTGGTCCTTCCTAGCTCTGCTGTGCATTCTGTTTACAAGTGCATGCTTTGCAACTGAGGCATAGCTGAGTTTTGTACTCTTTTCCTCCTTGTGTGTACCTCTGAGCACATCCTCAAGATTGTAGTCTTATCCTTGTAATTAAAATGACATTCAAATTGCGTTTCAAGACCAAGCACCTTATTGCACTAGTGGTGATTATCTCATAAGAATGCCCAGTCCCAATCATTAAATCCATTGATCTGGGAGCATCGATTGAAGATTAATGTATTGACCAGTCAGCTTTCCTAAAATACCATATATTCCTAACAATGGTTTGTGCCTTCCATGTGTATGCCTGTAGATCCCTAGCAAAGGGAAAACATAGCATCTGACTTTTTAAGCCTGCCACCATCATCTTACAAGCCTACAGATAATACCTCTGGACCAATCTTACAGGGACTGTATTCATGCTAGTTGGCTTCTCTAGAGTGTTTTCTGATGAAGTAACCCCTTCCCAGGGAAGTGGCCAGCCTGTGAGTACAGCTGGTGCTGGACTCTGTGCCATTCTGCAGCTTTGGGATGGGGCCAAGACTTTGGGATTAACAGAGGAACAGCTCACCTGTTTTCCAGGTGATATTTGAGCATGTTATGTGAATTACTTTGCAGCTGCAAGCCAACAGTTAACAAAACCCTAACACTGAAAATACCTCAAGATGTTTGCGTGTAACAGTTTCTTGTAACCTCATCACCTGCAGTGTTCCTAAGATCATTATTTCCAAGTTGTTACATCACAGTACCAGCTTGCTTACTAGGCCTGGTAAATTAACCTTTGCAGCAAAATTTGGCATTAATTCTGACTCTATTTTTGTGAAATAAAATTAATCAGGAGACTGAAAAATCCTCAAATTTGCAGGGCTGCATCAATATTAAAAAAAAAAAAAAAAAAAAAGAGTCAAGTAATGCATACTAAGTAAATAATAGGGTTTCTTTTTCACACTGTTGTTTCTGGGCAATAAGACATCTTAGCCAGTCTAGATGGTTTTTCATGTAAGAAGTCTGTGAAAATGTGAATGTGCTGATTCCGCTCTAAAAATATTGTTAAATTTTATGTGAATACCATACAGTAAGGAGTTTTTGAGGTCTTTTTTCCCATTACTCTGGAATTAGTTACAGTAGTAAGGGAAAGAAAAAAATGTTTATCTTCCTTTACTTGTTAGTGTTGAGGTGGGGAAGCTGACTAGTTCCTACTGACTCCATCACATCATTTCTGAACTTGAAAGAAATTAACATAAAATCTTCTATAAGTGATAGAAACTTTGAATCTACAGTTTGGACTCTGTCTAGAGTGAGGAATGTATTTAAATTTAAAACATAATATTGTTTTTTAATGAGCTTTATTGCTGTATTCTGTAGAGCTTTTGGGTGTGGACTAAGATGACAAGGGACTTCAGGGTTACTAGGAAGCAGTGGACTTCACCTGGACCTCTATTAAGATTTTCCACCCACCAAGCTGAAGTACCTTTTCCTTACAGATATGGTTTGTTGTTTCCTTGTTTTGCCAATGTATCTTTAATTACAAGATTTTAAGGCCTTTCTATCATTTCCTTGACAGCTCATGACATTTAAGCCTTTCAGTCTTCTGCTTGCTCCTGCTGAGTCATAACCCAAAATAATCTGTGTCCAGATGATTATGATGTCTTAATTAAAGAATTTTAATTTCATGTGAGGAATAAGGATCAGATGAATTAATAAAAGCTGGATATCTTTTTTAATGCTAATAGTTTTAAAAATAAATGGCAAAGGAATAGAATCAGAGTATATGTCAGCAGTTTAGTAGCCTCAGTGCAGTGCATCAATAACTTCTGAAGATCTTGTGGCTCTTTCATTTCATATTTAATTAGGCTTTATAATTCTAATAGTAATTTCTTTGAAATAAGTAGATTGATGCATTCAAATATTGGACTTGAGCATTTGGAGTGGAATTCTAGCCTCTTCTGAGGTATCATAAAAATCCTATGGCAGCAGAAAAACTAAATTAATGCTTCAAGAAGAAAATTCACACATTGGTGTCTGGTTCTTCACAGCTACCAGCATTTCTAGCTGAATAAAAGGTGGCTGACTGGTCAGCTTTTGCAAGCTTTCCTCATGCACATGTCGCTTCTCTCCAGTTTGCTGAATGCTCCTGCTAGTGTAGTGGGGGTACAATTCCGAGTTGTGAGCTCTGAAAATCTTACCTAAGAGCACCTGGAGAGATGAAGGCCCAGTGAATGGCAATTCTTCTGCAGTGCACAGAAATATCTCTCCTGGTGGAGTGCCAGTCCAGGGGCTGGCTTTAACCCTGGATTTGTTCCTTCCCACAGCCAGGAACTGGGACTATGTGTAGCTCTCCAGTGGGCTGAGTTTTCTTGTTAGACAAATTCCCTGAATTACATACACATGAGACTGACTGAGAAGCCATGTGTGGCTCAGGAGCCGGAGTTTGCTCTCCCTGGATGTAGTATCTCCTCTACACCACTCTGTCACACCCAGGCATACAGTCACAGATCTCATGTTTATTCACAGCACTGGTGTGATCTTAAGGAAGCCACATTAAGTTATTTAACTGATCAAATAGTAATAATGGTGTCTGTGTAAAAGAATACAGAGAAACACAAATATTGCCACATAAGAACTGATGATGAATACTGTATTTATTACAGTATCCAAATTTTATTCGAAGAGTTTCCAAACAATTTTGGAACCATGAGGTATTAGAAGTAAAATATTACTTTTTTTTTTCTTTCAAGTTTTTCCCCATTTTTTCTGTAATCCAGTCCATGGGAACCTTTCTGAGTTTTTAGTAGCTCTCCATCAAGGCACCATAATTTTCATTATAGATTTTTTTCAATGCAGTTTTTATATCAAAATGGCACTAGAATGCTAGCTCTGCTATTTAGTCTAACGGGTTTTGGAAATGCAATGGCTAGGTAAAGTTCTTAAATAGCTTCAAAATCTACAGTAAAAACCAAGCATATGTCTGGTTCAGCCTCACTGTTAGACTCTTCTCTCTCCTCCTACTCTACAAGAATTCTGAAAACACTGGCAAGTACCTTGCAGTAATTGTTTTTTTGATAATTGCTGGATTGAATTTTTTTTCTTTACCAGACATGTGTAAATGGATGTCATTACTGGTTTCTGTTAAGAGCGGGATAATTATAAAAAGAAAAGCAGGTGTTGCAGTCATGCCTAATGCTGAAAGAATTACAGGTCTGGCAGCAAGGTGGAGGACCTTTGGTTCGATATTGAGCATGCCTGACAGTACAGCTCTGCTTTGATAAATGATTAGGGGTGCTGAAATGTACGTTGCTTAGAGCATCTGTGGTTGAGTAGCATTTTTCAGGACAGTGTACCAAGGGATTAAAGTAAAAGAACAAGTAGGCTTTAATTCCTGTTGCATTCAGGAAAAAAAAAAAAGCAAAACGATGCTCTGATTTTTTTCCATCTTCACTCTTCTCAGATGACTTTTGTCTCTGCCTTTATCCAGCTGAGCTACACATTCTTCTGAATAAATCCTAAATGGCAAGAAAATAAAAGCAAACCCAAACTCTTTATAGCATTAAATTAAGGACAAATTATGAGGATTTTTTTGGTGCATACTATCTCTAGTAGAATTTAGTAAAACCAATTGCACAGTGGAAGTGTGAAAACAATGATTAAGAATTAAATCTTTTGTAGTTCAGATGTCATTAAGTTAAAACTTATTACTGGAGAAACTGGTTCCATCTGATTTACAGACTGGTGATGGTTATCTTCTCAGCCGAGGCAAAAATCTCAGTAGATAAATCTTTAACTGTGTTTTTTGCTTTCCTGTCTGGAAAAGCAAGGCTAAAAGGGTTGGGGTTGTTTTGGGTTTTGGACTTTTGCAAGGGGGCATTGGGAGGGGGGAGCTGAGAAAAAAAAATGTTTATTTACATTTAGGTTTGTTCCTAATAACATTGTTTTAAAAGCCAGATGCAACAACAGAAATGGAATCCTTGAAGAGGTACAAGAGTTTTTGTTAGTGAACATTCATCATTAGCTTGCTTTCAAACTTCAGATCAGTGCTACAGTTACTGAACTAGAAATCCAACTGCATTTTGTTAAACATAAAGTTATAATTCTGACATTAACTGAACAAATGGTGCAAACTGAAATCTTAGCTACAGTTTTGTTTAGGAGAAGAAGGAAGGAAGCACTTCAGCTCCACATAGCATTCCTTAACAGCTAACACAGTTTGGTTCTTCGTTCTGTTAAAAACCATTCCATATTTGCTGCAGCACACAGATGTTCTGTTAGAAAATGTGTTTGGTTTCTCAGTCCTTCTTAAGCTTTTATCATTGGGCTTCACTTGTCACCAGAATTTTCTGGTATGAAATGATTGTGAAGTTACATGCTTTCCTTGAAAGGCAATAAATTTTAAGCATGAGTGCTGCTCAGACATTGCCAGTCATGTAAGACTTGACCTGATGTCCACTGAGTACAAGGAGTTTGTTTGTGATGGCTTCAGTGGCTGTCACATAGTTCATGCTTTTCAGTCTTCATTTACTGTGTGATTAGTGTAATATTTTGAAACCTTTCTAAATAGTAAGCTCTTCAGTGAGATAAATAATGGATCAGAACCTTTATTCCCTGAATTTTTTAAAGGAAGGGGAAAAGTGTTACAGGGATATTAGAAGAAAATTTAAAGTCCAGTAAGTTGCAGCCAGCATTTTGTTACCTGGAATGCCAAGGAAAGCGGGAGCAGAAAAGCAGACAGGGAGAGTCAGACAGATTGAAGATGGCCTGAGGAACTGCTAGTAGCTGTTCTAGTTGTTCCAAAAGGCAAAGACAGGAGATCAGTCAAATAAACAAAATGCACCTCTACAGCTCCTAAGCAGGAAGTAACCAAAGTGTGTTAACTAGAAGAGTTAAAGTTTTTAATGTTAATAGCAATTTCAATTAAAATCAGGCAGTCATCAAAATCAAATGAAGATAGGACTTCCAATTTCCGTTCCTGTAGAGAGATGTTTTGAGATCAGAAGTATATACACCACGTGTAACCATGGGAATGGTGTGAGATGAGCCTGGTTACGTTGTCTGGATGCTCCTCCTTTCTGTTCATTCCTTACAAGCCATGATGTGTGGCAGCAGATTGGTAGTTACGTAAGGGAAGTGTGGTACCTATTGTTGGTAAGAGCACGCACCAGAAAGCAGCAGCTGGGTGATGTTTCCCTTGAAGGCTCCGCTGCCAAAGTCTTCCAGGGCACTGACCTGTGCATGCTTACCCATACTTGTGTAAATTAGGCATTTGCTTGTCCTCTAGTAATGGGAGTTCCAGTATCTCTAATGGATGAAAAGGGTTTTAAAAGCCCTTCAGAACTGCAATGCCATTTGAAAAAGTCTGTGATTTTTTAAGAAGAAGGTGCTAATACCTTAGTGGAAAAACTATATATGCATTTTGAATTTGTAGAATGAGGTGAGTGTGAGCAATTGTCTAGCACTGAAAAATGAAGATCACAAAGATCACAGGGTGACAAATAGTATTTTCCACAGAATAGTCTCTCTGCTGTTACCCCTGCAGGTATCAGTAAGTAACAAGTAAAAGACATAGGATCGTGGCCCAGGCCTGTAGAGTGTTGCAGAGAATTGAGAGAGTAAGAGGACAAGTAAAAAAGTCACTTTCTGTATTCCTTACTTTTTGTCACTTAGATGGGGGGTGAGGGGAGGGGGGGGGCAGTTCCAAACCTGATGTTCAGAGGTATGCAGATGTCTACGTGATGAATTAGTGAACTACTCAAAATGCTATCTTTTCTCTGTATCAGCAGAGTTGGGTGTTCCTGAGGCAGGAGGAATGTTGACTGCTTTGGTCTATGAAAACATGGGAGACTATTCTGGTTGTGCATGATCCATCACGAATTCATTATCCACCAGAGACAGTGAACATTTGTTCATGCATAACTATACAAGCCATTTAATAACACTTGACCTAATGAACTTTAAAATCTTCTGAAAATATAGATGAGTAAGCAGGGGACAGGCTTTATATGTCCCCAGATTCTCACTACTGTAGCATGTGTACAGCCCATAGTCTTTAATGTAAAACTCCCACAACTTTTTATTGGCTGCAAAGGAGGTGATTTTTATCTCTATAAGATAGACTGTATCCTGCCAGACTTTTAAATCAGGATATGATGGGTCAGAACACAGGTTTACCCAGGAACACATCTAATGTTAAGAAAGGTCATTGGGTCCGCACATGGTCCTTGGTGAAGATTTAATTCATTTTTTTATTGGACAGAGGATTTAAGAGCAAACAAACACTCTGTCCAGCACTCCCTCTCCTCCTGCAATGTGCTACTGAAGGCTGTTGGACTTTGTCCCAAAGTACTGGGCATAACTTTCCTTGCGGCAGCTGAATTGGGGTGATAGGCTCTCCCTCTAGTAAAGTGTGATGTTTGGAAAACCCCAGGGAGTGATAAGCGGCGGTCTTGGTGTTCCAATTGTTTATAGTTCAGTCTAACTAAATGAGTACAAAAGGTGTTTTCACAGACATCAAAAGAAAACAATAGTGTGCAAGGGAAAGGTATTGATAGTATGACTCGTTAGGTCTGGAATGCAACAAATGAGCTATGATGTGAGAAGTGCAAATCTGTGCATTTACCTAAAACCAAGAATTTCAGTAATAAGCCAGGAACTCTTCAGCTGAGGAGGCCAGAGGAGCAGAAGGGCCTTGGAGCATTAATTATTTAGAGGTTGGTTAGGAGCCAGTTGCAAGATGCAGCTGTGAAAAGCATAGATGTGTCTGCTGGAATTTCTTCAGCTAAGGTAAAGCCAAAACTCATCTAGAACACCGATCTAGTTAAGCATGTTTGAAAGGTGTTGGAACAGATGAAGCAGAGAAGTTTTGAGATGGATGCAAACAAAGGTCTGGAAACCCCCTGATGGACCTTGGAAAGAACAGAAGGAAAAAAGGTCTTTACTGGGTTATAAATCTACCCTGGAGGATTTGCTCAAGCAACAGCACGGTAACTGGCCACAGGAACAGTGTTGCTGGGATTGCAGTGTGGAGTTTTGTTTCCAAGTAGTTCTTCTGCTCTTTGGTCTTAGATAGTCTTATTCCTTTTGGGGATATTCTGTCAAAACAAGAGCTGGGCCTGGGTGATCAAACAGGAAGAATAAAAACAGGGAGTAGAAAATACTTCAGAAAAAAACCCAAAACAACAAACCCCCAGCAAAGCCTAAACCAGTGTCAATGGTATACACATACAACAATATATAAAGTTATGTACACACTCCAACAGTATGAATAAATGCTGTCTGAAAATCTGCATTTCCAGAACCCATGAACTAATATGTCTGTGAGTGGAATGGGGATCACATAAAATTATATGCTGTAGTAGGAGCATGTACTAAAATGTCCTTTAGGTCATGTAGACACAAAGTGTCTGGAAGAATTTGGAAGTTCATATCACACACATGAATAGTGTCTGCTGTTTTCTATAATGGAAATTCAATCCTTCCCATAAGCAGTACATGAAACACCCTGCAACAGGCACACTTCGATTTTGAAACAATGCTGTGGTAAAACATGTGCTAAATGGTAATTTCATGCATTTGGTAATTAACTATTGTTTTTGTTGGGCTGTCAAAAATCTAAAAATGTCCTATTTTATGGTTGGGTTCAGTAAGGCACCCAAACTGATGATGTTTGGGCACCAGCAGATAAAAATAGATCACTGATTTGCTCAGTTATTAAATTGCATGGATTATACACTAGAGTAGGCATAAAGATTATAAAGATTTGCAAATTATTGATCAAGAAAATGTCTGTTGCCTTCAGAATCAAATGCAATAATGCATACAGATACTCTTCAGTGCGACCAAGAATCTCAAAGATGTTGAAAGCACACTTTTCTATAAAGCATAAAGTACTTGGGACAGGGACCTTTTCCCCCTCATACTTTCCTTCCATTCTTCGAACAACTAAGATCTGAAATTTAATTTTTAGAGCAGTGGAAATCTATCATAGCTGTCAAACTCTATAGGACATTTAATCAGATAACTTTTGCAATCCTATTACAAGTTAACCTATGCCTGATGCTGTATTTCCTCTTTGAGTGAGAAATAGAAAATGTCCATGTGGGATGACATGCACAAGGAGAGCTTCAATCAACAGTCTTATAGCACTATTTTCAACATTCAGGAGTCTTTTACATTAACACCTAATTATGGAAAACTGTGATATCACCAAGAATCTCTTTGTCTTGAGTAGATTAGCAGTAGAAGCTGAAGTTCTCTCTGAAGGAGGCAATAGCAGCAAATAATGTAAAATATCTCTATCTGAAAACCTCTGAGCTGGTGTACCTTGCTGTTTTTTGTTGTTACCCTGTTGTTGAGCCTTTTCAGGAGAGGAATGTTAGAGTTAGGGATACTAGAGAGAATTACATGTTCCCATTTTCTGGGAAGAAGAATTATTTTAGTGCACTTGTGGAGGCACCCTGCACTAGAGACCATAAGTGGTGGTTCCTCCACCTACCCAGTGGTGAGGTCAGCTGGGTGACTAGGCGCATTCAAGCACTGTCCCCCACAATCTGGACAATGACTGCTGATAGCAGCAGCAGGAGCTTGATGTTGATTTTATGTTGTTCTGGTTTGTTTGGATACCTAAGAGGCTTGCTTGATGTATTTGCCTATCCAGAAGCTTTTCCCACCAGATGTTGCTGCCCCATTGTAGTGTGTATGCAGCACTGGGAAAGATGTTGAGGTGTTTTCAATCCTTTCAACAAGCTGGCTTGAGCTTTTTCATTCAACCTACAAGAAGTTATGCATTACACCTGACATGACTAGTTCCTTGCAGTCTGAATAAGACTTCAACTGTGCTATTGGCATGCAGAAAGAAATGCTCATAATAGAGCAGGTAGTTCCTATCCCCTTCTTTTGAGATAAGGGGATTTTTTTCACTTGAACAAGAGATTTGGCGTATTTTGAGGGCTTATTTTTTAAATGTGTAACACAATTACCATTGGGCAACCTAGGTCAAGGTTCACTGTTTCTGTTATAAAAGCTTTTCTGTTATAACAGCTTTCCTGTTATGACTAAACATTCTCTTCCACATGAGAAAGGCCTGTGTCTCCCTCCCCACTGGACAGGTTATCTCGTGTTTCACATAAGTGAAACACTGTGCCAAGCCAGTTGCTGTGAAGCAAACACCTCTTCAAGTCATTCTGTATGAGTTTTCCTTAAAGAGGAAGCCCAAAAGAAAATGTTCTTTCTTTTCCTTCAAATTTTACCTACCTAACCATCAAGTATCTGACTCTGTTCATTTCTCTGTTTTCTGTAGTGCAAAACAGTGACTCTTATCTGTGAACCCGTGTGCTCTGGGGGTATGGGTGGTTTTGATGTCTTTCCCTCTCCATCTCTCTCTTTAATAAAAGAGCTTTTGTTTTATTTATGTGTATATATTTGGAGGCATCTTCAAAGTGTCATATCATAGGTAAAATTATAATCATGTTATTGATATATTAAGGCTTAATGTGTTAAGTGTGTGTAAATCTAAATTTGTGGCTTATTTTCATAATCAGTCTTGACTTCTTTTCTGGTGACCGTCATTTTCTTGGACTAGCCTTGGAAGGAGGGACAAAGTTTTTTTCAAGCAGTTTGTTTTCTGAAAAGTATGTCAGAATTACTGAATATAAAGCAAATATTTATATAACTGATTGTAAAATGCCCAGTAATGCTGAATATTGTAATGTCGTCTTGTTTGCATACATTTTATTTTTATTACCTTAGTATCTTTCTATTGTTGGCATTCTTTATCTACACTCTATTTTTAATACTCTCTATTTTTAGTTAAATTAGAATATTCTCAGTGAAGGCCAAATTATTTTGAGGCTAGAGTCTCTGTCAATGGTGACTTTTTATTTCTTCTTTTCTCTTTTCCTAGATCCTTTTGAACAGTGCGTTTGAAATTACCCTCTCTAGTTTTGGCACAATAAATTATGAGAGTTCAGATTACCTAAGGTCAAAAACCTTTTTCCAGAAGGACTTGCATGCTAAATGTATTAAAAAACGTGTTGTAACTCTTAAAAGGCAAAGTGATGAATAAGTTATCAAAGGAACTTATAACAAGAATGGAAGTAATATATATCCCACAGGAAGCTATTATGAGCCCATTAATACCACAAGCCAAAGTTTTACTTACTGAATATAATCTAAATTGCATTGAACTCACAAACTATCAAGGGAAACGCTCAGTTCCTGTGGTCTTATGGTTGATTCATTCCTTTGATTTCTCCAAATATCTTTCTTCCTCCCCTCTTTGTTTACATGAACAGTTTGATTTCCATTACGTAAGCTGTGATGATTTGGAAAGTCATTGTTCATAACAGGGTAATGTTCCTTGATGCCTATGAATAATAGAGAAATTTCACTTCATGGTCCACATGTGATGTTCCCAATCTTAAGGAACTGAGACTTGAGCCATACCGTGCTCCATGTTCAATGCTCTTAGGTGCTCTGAGCATATTGGGTTTTGGGTGCACCCTTTGCAAAAGGCTGGGAGTAGAATGGCCAGCACAGCACTGAAGGAGTTGCTCAGCTTGCCTGGAACTGGTAGCTCTCAAGTTGAAGGCCTGTTTGGGCAATCTGGGAAAACATGGGCAAAGATACCTCATGACTAACCTCACCTATGTATGAGAAAGAAGAGGTGGTTAAAGGAGTGGTTCCTTTGTTGTGCAAACCACCCATGATGAATACTGAGGGTGCTACAGTGAATGTCTGTGTGCAGGGAGAAGAAGATGGCTGTTCCAGGTGTCCAGGGGTTGTTGTACCTCCTCCACGTGTCTGCACACCTCTATAAAAGTGCTTCATGAGGGAGCATCGGTCTGTGTGCCAGCTGGAGGGGCTGCGGGAGCTGCTGCTCATACCTCACTCCTGGACATGACCAGGCCAGCGGCTGCAGTCAGACAGAATCACTGTCCTTTACACAGGCTCCCCTCTTGAGAACCTGCATATCCAAAGCCTCTCATGGGGCAGCTGTGGTCTTCACCTGCTTGGCAAGTCAGAGGTGCCTGGACAGGAATGGCTGGTGGTGGTTGTGCTGGATGGCACAGCTTGCTGCAGCCCTCATCCCACCTGTACTATGCCACCTGTGACCCAGCAGTCAGTAATGCAACCTCATCACTTGTCCTGTGCTGACACCTCATCTGTCAGCCACTGGGACATCTAGCTGGTGGTGACTGTTGTCTGACATCCTCTCCCTGCAGCTAGGTGAAGCCATGACTAAGTATGACTCCCCTTCTGCTCTTTCCTTTTACTTCACCCTTGCTTCTGGGAGATGATGGCAAGCAGCTGTTTCCTCATCAGCTGTCTCATGGGAGCCACGTTCTGTGGCTCCAGGTGATTTTATGGTACAAGGCTCTTTTGTCCTTTTTGGCAGAAAAGTTAGCTCATCCTCATAAATTAAATTAATGCTTCCTAAGAATAGATATTGTGCTACAGTTAACTATTCCCAGCATTGATTTAAGCTGGAAAGAGTTAACCCGATTTCTTCCCACAAAACCACAAAAAGGCATATTGTTTAAAGAGAGGATTTGGCACTTTTTCTGCTTGGGAGAGTGAGACCTAGTTCTGGTATATTTAAGGAAAATGTCTAGGTCAAAGAAAAAATAGTTTCCTTTGGACTAAACTGCCTCCAGAAGGCAGCAGAACAGGGTCAGGGCTGCAGACCTGTGCTTCCCACCCCAGGTAGTTAAAGTTTCTGGCACTTTGCACATCTGTGTCTTTAAACCCCATCTCTCTTATTGTTTGCACACAGGATTTTTTACCTTAATTAGGTAAGTTAACTGTATCAAAATTCCTCATGGCACATAAAATGTATTGTTTAAAATATTTTTTTATTTCTATATTGCCCTTACTATTGCTAAGCAGCAAGAGGACCTCCACTGCAAAGTGTACCAGTTACTGAAAGTGGCAAGGGAAGGGGTTGACAGGGAATGTCACCAAGTTCAGCAGTCCCCATGTGACCACTACCAAATATCCTTCACTCTCTGATTTTCTTTCAAATGACAATGAGCATGGGCTAAATATGAAGCAAAGAAATTTGATCCTTTGTGCTGGAGCCAGGCAAACTCCCAGCACCTAGGGGGAATCTTGAGGCAGTAGAAGATGACCCCAGAATTGTGTCTTGTCATAGTGGGGAGGCAAGTCTATGCCAGTTCTGGTCAATGAGGGGAACCTTTGCACTTGTTTTGGGTTTTTTTTTATCATACAGGGACTATATATAGGTCGTATATTTTATGCTACTAGTTCCCTAACGGGCCCCATTAAAAATGTTTATTAGTGTCTCAATTATATTTTGGTAGGCCATTAACCCCCCTTCCCCTTTCATGCTCACCAAATTAAAATGTTATCTTAAGATACATAGGGGAAAAAAATATTAAATAGGATGAACTCTCAGACAATCCCCCCAGAGCAAAGCTGGGTGTTGAGATGGTTTTGTAACAATTAGCTTCTCTCAGACAAAAGCTTTTGAAGGATTCTGCTTCTTTATTTATCCTTTCTGTTCTGCGTTTTTAGAGTGGTGCATTCAACAATCAATCGTACAGTACATACCAAATAGCCCAGCAGCCCTAGAAGGTACTTATTATGTATGCCCTTCACATTTTTGGCAGCTTCAGTTCTGTGACTCATTTTATCATGAGCTTCCACTTTGATGGCCTTTAAACTATCTATCCATAGCTGTTAAAACGACTGCAAAGTTTGAAATCCTTCCTTGGCACAACTTAATTCTATAACCCAATTAAATCAGATGGTGTGAGTGGTTTCTTGAGCATTCTTGCTTGTATTCCTTACTGCTCTATCTTCAGCTTTTCAAGTAAAGTTTGAGGAAACCTAAAGTTTCTCTCTCCCTTGTTATCATGGAATGCAGCTAAAACCTCTTTGTCATGAAAATATATTTGATGAGCAGTTAATGGGTACAAAGATTTAAATAGATTGTTTAATTTGTCCATGACACACTTGAAATGTATTTTTGGAATATGCATCAGATTCTTATGAGTGTGGCTAGATTAGATTAACAAACCCTGCTGGGTCAGGTACTGAAATGCCTGCATATCCTTGCTGTTGCTTTCCAGGGAGAGCTCTTTCCATGTACCTTGCGTGTCCTTTTTGGTTGCTCTGTGTGTGTAGGATGAGAAAGTGTTCCGGTGAGCCTCTCAGTATTGTTGTAACAGGAGGAGTTGTGCATCTCTCTAGCTTGCATTAAATGGTCATGCTGAACAGTATGACCATCTGTCTGTGCTTTAAGTGCATCCTAATCCCATTTCTCGTTCGATTCCTATGCTACTGCCCGCTGTTGGAAACAGAACAGCAGGTCTGCCCACGTATGACAGTTCTGCATTTCAGTTTCAGATACCAAGCCATATGATCCTAAGGCGCTGTAATTGTTTATGTATTTTGTTATATCTAGGCAAATGTGTGAGCAGGTTCACTTCTGAGGTTCATTTCAGGGCAAGGAGCAACTTTTGTTCCTGCCCAGTAATGTGCTGCCCTGTTTCCTGTCTGCTTGAAGCGCATCCAAGCTGACGTGTTTTGGAAGATTCTTGACAGTTCTCATGAAGATATAAGGATATTACAGTGTTAGATGTCTGTCTAGGGCCATATCATGCTATGCTTCTCTTTGTGTTACATGTAACAACTAAAACTTTACAATTATGAGCTTTAGTCCTTTTCCTTTAAAGAAGAATGTGTATGAGGTGCTATATGGTGACATTGTTCTCATGGTTAACTGAAGGGGGAGAGGGTTGTCAGCAGCAATAAAGAGCCAAAAGTGTTCTTTACTAGAAAACCTGCACTAACAGCAGATCCCCCCCCGTTGTAGGTGTAACTAGTTAAAATTTGGTTGTATACTAATCCACGTTGGTAGCTACGGGAAGTTGGATTTTATAACTTCCAGCTTTCATGTTACAAAACTGGTTCATTCAGTGTTTGAATGCCACAGTAGGAGAAACAACTTGACACATTTTAAGAACTTTACTATGTTTGGATAGCTTCATGCAACACATATTTCAATACGAAGAAGAGAATGTTGCATGCATTTTTGGTGGTTCAACTAACTTTTACAGTACATCAAGCCAAGTTTGGCTTCGGCTCTTTTGGGTTTTTTTCCCCCCTAGATAAGAGAAAAGCAGTGGTATCAGGCTGACTGACACCAGGTAAAAAAAGGAGCTAGTACAAGAATCAAAGTGTAATTATTAATAATCCCAGGTTTGTCTGTGTTTAATTGGGGCACAGCTTTTTCTTCAATCTTTATCGCTGGGGAAAATTATTGAGGGAATAGTTGTCTTCCTTGATTGTGTTTGGGTATCACATCAAATTTGAACTCTTTTTTCATGAATTACGATGTATTTCTCTGTTCATCCAGCAGCTCAGGAGCTGGGGAGTTTTTAATTGACAATATAGGACACAATTACAGTACTAAAGAGAGATTTGAGGGATGTCTCCCTTCATTAGTATTTTCTAATAGTTCAGTTTTAAATGTGTAACACTTATTTGAAGAGCTGCTAATGAAATACAAGTCTGGAGGCCAGATTGTGACCTTACTCTCCCACTGAGTTCATGACATTCAGAAGCATCAGGATGGGTTTGTATTGCTGCATTTCCAGTTTTGAATTTCTATCAGAGAAGCTATTTATAAGTTAACCCGCTTTCTGTAACAAAACAGAACTTTTATGAAACAGAAACTGCTTCATACTAAAACGTTTTTTTTTATGTAAAATCAAGTTAAAATTATTTATTGCCAGACTTCTTTATTAAGGGATGACTAAGAATATTTGGGATAACAGAGAATGTACCTGTGCCGCGAGTTTTAAATATATATTTTATAATTAGAAACAGGGAAGCACGGAAGAGGTAAAATGCTGGTTATTTAAAAATGATCACGTACTCTTTGAAACCTGTGCACACTTAGGATTTTCAAATAGAAAGGGTTTGTGGAGTTTTGTTTTCTCATTAATGCACAGGGTATTTATGTGTATTCTGCCACATAGCATTAACGGGGCTACCCAGATAAATCTCCTATTGCGTTGGGGGGATCTTATAGAGTATAAACCACCAATGGCATTTCTGCACAAGTGGAAATGCAAAAATGGCTCTTTACAGGCCTGAACGTTTTAAGAGAGAATGCTGCATTAGGTGTTTATGGTGCATAGCCAGTAACACAATTTAAGGTACAGATCTCTCATTATCCAAAGAAGCAGTGACATGTAGTAATTTGTACTATTGTTATTCCAAGAGTAAGGAAATATTAAATATGCAAGAAATCAACACTAGTCAATTATGAAATTATCTAGATGCAAATTAACACAGTATGCACTTATTAAATTTTAAGGCCAAGCACATAAATTCTCCGGGTGAATGAAATGAAGCAATTTTATTGTCTTCTTAAGGCTGACACAAACCATTGGAAACAGAAATCTTGTCCTTGGTCATACTTTGTGCAAATAAATGTATAAAATATCATCTCCTAGAAAGTATGAGTAACATAGTCCAGTGATTGATAGGATGATGAATGTAAAGATATCAAAGAACAGTTTAACTAACTGAAACAAGTAAACTTACTGCAAGAGATAGTGGAAAAATACAATTTGGGTCATTGTGTTTCTAATGAGTTTCTAATGTTCCATGTAACACTTGTGTAAAATGAGACTTGTAAGTCTAGCAAGTGCCTATACCTAATCCAAACTCTTAGGTGTCATATCCTTTGCCTTAGGTGTCATATCCTTTGCCATGCTGAGGACCCTCCCATTTCCCAATACCTAGCATGCCTTCCACTCCCAGAACTGTGACCTCTGAAATAAGTTGTTGTGGTAGTGTTAGTTTTCCAGGGTCTCTGTGTCATGATCCTTTCCCTTGTTTCTTTTGCTGTTGTTTTCATGGTCTTGTGCCTGCAAGACCTAATACTGCTTTTACAGCAGTTTCTCATGGGAAGCAGTTGCTGCTTCTGTGAAAATCATCCCTTGTTTCTCTGCCTTTTCTTACTCATTATTTTGAGCATTTGTTTGGAGTAGAGAAGGAACAATAATTGGTGCAGAATACAGAAAATAATAGGTATTTCATATTTGTTCAGTATTACCTTAACAGTGCTACTTGTGTCACCACACACAGTGAGGATGCTTTAGTCCCACTAAAAGGATCATAAATACCACCTACCAACATGAACTTTGAGAGGATCCTCACAAAAAGTGTGTAGTCCTGGGGGGAGAAATCATGGTTGTGTTTATATCACCACTCTGCTGTGGAGTAGCCTGAGGAAGATAGTGTCCAGGGAGTTCATCACTGCTCTTCTCTGCTCATCACTGGGGAGAGTTTCTCCCCTGCTCACGCAGTCTCTCTCTCGCTTCCCTCCTCTCCTCCATTTGTACTCTAGGTAACTTTGAACCCTTTGAACTTTGAATGTATGCCATGAGCTATGGACTCTGCTGTGCTTCTGTCTCAGCATCTTTCACACTATGTTGTTTTCCCTACGTTTGTGAGAACAAAGTAAGAAATAGAGAACTACTTTTTATGGAAGCTCAGCCGAAGTTCAGGACCTCCTGTCTTGTGTATGCCTGGACACATGATGAGTACATTTACCTGATGCTCTGCATTACTATGCAAAAGTACATGAGAAGCATTTTTACTACAGTCTTGCTTGGGTATTTGAGTTTTGCAGCCATGCTGCTGTTGAGGTCATGGCCTGGGGAAAGCTCTGCACTTAGACAGCCGCATGCCTTCTGGTACCCAGAGTAACCTGGGTTACTCCACTTTGAACTGGAGTGTGGACATTAACAGTAGTGATCAGGAGTTCCTCTTCGTAGGGTCCATTGGTTTGAATAAAAATTGTGAGTGTTCCACATGGAATGTTATTCCAAAGCATACAAATGGCAAAGTAAGAACCCAGCTCTCAAATCCCATACCTATGTTCAGCCTACTGGTCTACAATGCTTCAACTTAATTGTGCTCCAGGACTTTGCATCCAGCCAGATTTACGTAGTATTCTGTGCTTGGGAACTTTTCATCCTGTTGCATAGAAACCTATTTACAAAGAAGTTCAGATGTTGCTACATGAGCTTTAGCACAATCAATCTGATAGATGTTTGGTTGGAGTTGATTTACTAGTTTAGCTAAAATGAATATACATTTTTTCCCCAGCTTTATTAAAAGTACATGATGCAGGGCCACTAGTTATCCTACAGCGAAATGCCTGTCAGTTTGATCACTCTGATTTGGGGTTCTCTTATCCTAATTCCAGATTTCTGTGTGCCTTCAAAATACATTTAGAGCTAAATATAGAACAGGGTCATGATCAGGTTTTGCTAGTCTTTAACAACATTTTCTAAAAGGTTTTTCAGAAGTCTGGAATGGTCAGATGTAGCTCGATAATTCTGCTTTTTCTCCGAGATTAATAAAACTAGTTCTTTAAAAAATCTGACGCAATCTAATCTTTTGATGTCCCTTAACTCCAAAGAAAATGGAATCTTTCCAGAGGGAGGTCCAAAGAAACTCCAGAAAGAATTTGGAAGGGCTTTGAAAATAATAACCAGCTGGTTGTGAAGCAGCAGGCTTCTACTACAGACAGTGCTTTGAAACTAATAATAGCATGGAAAGAATGGCTGGCTAGCTTATGCTTTCAGAATATCTGTCTGAGTATATCTCCTTTATCCAGTGCCTAAGTATTTCAGCTCGGAGACCACCAGCATAAATCATCCTATTTAGGAATGCAAGGTGTACATGCATACCTTGTAACATGCTCTTCACACTAAATCATCCTAACTACCACAGTTTTAGCTGACTGGCTTCTGACACATAGTATATATGAACATTGTATTCTTGTTATTCTCTTTTCTCTAAAAGATGGAAAACTATATAGTTTATAAAAGGACAGTTTCATTGAGTTTGCTTATAAAATTATATGTTTTACTTTGAATGTCTACTCTGGTAGCACTTGGGTTGAGGCAGGACACAGACATATGGGAAGGCTTATTTAAGACCTCAAAGCTTTATATTGATGCTGAATATTTCAGTCTTTGATGCATTACCCATGCGAAACATGTTACTGCAAAATGCTATTTCACAGACTGGCTCTTCCAACCTCAGAGAGATTTGACCATGTAATATTAACACTGTGGAGACAGAGGTCTGTCCTGAAATAGGTCAGAAGTCTGTATGATGCAGACATTATTAGGTCTTAACTGTCCCATAAAGAACATTGATAAATATTCCAGAAGGGTGGAACTGCACCCATTTTTAATTGGTCCTACTTAATACAAAACTAGCTGAGTTTCTTTGCGCAGTACTCAGCTGGATCACCTGGCCCAGGATACCTGTAATATTCGGCATGTTACCAGAATCTAACCAGGGTCCCACCAGAAGACAACAGGAGGGGATAAGAGACAATCTATTACAAGTGTAAAACCATTACAGTGTTATGTTATACAAGTGCTTTGAATGACAGGCACTGTGCTTATAAACAGGTGCCAGAAGTCTCGGCTTCAACATCTCGGCTCTTCTACTGTATAAACAGTGCCACAAGTCACACTCCAGGTACAAAATCTAAGATTTTCTGTTCTTTGCAGGAATATAAATTGGAAGAGCTGCTAAGCCAAGCGCTTGAAAACTAAGCAGGTATTTTGATAAATTGAAGCCATGAGGAGAAAAGGTTTCCTGATGTGACTGCTCAACATGGAGAAATTGTGAGCAGACTAGCACAGATTGTAAAATGCTTTGAAATAAGCAACTGAATAATAAGTGGATAAGGAACTAAAGAGATGCAAGGGAAGAAAAAATGAGAATGAGCAACTGAATAATAAGTAAGGCATGGAAGAGACCTAAAGAAAAAAAAAGTGAACACAGGGAAAAAGAGAGGAGTTTGTAAACTAGGGAGCATGGAAATAGGAGCAAGATCTCATTTCTCACAGAACTAGAGGGCACCAGACTTAAAAAACCCTTCTGGCATCATTTCTATGATTCTATGATTCTATTTCAAACTAAGGTGCCCAGAATACGATACCTAAACCTAAATATCAGTGGTCACAAGCAGCACAGGTCTTGCTGGTCCACGTAAATGCAGCGCTGCAGACACCCACCCATGTAGTGTCAGAGGCTGTGAATTGAGATATGGGATACTTGCACTATTTATTGCAATGCTTAACTGCTCTGCTTTATTCATCCAGCTGGAACCAATGGGTCCTCTGCTGCAATACAGTAGCAGGCATAATAAAAGTTCTCTACCCTGTCCCATTGATTTTATATGTAATTAAGATCCTGGTTTTTGAAATATGTATGGTTTTGTGTGTGTGTGTGTTCATAGCTTACTGGTTTTCTCTGCAACTGAGTTACATTTTATTTTTGTTTTCTATTACTCAGAGAAAAGAAGGCAGCAAATGTTAAAATTTTTGTGATACAAAGAGACTGATGTTTTAGGTGGGGCAGACATTATGCTTGTGTTAATACGTTGCTTGTACTTCTGAACTCTGGAATTTCCACTTCTGGATTTTTCTATCCTTTCCAAACAGCTTCCAGGTTTGCCTTGTATCAGGGAATATTGTGTCATACGAAATGACAAGCGTTGATTTCTCCAGCCAATTACTTGAAGTTTCAAATGCTTTAAAGCTGATCAGGGAAAACAGTGTTTCTTGTACATAAAAGACTCAGAAATTTGCTGGACTTCCATGAAAACTGATGTGTTCCAGACGTGTTGCAGACAGACTCAACGGGAGCTCAGGGCATCAGCCACTGTTCACAGGTCTTATGGTGTCTTCCCTCTTGCTCATGTCATGGAATCAGCTCTGCTTAATCTCGGTTCAGCTTTGTACCTGATGTGGCATGACCCATAGAGAGGGAGCTGCAGATACACACACAGTTCTGTAACTAGAGGTTCTGGGGTGATTTTAGCAAACAGATAGAGCCATATGTTTGAAAGGAAATGTATGTAATGCAGTTTGACCACTTATGTTCCAAGTCATCAGGTTTTGCTTGCACACAGAGATTCCTTTGTTAAGTTTAAAAGGCCTCCTACTGCCAAATGCTTTATCCTTTTTTGTGACAGACAAAATAGTCAGAGCTGACTTTTACAGTATGATTGTGTAAATACAAGTGTCGTGGACAGAGAGATAAGAGGGATGTGCTTCACTTGAGAGAGGCAACAATATGTGTGTTGATATAAAACAAAGGGTGGAACGGTGTTTGGTAATAAACGTGACAGTGATTAAGGTTTGATGATAAGGTAATCTTCATTATTTATTTCCTGCATAGAGAACAGAGTCAGATGAAGCTGTCAGGGAGACTGTCCCGTTGAGTCACGAGGTTCAGAAAGGACCTCCTTGCTTTCTAAATGCCTTCTTAGAGAGGAGCCTAGGTGTGGCTACATCCAGTCTTAGTCTCGGACCTGGTCAACAGTTTATGTTTAGTGTACTTATTCCCAGTTCACTTACTGAGGGTCTGTTGTGGATTTGTTGCAGCAAGGTTTCTCTCAACCTTGAGGAGTAATCTTGAAAGGCATCCCTTTCAAAGGGAGATCCTGACGTACAGCCCACTGGCATTTCAGGAGAGCTCAAAGAGCTCTTAGGCTGCTCAGTATTTATGGAGAAAGATGATTGGCTCATAGTTGTATTTACACACCACCTGCAGGTGCCAGTGGACACTGACCAACACTCTGTCCAGGTGGGCACATTAGCATAGACAGCCCATGGCTGT
Source organism: Gallinula chloropus (assembly GCF_964237585.1). Lineage (NCBI taxonomy): Eukaryota > Metazoa > Chordata > Aves > Gruiformes > Rallidae > Gallinula > Gallinula chloropus. The sequence goes on from NC_140091.1 coordinate 31,164,082, forward strand.
TGTGGTGTTGGCAGTCTTCCGAAAATCACCATGAAGTGGATGCAGACATCACGACTGTCACCAGTGGTTATTGATTAATCCAGATTTATGGGAAAAGTCAGGTAAAGGTGGGGGCAGCAAGGGAAGCATACCATCACAATAAGGAAGGTTTTTAAAAGATATTAAAGACCTGTGCCATCCATCACTACTGATTTAGAATAGTTAAAAATAATTAGTATAAGGATCACTAATCTTGCTTTGCAGAATAGGGAAAGGAAGTGCTTTTACATATGCATATTGTATAAAGTTGTCAGGGGAATTAAAACGCATAGGGAAATACATTTATTCACTGTACAAATGCTCCAGCAGCCCAAAGACAGAATTGGTTTAAGAATTTTTTGTTCATTTCTTCAGTCAGAAGTATTAGAGAAAATATTTACTGAGGCTTCACTCAACTGAACTTGATTTTTCCACATTTGTTATTCTCTATATTTACAAATACGCCAGCAGAAATGTTAGACAGATACAAGTGGCAGGAAGCCAGACAGGAACGAAGCTGCACAAAGTTCTAGGAAGAGGCACCAGGATTAAGCAGCTGTAATGATAGCACTATTTGTCTTGTTCCACTAGGATCCTTACTCAAAATAAAACGTATTTTTCCCTTGATCCTTCATTGTTATTGCATGAACACATACATATGCAGCAGTTAAACAGCACAAAGGTAGCACAGAGCCCGTTTCCTCCTCCTAATCTTTAATTGTGAGTAATGAACAATATAAAATAATGTGCATGTAAAACTGGGAAACATCTTTATAAATTCCTGTTCCCATGAAAAGCAAAATCAAAGTTGTAAGTATGTGCTTTGCAGCGAATCTTCAATGTCTTTCCTTTCTTTGAGATGCAGCTTCTTTGTAGCAAAGTTTTTTTACCATCTTGCAATGTACTCTGGCAACAAAAGCTTGAAAGAAACACTTCTGGACTTCAGTAAAGCTTTTGATATGCTATCACCTGGGGAATCATGTAGATGGAATAGAATGAGGACAAGGAGGAGAAATATGGTGTGACTGAATGGCTGCTTGGAGAGCAGATGGCGAGGTGTGTGGAGGAGAACTTACTGAACTGGAGATGTTCCTTAAAGGTCTGTGTTGGTGTGGTCAAAAGAAGTAATAAAGTGGTATGGTGATGACATTGCCTGGGGAACAGAAAGAGAAAGCTGGAAGGCATTATTAGGATAAGACACACAAAAAAAGAAAATATAATTTAGGGGAATTATAGAAAGAAAAAGAAGTTTGATAACACTAGTTATTAATGCACATTCAGGGCTTAATCACAAGCTCTTCAATTGTACAACAAACAGTTCTGCAAATTGGAGGCTCTCATTGATTGTTGATGAGTGTATTATCTGAATATATATTTATGCATCCCGTGTGACTGGGAGCCATGATTGTGCCAAGAGCATGAACAAACCCACTGTGACCTTATTGTATGTCACATGAGTAGGCGTATGGAACTGAAACTATCAGTGTTCAAAGCACTGTTAAGTTCTTCCCTGAAATTCTGGACTACTGGCTTCAGACTGGTGGGAAGAAGAGCTGTGGTATCCAAAAGTGGTTGCAGAAATGTTAGCAGTAGGCACGAGTGGTAGTGCCACGAGGAGCTGGTGCCCACAGAGCACAGTGGAGCAGTGCAGCCTCACCAGCTCCATCCTGGAAGCCATGCAGTGCCCAAGCATGGCAATGTGCCTGTCCCAATTAGCTTGGGCTCTCTGCAGAACTATTAACTTGCAGATATTTGGAAGAACTGTTGAAGTTAAGGGTCAGTGTTGGTACATGAACAAGTAAGTATTAAACTGCAGGTAAATAATTCTAAGCTGGAAATAAGATGGCTTCTAGCCCTGATAAATGTTATCTGAAGTTCTGAGGAACAATCTCTCCACCAGGAGCTGGGAGATTCAACACTATATGCTGTTTAAAGACGGATTTGATATGTTAAAGAAAAAGACTATGTTTAATATTTACCAACAGCATAGGGGATTGAATCAAAGGCTGCAGGTTCTTTCCCAGTGATGTAGTGAAACTTACTTGTTATTTCCTAGGTGCTGATATTATGCTTCCACTTTTTTTTCACTCAACTTGAGGTTATTTTTATACTGTTTGGTTCAAGATGCACCACACTTTCTCTCTTACTGTGCACATTGTAGCATTTACATAATGCGACTATTGATGTAGATACAGCATAAAGCTCCTCCCTTCTTGCCTGTGCCCCTGGTGTTTGCTTTCAGCATAATGATAAAGTGAAGTGTGGTCTGTTCTACTGCCTTTCTCTGGGCAATGAGGAAATTATTTGGGTTTTGGGTTTTTTTTTTTCCTACTCCCTCTACTGATAAAAAAAAATAAACCCTCTTAATGTACGTTTTTATATTAAAAGTAGGACCGTGCTGCATAGAAGGTGCCCCACTCCAGTGTGTCTGACCAAGTATTAGTTCTCTCATAATACCTGACAGTATGAAATACTCAAATCCTATCACAGGGTATGTATCCAACCAGGTTAATAAGATGTAAATGTAAGGCTCTAGCTCACTCTAGAGCACTTCCAGTTGCTGTGGAAAGTCAAGGTGGCGTTGAGTAGGATGTTAACTAATGGATTTGTTTAAAAAATTAGTTTCTGCCAGCTCATTGTGATGAGGTTTAATGCTCTGGTGTGAAGGTGACCCAAGGATTTCCCTCTTCTTGATTTGCTGTAGAAGGGGTATTCTTGCCCCGAAATCCAACCTCCTCCCTGCACCACGTGGAACTTTTTGTAACACTGATCCCTTTACAGAGGGAATCAGCAAGTGACCATCATGTCCTGTCAGACACCATTCTGTTTTCTAAGATATTCAGCTCAGGTCAATGCTTTACTTAAAGGTTTAAACAAAGAATAACTCTTTTATGTTACTAAAATAATGTTAATGAATGGCTTGGTGTAGTATTAAGCAGTGACTCCCTAGGCAACACATCTTGGTTTCAGTTGCTTTCTAGTGTAGTTTTGGTTAACATTGCTCATCTGCTGGTGCAGCGTACTCTCGCCTTTCAGGGTTGAATCTGTTGTGCCTGTTAAACACCCGTTTGGTACAGATTTGTGTGTTGTAAAGGCCCTTGAAACTGAATTTGATGTAGTTGAGAATAATCTCAATTCTTTCAACCCCCTTGTGTGCAATTTAAGGAAACATTGATATCTGCTAAAAATTTAGAGGAGAAAGGAAGCGGATTTACAATCCCTGGGAGAAGGTTGTAAACTCTTACTGGGGTGCTTATAAAAGGACATTATCATGTTTGAAAAGCCGAGGCAGTGGAAAACAGCCTTCAGAGCTATAACCTTCAGGGCTGCTTTTTCTCCTTGAGGAAACCAGCTTTCTGTAACCCATGTTTGTGGGTTGTTTTTTTTTATGCAAGAAACTTTTTTTTCTTTCTTGTTTCAGCTTTTCAAATTGTCATTTTGGGCATGATGGTGGTGCAGAAGAGCAGGCACTAGTAGCTGTGCAAATAGTAATCCTAACCTTGCATTGATTGGCATCCAGTGATACCAAGTTTTTGATAGATATATAAAAAGAACTAGAGAGACCTTTAACAGCTCGTAAATGCTTTATGGTTTCAGGCTAGGGTAGTTCAGCGTGTGTGAGCCTCAGCTGTTACATTGCCTGCTCTAAGTGAAATTAATTGTCAGTCTCAGGCTAGTTTTTGCTGGCCTTACTTCCACATTTCTGAAAGGGAAATCGTCATGCTTCCTGCTCTTTTTGGTCATGACAGAAGAAATGCTGGGCAGGAATGAGACATGGAGGCTGAGCTGTTCAGTGGTCTCGCTTGTCCAAGCTGTGAGTGCTGGTAACGAGGCCCAAATCAGGTAGGGATAGTTGTACTGCATCACCGCTTTAGCCAGCGGTGACATACTATCTATATTATATAGAGGGAATGGCTAATAATATTAATATTCATACAAACTACATTCATATGAGGGAAAGAAAAACAGTGTTATCTGTGCACCTACCTTTTTCTGAGTATTAGTCGCCTCTACTCTCTCTTTTATCTGGGTACCTTAAGTACCCACTTCTAGGCATTCACCTCATTGTTATGAGGTATTTTATCTTTATTCCCAAAAGATATCAGAAATGTATCTGACAGATTATCTGGGAAGATTAGGCTGAGGATAGTCCTTCCTGTTACAATATTTTAAAAAAGAGAGGAAAATGGATGTAGCTTTAAAACTTAGTGACTTGTGTAGCTGCCTGTGCTTCCAGCTTAGAAATCCAGAAGAATCCTGTGGAAAAAAACTCCAAAACTCTTAACTATTATATAAAATTGTTGTCAATAGCCTGGAATGGGTGTAGAATTATTAACTGAATAACAAAGAATATAAACATTTGCTAGTAAAATATTAAGCTTTAGCTTGCTCACCACTGTTCAGGCATATAGTAAAGGATGCCTGCCCCAATAGCTCACTGTCTGTATGATACAGCATCACTAAATTATTTGTCTAAATTAGTTAACATGATAATATAAAGGAATTTCATTAATACCTGTCTATCATATTTAGGAAGAATCCTAAGATTGGAAAATTTTATGCGTGAGCCAGAAAAGGAATATACTCAGACCAGTAATTACAATATCTTTTCAGTTCCAGTGGTCTAATATTGAAATTCCAGCTGTGTGAAAGGCTTCTATCACTTTGTATCTCTGGCTTGAAAGAGATTAAATTTTTTTATGTTCAAAAAATAATAGGCTTTCCCTGAGGAAGCCATTAGGTGTCTTTCGTCTGTATGGTGTTCCCCTGGTGCTTCAGTTCTTTATAATCTTCAATTCTGTAAAAGTTAATGTTGTCTATTAGTTTAATTTGCACCAGATAAATGGTAATTCTTTTATAAACCACTTAAAGCAAAGCTATCCAAATGTAACTGAAGGTATTATATATTGGAAATACTTGAAGTTAACAACCCATTTTGTACCTGAAATGAAATGTCCTTTATCAATGCTCACCGCTGCTTACGTTTGTCAGCCAATTCTTACTACAAACGTAGTCTACTTACAAGCAGAGAAAACATAAATATTTGAACATAAGTGTCTTGTGATTCATATTGCAATAAACCTTTTGATAGGGAGGATTTACTGTGCTAGATTTATGAATTAGCAATTCTTTTTCAAGAGAGTTGACCCTTTTTTTTTTTTACTTTGAATTATTTGCATAAGAATTTTTTTTGTTGTATACCTCCACCAGTTTTTCATTGCTCTCTAGTTCTATGTGATCCCTGATCTGAGCATTTCTTTTCACTCACAAATTAAAACCTTTTGCTACATTTATGAAAATAACATGATTGTGGAATGTTCCAAAGAAAAAGTTTTCATGCCATTTTAGCTAATATTTTTTATTTCATTTTTGAAAACTGGGAATTGTAGGGAAGCTCTTTAATAAGTAGAAATACATTTTGGCAGAATGCTTGCACGTATTGATGCTTTTAAATGTTCGGCCTTCCAAAAATACCTTAGCTACTATTAGGAGATGCTATTGTTTGGGGGTGTGCTGGAGTGTTTTTGACAAAATTACAACTCGGTCTCACCAGTCTGAATTCTTTTAGACAGTTATTTCCACGAGAAAGAGCAAAAAGATCCATCCAGAGGTTCAGTAGACACAGGTTGGTGTCCCTGTCTGTGGCAGGGGGGTTGGAGCTCTATGATCCTTGGGGTCCCTTCCAACCCAGACCATTCTATGATCCTATGATTCTATGTGGCACTGTCTGTAGAGTAGCACAGAGGTAACGTGTGTCTGACTCCTATTTGCTACCATAAACATCAGAATTTATTTAGTGTTGGCAATGAACTAAACTGAGAGCTTCCGAATTGCAATTATTATACTTCTGCAGTAAGAGGTTTTGGGGTACAGCATTCTCATTCTGGTGGAAGAAATAAGCTACGAAGCCATGGGCAATATTTAGGGGCAGGTCAAGGGGTGTGGAAGGATAATCTAATTTCTCTACTGGTGGTTTAGCAGCATGCCTTGGGACACTTCAGTTGATGTAAGGCCGGGCCTGTGTGCCTACACCTTTTCCCTTATGCACACAAAGCTGGCTCAGGAGAAAATGTCTCCCCTGATATCTTCAGCTGTGGCATCTTCTATTCTAAGGAGTCTTTACTTTTTTCCATAACAGAATTTTTATCAACCCAGAGCTTTTCAAACTGTAGGAATCCGTAGACTGAGTCCTTTGGCTTTTATGTTTATGAACGCTGCTTAAAATAAAAATAGCGTTTGCAATCCTCATGTTCTAATAGAAGCTGTGTCTTTTAGGGAAGATGCTATTGAGTTACAGATCAGTTTTACCAATGATATGAGATACACATTTATTTTGTTCTCTAGATTAGCATGAGTAATTCCATACACACTGCATTTATGCAATAGCCCTGCAGGGCAAAGTCTGCTGGAAAACACTTGTCGGTGCACGCTTGTAATGCCAGAGTGAACTGGAATATTCACGCTGAAGGGGAGTTCTAATAGGTACCACACAGCACTAAATTGCATTTGACCACTAAATAATTTTCACTGCAATTAAAGCTGAAAATTAAATGGATAGGCAGTCTATCAGTGTCTTTTTAGACAGGAATGTCAGCAGTTTTGCCTACTGTTTTGCTTTTGTTGTGTGATATAGAGAAGGTCTTTTTAAGGGAAAACGTAGCATCGTGCGTTTGAGTTTCCCTCTCGAGAGAAACAGCTGGAGTTTGACGTGTGAATATTTCTGAAACATGATCATCGTCTGCTGGCATACCTGCAACTCTTGGACTTGACACAAATAATTCCAGTTTTCAGTGGACAGAATCCTCCATTCCCAAGTGTGTTTCATGCATATAGAAAAATCAGTTTGGTCGTAAAGATGTCTGAATTGAAACACAAATGTACTGGTAAAGTGGGTACCCCAGGCAAGCACTCAATAACAACCTGACCTATTTTATGCATTTATAAATATGTTTCTTATTTTCAGTATATGTAAGGAATTGCACTTTTTTGGTAGATCTTCTCAAGAAGTCCACACTGTAGCTGTATGTATTTGAGATGGGCTCAAAGCAGGACAGGAGCCTGGATACCTGGCCTGCAGTCATGCTGAGGATCTGAATCATGTAAATGGTCTTCTGCTTAGCTATAAAGTGAGCCGAGTGAAAGTCTTGGGCCTGAAATTAAAAAGGCTTATATTGTGTCTTTAACTCACGACTCCTGGTCTATTCCCATAGTCTTTTTTTGATTGAAGATCTGGATGTTTCACACACATGGTATGTATCCCATATATGAAAACACTCTTTGAGTGACTTGCTGTAAAAAGTCTGATCTGGAAATATGTATCATGATTTACTCTACTAAATTGCTGTATTTCCCACATCTAAATGACGTGATTCAACAGCTGCATTTGGACAGATGAAAACACAAACACAAGTATATATTTCATAGAGGAAAACAGTCAAAATGCACCCGAGTGTTTTAATTTGTAGCCTTTTTAATATGAAAAAACTGAACTATTAGTAACATATGCTACTTTTGTTTGCATTCCCTATACATGCAATAAGTATTGTACCATAATGGCTCTTTCTTAACATTCTGGTGAAAGGATAGGGTTTGCCTTGGCTGCTCTTTTTACATGATTGATGGTTTTACACCAGTTGGAATATACATCTGGGGAGGATGCTGAGCAGGTGTGACTGCTGCAAACTCCCTGTGTCCTAGATAACAAAGCATCCCTATGCTCTCACCTCATTGATGTGGTGACTGTCCTTGTATCAGGGCGCAGCTGCCACTGTCAGGGCCTTTCCTATCCAAAACTGGCTGAAAGCATAGCATCTATGGTTTTGACCTTTGGTAAGTGTATTCTTATAGAAACAGAAAGTGAACTAGAATTGGAATCTCCTTTCTCCTCAGAAAAAAATAACGTTCTATTTACAGTCTCCAAAATTGTGTTCTTGTTTTCATAACCCTGAGAAAATAGAAGATATTTCTTCCTTACCGCTGGATTCCTTGATACACTTGACATATACCTTCCTATACCTTATGGCATACCTTGACTCCCATGGGATATTCTAATTCAGACTGAACTTTAGTTCTTTCAGCTGTCCGTTGTCATTGTCTTTTCTGCCTCTTTGTCTTTAGTCTCTCCCAGGGTGAAGTGTCAACTGTTCTGACTTGTGGTTAGCTATTCTAAATGCTTTTCCTTCTCTTATTCAGTTTTTTCATCGTCACTGTATTATGTCCCTCCAGGGAACACCTGATGCTTTGGGCACAGTGCTTTGCATGTGAATTAGACTGTTCTGTTCTGTATGAATTTTTGTAATGTGTTTACTACCTCAGGATCTGAGCACTTCCCAGAAGTACATTAAGTAACCAAATCTGTCACAGGTTATTTGCTTCCTTATTCTCTCCTTAGACTTGCAGTGGAATATTTTCCTTTGGTATGTTTTTTCTGTTGTTATTTTTAAAATGTGAGACCTACTTATTTGTGCTACAGAAAGAGAGAGAGGTGAAAGAATTGTGTTTTGTACTTTTAGTAGAAGTGTTGAGTTTTTGGTTCCCAGGGATATTCATCCCAAAGTCAATTCCCAGATAAATAGCCTAGATTTCACAAAGGTAGAGCAGTGACTTTTTTTTTTTAGTAAAATGCTACTAATTACAATTGCTGCTGATATATAAATACATCTTTTGGCTACTCAGACAGTGATTTTAACCATGAAAATCACAGTATTTTACTGATAAACCTTAAGGAAAATAAAAATTCTAACTTCCTATCCAGCAATGTCTTTAAAAATATTTTCTGGAATGTCAAATCTAATTTCTGTTACAGATAATGTCACAACACTGCTCAGAAATGGATAAGTTTTGTTTCTTAATAGACATTTCTCTTTTCTTGACTTCTCTAATAAATTTAGTAGCAGTTTTCTTCTTGAAATACAATTATATATGCAGGTTACACTTTATTTGCTTTAGTGTTATTGTCAGATGTACTGTGTTGGCTTCATCGCTGTCTTATTTTTATGTGCAGTGGTGCTGCCAAACATGATGTACTTGAAATGTCAAACGCCTATAATGAAAACACAGATGAATGCTAGAAACTAAAATAAATATTTATTTTTTTCTGAACACGATGCATTATTTGTTTTACAGATTTTTCAGGTAAAATATTACAGGAGGACTAATCCATTCATAGCTCTCAGAGAATTGAGTCAGCACTGGGTTTGCATTCGTTATCTGATAAGGCCTGTTGATGGTATCATCTCTCTCCATTCCGTGAATAGTGAACACTGAGGCTCTTCCTGCTCAGAACAGCTTATTACTGTTAGATTGGCTTCTAAACCAAGCTAATACAGGTCACAAAGTGCGGTAAATTGGCAGCTGCTCTAACTGATGAAAAAAATAATTGCAGTGTGAGGCAGGAGAAGTTCTAAAGTAATTTTTCCTTAGCAGAAAATAGGTATTATCAAATACAGAGAAAGCTATGTTAAAGTAACCTTGAATTTTTGCCTTGAAGCCAAAAACAGCTGGAATTTTCAGTCCTGGTAATGGCTACATAGGAACAGTTGCATAATGAAACTCCAGCATCTCAAAAAGTTTCTTGCACATCCTCCACCCAATTCAAAGGTGTTATTTTTCTAGGAAGGAAGCCTGCATAGCTAGGGCTTTCTTTCACACCCTTCAGCGTAGTGTCCTTGAGACCTTTCTAATGCTTTGATGTGGGTTGGACTTGTAAGGCTGTGGATCCGAACTTGGCACATAAACGTTTTACTTTAAGAATTCAAAATCAGGTCATCGTAATTTCTGAAGCGCTAACATTGAGATCTCAGCATTAACTATAAGCATTGTCAACATTTTTTTTAAATATTAGGGTGTTTTGGATATTTTTCTCAAATTGTCGTGTGTAGTCAAGAAAAAGTCTACTGCTAAATGGACAAGATTTGCTAGTTATAGAAAGAAATAGGAAGATATAGTGAATTAATTCATACTGCTATATGTCATCAAGATCAGAGGCTCTTGGAGGGAAAGTGTGAATAGGGTCAGAAAGGGTTAAACAAATATATTGCCAACAGGTAGAAGACCTTGTATAATCTCTGGAGCAAACTTCCTTGGTTTCTTTCATCTCTGTGATTTTTAAGTGACCTAATATGAATTGTAAATGGTTAGATGATTGCTAGGCAGCAAACTCTTATTGCGTGTTCTTCTAGCAGTAATGCCTTTTAAAATGCCTGCAGATTGTTTTAACACAAACTTCAGTATAATTTCCTTTCTACAAGACATACCATTTTGCACTAGCAGAAGGAGTATTTTCAAAAACTGAGCTAAATGTCTGATGCAGCTTAAGGATAGACCCTGAAGCAGAACATAATATTTGCATAAGAAATGACTGACTTATCACATAAATTTTCCTGTGTAATTTGCTAGCTTGCCTCCAAGGGGCATGTAAACCTGAAAGAGAGAGAAGTCAAATGTAAAAGAGGTATTTCTGCTTCAAAAGAGCAGTCTTATCTGAGGGGTTAGTATGTTGTATCCTGATAGGAAGGGGTTTGTCTCTCTGGGTTACGTGGAAAATTTTGTAGGCAACTTGGGCAACTTAGTTGATGTATTGAAGATGTATTCCCTGTATGTTATACTGCAAAATTATGCTATCTTTATATGTCCTTATGCTTCTGAGAAACTGAATTGCAACATCAAAAGTATTAAAGATGACAAAAGTATTTCTATATAGCTGAATTGCTAAGAACTGATAATGGTTTATCAGAATATTGTATCCCATTTAAATGTAGAAGCTATTTTTAAAATGGAGGAAGGACTGATATATATACAGGGTAAAAATGTGAATTAACTAGTCATCCAAATCATTCTAGGTTCTTATAGTAAAAGTTGGAAGAGAAGTGGTGACTGGCTGATATTGAGCATGCACATAAACAGATTACTTGGACGTGAAAATATAACTCTAATTTAATAGCAGCAATGAAAGGCAGGTGTAAAAGGGATGATCGGGGAGAGTGTGATACCAAACATCACTGCTTTAAATATTTATTCTTGTAAATGCTGCTGGTTGGTGGCCAGGAAAATTGGAAAGTATCTTTCCACTCAGTATATTTTATTAATCATACAGGTTTTTCAGGAGGAACATAGTCCTGTGCTATTGGTGAATTGTGAACATGATGCAGGTTTTGTGCGTGTAAGCCAACGTCCATTTGAAATCAGTAAAAAAGGACATTAAGTTCAGTGGGCAGCAGATCAGATTCTACTCATTTACCATGAGACATTTTATCATTGATTCTCATCTGCTTCTCTCAGTCAATAAACTACACACAGCACTATCTGAAATGTCCCTTTTTGCTGAGGTCAAGTGTCTTCCACATGTCATCAAGTTCATGACACGAGGTGTTTGCTGGAGAAAGGTCTTGATCATCTGGGAGGTAAATTAAGGAACCTTGAGGTTAAAAAACACAAAGAAGGGTTTCTTTAAGAATTAGTTTTTGAATTGATACTTAAGTTTAGTGAAGCAAACCCAGGATCCATTTGCCTGTGCAGTGTGCATCATTCTTCCCAAACCACTGAAAGTCAGGAAGATGCTCTTTGTGTAGGATTGCCTGAAGTCATACACTGTAGAAAACTTACACAACTGTCAGCACCTATCTTGTGGCTACAATCTATTTGTAAGATGCAGACTGTGTGTTCTACTTACTTGGCATTTGTGCAGAACTCTGTGTGAACTTTAGAGTCCATGAATCGCTCAACGTATTCCCAGTTACCTCGGTGGAGTCAGCAGGTTTTCCCCCAACAGTGCAGACAGGAAAATGCAGCTCTTGAAGTATCTTCAAAATGAGATTGAAAGTCTGGGTTTGTACAGTTGTGCTCAAACAAGAGAGGTTTTGTTGAAAAACTGGAAAGAGTCTTTCTGGACAGGCTTTTGAGAGCCGTGCCGTGCTGGTCTCTGCTGGAAGATGTGTTTTGCATATCTTACAATAGCAGCATTTTCTACCAATGCCAGAACTAATGTAGTCGTTCATCATTCATGGAAACGTAAAGTCTTTGTAAGGCCGAGTGGTACACGGGCAGCGACAGCGGCCTCATTGCAATGCACGGCACGTGTATATCCCAACCATACGGAAATGTCTGTGACTGCAGATGGCCACCCCCAGCTCCTTTTCAGAGAAGCACTTGGTCATTTGCCTGTCAGAATGTGTTTCACCAGGCTGTAGAGCTGTAAAACGCTGCAGTGTAATGTTATTTCTGCCATTAGGTTGGCCATGAAATTTCAGTGCTACAAATGTATTCTGAGGCAAAATGGCCCACCAAACAACTAAGAATAGACTCCACCTTACTAAACAAGTGATAAAATTGAACAGTGTAATTACCAAAAAAGTTGAGGGATTCAGGTGAAGGTTAAGAAACACTGCACTAATTTAGCAGTACAATTACATAAGTCATAAATTAAGTTTTTGGAGACATTTAAGTGAAGTAATAGTGTAGTATTGCAGATGGCAGTTAACAAGTCAGTCCTGGTCTTGTGATTGAGAGGAATATCTGCAGAATCTGAAGCAGCAGTAGTACTAGTATTAAGGTTGAGAATATAGCTTGAGTGCAGCTGAAACGAACTCTGAAACAAAGCTTTGTTGTTCCATCAGAATATACAAGCAGAGATTACAAAGTCAGAGTTGCAAAGATCACACTGGTGTCACCACAATATATACTTTATAGTATCAAAGCCCAACTCACATCTGGCTGCCATGCCAAAGGTTGCTTTGCTTTGTTTGCTTTGCTTCAGAAGCTTCTTTCTTTTTCCTTTGATGCACAAGGTGCTGGCATTGCTCATCTGGGAGACGGATCTAAGAGCTTTGTAGAGTACAGTGTTTTCATGCATTAGGACAATCTTCTGTTTGCCTGTTGTGAACAGACTGTCTGCTTTACAATGTTTGGGCAATGTAAAGAAACCAGATCGTAAAAAAAAACCCCAAAACTCTGGCTTTCCGCATGTCTGCCTGCACATTTCTCTCCCAGTAATTTTCCTCAGGAATTCAATCTGTACTGACAACTGGTAACACAGAGCCAGATTTTGAAAAGTATTCTGTTGGCTACTATGCAGACGGATGGCCAGAGGGGCCTCTGAGTGTGCCTGTGCACAAACTCCCCTGGAAGCTTTGTCAGAAATAAGCTTTCGATTACGATCTATCAAGCGCTCCTTCAAAATAAGAAATAAAGCCAGAGAGGGAGCTTAAACAATGTCACAAAGAAAAAAGATCAGCTGGTTTTCTCGCAGTACAGTGCTGTGAGCCAAGCCATCGTTGGCACAGCTATAGGCTGTCTCCACTGGCTGCTTTATCCTGGAAGAATGCTTTAATATGGACTGTTCATCTTTTCAACATCTGCTTCTTTCAGTCTTGTCTCATCATCTCTTTTTTGCTCTCATCATTTCACCATGAAAGGATTACTGTAGGTGAAAATCTTTTAAACACATCCCATTCAGATTCAGCTGAAACTCACCATTTCAGAAGCCTTTAAGCCTTTACTTAAAGCCTTTAATTTATTATCAGCTCTATACTGATAACTGCTAGAGATGAGGTATATGATAAAAACTATGCACTAGGGGAAAAATTCATAATGCCACAGTGAAGCCAGCAGGGATGGTACAGATCATAAACCTGTTTCATTCTGTAAGTGCAGTGATTGAACTACCAATCCCTTCATTCAAGGGAGCTGAAATCGGAGGATTTTTTGGTGGGGTTTGTTGGGTTTTTTTCTCTCGGAATTATGTTGAGTACCCAGAACTTGCACTGACTTTACCTGGAGATATGGTACTCTGCAACCTTGGAAATTCAGTTCCTGCGATTCACTGTAAAGAGCTCTTTGGGGAGAGTAATTCTAAGTTCAGATGTGTTACCTGGGCCAGTAAAGACTTGTTCACATTGATGAAGTACCCTGAAAAGAGATGAGCGTTGGCTCACAGACACTCAGCATTTAAATGTTCACCTAAAACTATCCAAAATGTTCAAGTGTGGAAACCAGTCTGGAGATATCACAAGGCCACATTGTGTGTCTATTTTTTTATGGGTACAAGAAATTCCTCCTAGAGATATTTCAGTGTTTCTATAACAAGTAGGGAAACTAAAACTATAACCATCTTTCTTTTCTTTTTGTATTTCAATATCAGATGCATATGAGTTAAGTATGGTTTCCAGACTTAAGCAAGTAGTGTGTCCAGATTATTCTTTGCTGTGTGCCATCCAGAAGTTAAAAACAAAAGAAAAATGCTCCTGGACATTATTATGCTGGTTTTCTACCATTAGGAATTAAATTATTTATGGCAAATGGTTCCTGTGAGTGTTTGAAACAAGAATTGAATTCTGATTGCACCTCTTCACCTAAATTAAGTAGTATTTATTTTGTTCTGCTTTGTTTTTCTTCTTGGCTGACTTTACTCTGATTTTGCTAGTTGGGCTGAAAAAGCTGAAAGTTAGTAGGCCCTTTTTTTAAGTGTAAGTTTTCTACTTTGTGGTGCTCAAGGTCTATGTTGTTGAAAACACTAGTCATTAATATGAAGTAGGTCAGTGAGATTGCACAGGAAGACTAAACACTATTGTGCAAAACTAAATTTTACCATTCAGTGTTCTTCCTAAAACATAGGTTTTCTTCTGTGCTGTAGCTGCAAAAAGGAGTGTGGGTAACATACTCTGTCCAAGTGCCATTGTGCTTCATATCTCCTGAATTTATTCATCTCTGTTTTCCTCTGGTTCCAGATTTTCATGATGCTTTGAGGAAATCTAGAAATAAGCTTTTTTTTTTTTTCAGTGCTGTTCATAATCTCTACAGATTATTCAAATGTCTTGTTCAAACTCTTGCACGTCTTTTTATTATATTTTTTCTTTCCTCTGTCAAGGAAAAATGTCTATCCAAGTCTTCTTTTTCAGTAGTTAAGTTTTTCTTTTGGAGACACGTATTTTCTTCAATAGACTTGCATTATTTCAGTACATATCAATAGACTCTACAGATTATTAAGGGTCAATCCTTTCCTAGGTAGATAGACACCAATTCACTGACACTCATTAGTGCAGAAGTATGCCTCTTTCTGCTGAAAATTAAGGAAAACTTTCCTGCTTAGTCTCACTGAAAGATCGAGTTGATTAATTGAAATGTACTTAACAGAACATCTGCCCATAGCAACTGGGCTGCAAAGGGATGCCATCTTCATGGAGAGTGTACAGCTGGGTATGCTAATGTCACCTACTCCACTGGCCAATAACAGTTTTTGTAATCTAACCATTTTTCTTGGATTATGTTTAACTACATCATGGTCACTACTCTATCTGCACAGGTTAAGAGGTCCTTGTGATATATGAAATCTGATAAAAACCATCTGCTTTTCTCCTACTAACCTTTTCTCCTACTAACCTAAGCTCCTTAGAAACCAGCGTATTGTCCCAAAACTACATGCTTTTCTGATCAAGATCTCTTAGAAAACCACAGAATTACAGAAAACAGTGAAAGAAAACTCCAGAGTGAGACAACCTTTGACATACTCTAAACTGATTTTTCCCTATTTCACCTTAGCTTTATGGCTTCAACTTGTAATTTTCCTATGATCCACTACCGATAATCGAGATAATTGTGATTGTCTACCTTGTTATCTGGGAAAGTCCACTGTAGCTAAGGGTAGCAGGAAGAGTTCCTGTAGCTCTGTGTAATACAATAAGAGAACTGGTATATCTGGAGCATGTGGAGCTATCTGCTGTACAGAGTAATCAGCTCAATCCCCCTACAAACCAGGGAGCCTTTCTAAGTTTAGCCCTATCACAAGTAAAGATACAAACTCATATCTGCTATTTAATTATCAACAAATTAAAGTGTAATCTGTGTAAAGGCAGGCCCTTGTAACAGTCTTCAAAAAATACTTTTGCCCCACCTTTGCCATTAATTTTGTTTATGTTATGTTCTTCAAGCCCGACTGTTGCCATTATTCCATTGCTGTTCACACACTGGGGCAATGATAGCAATGCAGAAGTGCTATATCCCAACCATCAACAAAGCTTTTTTCTACTTGAAGTTACATTCTCTCTGTGTTTTGATTCTTATATGGGCTTCATAGGTATGGAATTATATGAGCAAGAAAACCTGTATGAAGAGTTGCCACAGATACTTACGATACAAGGAGAAAAGCTTTTTAATAAACATCGTAGCATAACATGTGAAAAATATTTCTTGCTGATTATTGCCTATCCACGCATCTGATTCTCAGACCACTTAAGAAATAATGGAGTCGTGCCACATACCTGCTATTCAGAATTTTGCTCAGCACAAGTCTGTCCCTTCCAGCCCGAAGCTGGTGTGAAGTGCCAGCTGGGAGGTACAGTTGTATCTTTCAAGCAGAAGGGAAATACTCTAAAGGATTCAGAACCATTTTCTCAGAAACACCCCCCCCACACACCTTTTTTTCAATCCTTCAGTGCACAATAGTGAACAAATATACTGAGTAGGACCAGAGGCAGCTGTTTGTCACAAGAAGGACAAGTAGCCACAGTGTAAAAATTGTTTGGCTTGACAAGTTGCACGTTGGCGTGTGATTGATGGATTTAGCACAGATGCACAGAACACAGATTCCAGTAGTATAATGCAATGAGTCCATTTTTACCAAACTTGCATCACTTTTTGCCTCTTTTCTCTTGACCTCATACTGAGGTGGAAAGCTTTAATTAAAGTGTTTTATTATAACTGAGTCCAAGTACAGGGAGAGAAAGATTAAGAAGCAGCAGACAAGTCGAAGACCATAATAACCAGAGACACACTCAGGTTTTTGAGAGAAGTGCACACTGTGGCTACTGCCCTGAATTTTCCTGTAGCAGCTTTCCATTGAATAAATAAAGGGAGGTACATTATAAAAGGCTACAGGTCAAAATATGAGTTTACTCTTAATTGGAAGATAGATAGCAAAGACTTTATCTTCTGCGAAGGTTTAATTGCTTGGAGTTTTTCTGGCTTAAAATCTATATTAAATTAAAGCAAAGCAAAGAAAAAAGGATTATCTGAAAGGAAAAAATCATACATATGGATGAAAAAGGGACTTTCCTAATTTTGAAAGTGGGATGGGATAATTAAACAAAGCAGATTTATAATTTCAGATATGAATTTATTATTAATTTGTAGTGTCAAACCAAGTTAGATTTCAAAACACAAAATAAGATATGCCCATCAGTGGAATAAGTATAAATAAAATAAAGGCTTCACATTTGAAAAAGATGAAAGATTTAATTCTTGCTCATATCTTCTACAATCTGGTACATTAAGAGTTTTGCTGTAGTTATGGGAAAGAGTGGTCTGTGCCCTCCACAGGCACATAAGGAAGAAGAATAATTGGAAAATTATTTTCCCCCCTGCCTAGGGCTTATTCAGACAGATTAGACAAAAATCCTGTCTAGATAGGGCAAAAATCAGTTTTTTGATTGTTTTGGGGTTGTTTTTTTTTATTTTACCTAATAAATGCTTTCTGAGCATCTGAGGTGAAATGCAGGAATTTCTGGAACATGATGAGCACCATCCCCAGGGACATAACCTTGTGGGAGGACGCTGCATAGAACAACTGGTTATTCAACAGCAATTCCTACCCCTACCCGGATGTTTTCTTCCCAGACTTGCTGAGCCCTGAGCAGGGGTGAGGAGACCTGTGGGTCAAAGAGTAAATGTTGCTTTGACTCAGCTCTCTGGGGCCCAAGAGATGGGAGGCTGTTTGAGAGAGCATCCTTGCTATTTCATTTTCTCTTGAGCAGGATTGTGTTTCTCAGATGCAGGTGATAAGGCTGCTAATAATGTGATACTTGAAATGTATTGCTCTATCAAATAAGCAATGTAGATGCATAAATTAAGTGTGACAATAAAGTCTTTATACTTTTAAGCATGCTAGAATGCAAGAGGATCTAAACCTTGCCAGTATCTTAGCATTTGTATAGGTAGAGACTCTATAAATTAGCTTCTGTTGATTTATAATGATATCTTGTTCTGAATAGCATACCCAGTTGTAGTCACCCAGTCATAGCACTGCTGTGCTGACTTCAGGTTGCTGTTTTCTGTCATCTTCAGGAAAAATAACGTCACGTTATGATGATGCTACAGAGGGACAGGAGTGAAACCACACGAACTAGTACACTGTATAAACGCTATCATTTATCCATGCAAACATAGTCATTACCAGGCTCCTCTACAGCAGAATTTCACTTTTACTTTCAATAGCTTCCCAAACTTTGACAGTAATGTCTTTTTCACAGAAGGTGTGCAGAGGTGCACCTTTGCTCATCTCTAGTATTACCTACTCAGCGCAAGAGCATGCAATTTTCTCGTCAGTGCAGCTACTAGAAATGGTTAGTGGGGCTGTGAATGTGACAGAGAAGGTGAGCATTCTACAATTTCACTAGAAATCCTACTAGATATTTCTTCCCATTGGCTTTTTGCATGCATTAGTTTAAAAGGAACAAGTGCAAACCATTGCTACCTAACCAAAGCTTCTTTTGACCACTCCGGAATGTAAGAGTAGGTCACAATAGCCCATGTCATCATCTGTGATTAGCTCAAGGTGTCATGTAAATCCATGTCCTGTTTTACAACATGTGCTGATTTTATATACCTTGTCTTCAAGCTTAGACTGAAACACAAAATGTGATTAATATCATTTTCTTGATTTATAAGATTGGTGGGGAGGTGACAACAACCAGAGCCTGCATAATTGCTGTGTGAAATCCTGAGATTAAAAATATATTGATTCAAATGTGCACAAAGTAATTCAAAGAAACCCAACAGCGCTGGACAAATTACAGTCTGAGAGTGCCAAAACAAAAATCCTTGCATTGGCATGTCAGGAATCTGATTTACTGTAGTTTTTATTAAATTTATATCAGGCTGTTGAGTGTGGAGAGGGAGAGAAAAGTCTTTTCAGTGTTTTCATAAGAGACCCTTCCATAACACACAGCTGAATATGGTAAACTGTTCCTTTGAACTGCTTGCAGAATGAAGGCTTTGAAAAGTCACTGCATTTTTCCATGTAACCTACAGTGAAGGTCATGTCAGCATTCAGTCTTTGGAACATCAGAGCTGCTATTTGGGGTAGACAGCCAAATTCAGTTATGAGTTTAATAAACATAAAAATATAAACGTAGATCTACCTTTTTTTTTCCCTTACTGAGGTGACTCTATACTGATTAATATCTCAGAAATTTCAGTATCATGTAAAAAGACTACATAGCAAGGTGTGTTCAGTGATATATTTAGAAATGTCACTGTGCTTGGCGGTCAAGATTAAAGACATGGTCAGATTTACACCTTGTGATAATAACCACTTGCTCCTAAAGATGCGTGATCTCTGTAGTTCTACCTCCAGCCTCCAGGTGTGTCAGTGAAACATTAGAACTCTGTAGAACAGGCATCCTAAAAATTCTGTCTTTATTTGCTATAGGGTTTAATGTTTTTGTGGACCGTATTACAGCAGAGTGGCTGAAAAGGTGGCCTGGTGCCGAGGGCAGCTCTGGCTCCTCTACGTGAGCAGTTCTGTCGTCCTGCTTGTCCTGGAAAAAGCACTGCATACAGTGTAAAATGGAGTTAACAACACTTGTCATGTGCTGCTGGGAAGTGGGACGTCCACACTTTCCAGTGCTAATAACTATTGTTTAATTTTCATTTCTTGGCTCGTGCAGCGTTAGTCCCGTTCTTGTTGAATTCGGACTGAGCTTCTGCCTGCTCGCTGCAGCCCACGGTTCTCCACGTTCCTAGCTGCCTGATCTTGCAGTGAATGAAAACTGTAGGGAAATACTTCACAAGTACTAATGTAGCTGGATGACTCTGCAGTTCCTATCTTTGAATTTTCCTTTTATTTGGATTTACAACTTGCTCACTAGAAAAATAAGATTATGTCATATTATTAAAAATAACAAAGGAATATGTTGATTCCCTACAAAATTTTTCCATATTAAGTTGATGTCCAGGTTAAGACTCATCATGTATTCATACAGAACACGAGCCAGTCATTTTCTTTTACAGTTAATCTGCATTTCTATTAGCTCCTGAGATTAAAACAGTAACATTATTGTATTCTCTTGGCTTCATGGCCAAATATGGGTATTTCTCCAGGCTCATTCTTTATTATTCATCTAATAGCTGCTTTAGGGTTTATGAGAAAAAGTAAAACCTACCATAGGGATAATCTCAAAGATGGCAAGCAGCTTTTGCCAAATGGTTCGCAGCAGCCCTGCAATTACCTTATTGCTTTATTTCTCAGAAGGGAAACACTCTTTTCTGAAGATTTTGCTGTAAAAATTGTGAAACTCTAAAAAAATTATTTCTATTTTAAAGGTCTGATTTAACATGAAAATTATATACATTGTAAACGTTTTCTTGGCAATTTACTTGTCATAAATGTCTATTGTACTGAAAAACTCTGCGGGGAATTGGAAGTATTTATTCTGCTTGTACTTAGGAATTTGTAAAAAGACACAATGACAATAAAAATAGAAATATTATGACTAGCTGCAAACCCCCAGATACAGAGATTGGTTTCAGCTCATGTAGCTTTCTGAGGACTGAGTTTAAATAAGGCTTCCTAGCAAGGATTAGGTACATGCTATTGTACTTTCATAATGAGGGGAGCACCAATCCAAATATAAATATTGTGCATTATTGACAGAAGACATCCAGAGCTGATGCACATGAAATAATGCACCTAATAACACAGAAAGCTCTGAGTTCTGCTGGGTTTGTTCCAGCATTATTCTGAGCACAAAGCTTAGCTGTGTTGCTGAGAAAGTAGTCCAAGAAGAGTTGCTGTGGCCCAAGCTCTGCTCCAATTTGAAGCCTGCTGCCAGTGGGAGGTCCTTGGAAAGCCCTTCCAGCTTTTGTGGGGAAATGTGACCAAGGGGCAGCATCTCTAGTAGAAAATCTGAGAGACCTTGATTTTGCCAAAATGAGCCTGAACCAGCCCCCAGCCTCTCCCATCCATCAGTATTTGCAGTTGCTGAGGGGAAGCTCAGCATCCTTTGAAGTGTAAGAGTACTTCCAAGCACTAACAGGACTGAGAGAGAAATATTTTAATCCATATTGGTGAAGACTCTTCCAATGGATGTTTTTTGTGTCAGCCTATTTCAAAGACTCTTGCTTTTCAGCTATATTAGCTGGTTTCTCTTCTTTAAAGGCAGTCGCTCATAGCTGTACTCCTGTGCGCTCAGAGCAGGGGGAGCTGCGTGTGAGCTCACGAGAGTGCGCTGTTTTCCCTTGTGCTTTTTCACTAAGTGGGCTTTTTGTTCTCTCCCTAATCTTGGGAGCATTCCTGGACATGGGAGACAGCAGAGGCACGCAAAGGGAGTTCAGAAGTGATGTGACTTGATTAGAATTGTTTGGGAATTAAAAATATGCTAGAAACTGTCAGTTCAGTAAAAGTAGCAATTCTGCTTCAGAAATCAGTGTACTTGAAAGACTATTTTATGAAGTTATTTATAATACATAAAAATATATAAATCTGTTCCCTCTATGGAAGGTAACTATGAGGTTTAAGGATAAGTTTGAAATTAGGCTTTCAGTTAGGAAGCATTTTTTGAGATTTTTGTCTGTTCAGGCTCTTTGGAATTGGGGATTTCTTCTTTCAACGTGAAAATATGTATGGATGGAAAACTTTTACCTCTCTGGCTTTATTTACTGCATTTTGGCCAGAAGGAGACTTTCGTTAGAGGCCAATTGTGCTCCTACCCCAAGACTTTTATGCCACCAGCACAGTGGAAAAAAGCCGTTACCATTAAAACTCCAGTAACAAGAGGATTATGATATGGCCAGAGTTGTTCAAGAAATTCCTGGCAGAGCCAAAAATAGCCCTAAAGAGGCTGTGGGGTCTCCCTCTCTGGAGTTACTCAAAACCTGCCTGGACGTAATCCTGTGCAGCCAGCTCTAGGTGACGTTGCTTTAGCCAGGATGTTGGATAATCTCCAGAGGTCCCTTCCAACCCTGACCATTCTGGGATTCTGTGATGCTCCCACAGACTTGAACAACTGCTGTTCTGTTGAAATCAGTGCTTCTAGCACAGGATGAGTCGCGAATTAATTTTACCACTTGGCAGCTGAAGCCACGCTCAGCCCCCTTACTTGCCCTGTTAGGTAGCACCGGAGAGGTTTTTCTAGCCCCTGTACGTTTGGCAAGCATGAAAGTGAGCTGGTGGTGGGCCTGCTCTGTCCCTGTCCCTGCTGAACTGGGCCTGAGAGGAACAATTGTCAATGTGAAAAGCCATGCAAATGCCTCTGAGCAGGCTCTTCCCAGTGAAGAGGAGACGCACAGTGCCATGCGGCGGGCTCCTGCCTAAGCCTCGTGGAGACCCAAATTAAATCATATCTCCAGAAGCTGCCGTTCCCTAGATACTGATATGAAAATAATCCATTTCTAAAGATAAATTTTCCCCACACCTCAAAAGCAGAGTACATCAAATGTTGCAAGTGGGGAAAAAATAGTAGCTGTAGGGATGGTTTCAGAAATTTCAGCGCATGTAGAGGAAACCCAGGGCTGTTAGCATATTTTTTACCTTTTTGACAGCAAGTAAATGTTCTGTGGCAGACAAATCTGCAGGAAATAAAATTTTATGATGTGCTGTAGCCATACTGGTTATATATCTATACACTACTGGCAGACTATCAAAAGACGCACATTTTCAGCTTTTCTGAATGTGACTTGAAAGCAGCTTGACTTCTGTAATCATAAACACTGACAAGTGTGCTCTGCATTCGTGGACCTGATGATATCTCTTTTCATATTAGCGTGGTGGTGTTGTACAACCAGTCCAGTGAGATTAAAATTAACTGAGAGGCAAAGGGAATTTTCTATCTTGCCTAAATATTGATTGCAAACCAGTTGGCCTATAAAAGAAAACGGCCATGCATAGCACTGGAACTCCTTCTGTTTTCTGTCCTATTAGGTTACTGTTTAAAATAGCAGTAAGCACCACTGGCAATTCTTTCTTTTCCATTCTATGCATTTTAGCAATCTGGAACCAAATTCTCTTTTCCTCTTTCCTAAGATAATCCCTAATGGAGGGGTACTATTGAACATGAAAGCAATTATAGCTAATTACAAACATGTAAATATCTTCATGTGTACATATTTATATTTACAAGAAGAGCTCTGATCTATGCTGTATTTGTAAGTTAGATTTTTTTCTCCCTCTCTCCAGGCCAATACCTTCACATAGAAATACATAAACAAGGTCTAAGCATATCCTTCAAAAACGCTTTCCTTTCTCAGGTGCTCTTCCTACCTACTAGAAATGGTGTACGTGATTTCTAGCTCAGTTGAAAATTGGGAGTAATTCATGATGATGTTAACTTTCTTTACAAAAAAGTAGTGCATCCAGGTAGGTATTACTGGTATTTTAGTTTGAGGCATTTGGACTTTTGCGTTTTTGTCTGTGCTCTTGATCTGCTCTTAAAGTAAAGATGGGTTAGGCAAGCTTCTCTAATGCTGGCAAATCAGTTTCAAAGATGAAAGCGGTGTGTGTTTGGAGAGTTTCTTTTCTCGTGCTGGCATGTGGTAATGCCCAGAGTACCAGCACCACAGCTTACATTCTATGCACCACTGACTCCAAGAACACAGAAGATCACAGAATCATAGAATTGTAGGGGTTGGAAGGGACCTCGAGAGATCATCGGGTCCAACCCCCCTGCCAAAGCGGCTCCCTAGGACATAAGATCTGTCAACTGGTTTTGTGGGTTCATGATCCATTCACTTAGTTTTCCCTCCCTGTTTCAGAGTAGGCTCTCACACCAACACCTGATCTAGAGCATGGTGATGGATTCTGTGATTCCGTAATGTATTTAAAATATGAGAACTGGATGCATAAAAGCTTGCTGTCTTTTCTGTCGCTGTTACTGGTTTTTTAGGTAGTACCTCTTCTATCATGCCTTGCCTCCATTACGGCTTCAGATCTTCACAACAACAGCATGACTACAAAAATACTGTAGCTGACTTCCAGTCTGAGTAACATATCCCCATGTACCTCTTAGGAGCTCCCAGGGTCACGTTCCAAGGTTGTTTGTTGGCCTGTAAAGGAGCAAATGGGGATAAAGCAAGCCTAGTCAGCTTCCAGTGTGAGATTTTTGGCAGGAACATGTTATGTTGCCCCTTCAGATCCCAACCACAGGCCAAATTTAGGTTTCTTTCACTATCTCTGTGGCACGTCAGTGGTGGCACAGGGTGTACAGGACCCAGTAGCTATGAGAATGAAGCCTGCCTTAGTGAAAAGCTTGGTCTCTGTAGTGAGTACCTAGGGAAGGGCTGCTTGGGATCATTACCAGAAAATTTCTCTGCCACCAGTAGTGAAAACAGCTCAGTGAAATAAATGCAATGCTTTTTAGAGAGCAAAATGTAGAGCACACCAAGACATTTGGTGTACCAGTTTTTAGCATTATTTCTGCATAATTAGCATGCTATTAGAGAAAATAACCAGAAGGCACCTTTAGAAATGGTTTTTGCCCAGGGGTCTTCAGTATACAAAGCTGATAGTACCATGCCAGATTTTAAGCAGTAACTGCTATTTATGCTGGTACTAAAAAACCTCCTGAAGTGAACTTTTTTCCTAAACTTCTCAGTTTAAACATCATCTACACATTGTTGTTCTGATTTACCTGTGGATGCCTGGCATTAGCTTAGTCAGGGATGCTGTGTATAGCTTTTGCTCAAAGTCAAGTCAAAATCTACCATGAAAACCTTCGTGCAGCTGAATTCATTAGTATTCCATAGGCAAAGTTCAGAATATACCTGTACACTGTCTTCTATTTTGAATCAATTTTATAGCCTTAAATGATTAGGGCTTGAAATGAATGATTGAATATGCCTTGTGAGAAAATGTGTGGTGAATAAAAAGATGACAGATACTTTGTTTTGTGCTGAGACCTGGAGCAGATTTATCTTGTTTAAAAATATTACTTGAGTGATGATAAGGTAATAATCTCAATTTTCATTTTCAATTAGCAGAGAGATTTGCTAAGACAGGGTTTTCCTAGAATGCTGAAAATCTTTTCTAGCGTAGGGCTGCATTTTGAACCTCCCATCTGCTGCTCCTTTTATCTGTATAAAGTTGCAGGTGTACACTCTAGCTGCTCACTGTTAGCAAAAAAACTTGTGACCAATGTTCCCTGCTGAAAAGGGACTGCATTGATTTCCCTGTGGCCAGCTCTTAAACTGTAAAATCATTCCACTCACTTGACTTGAGATTTCAAAAGAAGACCCGGGAATGGATGTGAAAGCCTTAGGAGTGATATTAGATAATGTATATGTGGCAGAGAAGACAGTAACATCTACTCAGCCCTAGCACTGGTTTTAAGCATGTATTTCTTGTGAGGCCCTAGCATGCAGTATAATTAATGCACACAGTAACGGGTTTCCTATCCCTGTGGGAATTAACACGTTTTAACTGAAAACAAAAAGATCACCTTTTGAAAACTGCTGGGCAGAACCTGAGGAGCCCTGCGTCTCCTGCCTGCTTCTGGACTGCAGAGCATGTCCACCTTTCACACGCAGCAGACTTTCTTTGTCTGCACGTACACATGGTAAAGTACATTGCTGAAGAATCAGGGCCCTTATGCTGTGTTTGTGCAGGGGCACTTTCAAGTGTCCAGTCACTTCAGGGTGTCCATTTGCTGCTGGAATAGTGTTATGCAGCTTTCCTGCCCTGGCAAACTGGCACAGTGATTCCAAGGCTTCTGTGTGTTTATTTCCCAGGCAGGAAAAAAGAAAAGGCTTCTTAAAATAAACTCTTAACTGATTAAGGGTAGAACCTTTTTTTTTTTATTGCTTTCTGAAAAATTAGCATGCTATTAAAGAAAACAATCAGAAGCCACCTTCATAAACCTTGGGTTGCTTTGGGTATGGAGCTTTCCATACTTTTACCTGCTTAAGGATTCAGACCAGCATAGTTATTAGAGATTGCTCCTGCAGAGGATGGATCTCCTTGCATTTAGCACTGTGAAGCAAAAATGTCTCGTTTCCACAGGATTTTATCACCAGTGCACGCTGACCCAGCCCCTGAAGCACACACACCCCTGTGCCATGCTTCTTACCCTACAGTGGAGGGTCTGGGACATATGTGGATTTTGTCTTTTTGTCGAAAACATACTATACACCCAACTGGTATTGAAGCCATGCATGCCAAGGCCTGGTGAAATAGGGACAGCAGTGAAAGAAAGCATAAATGCCCATTACATCATCCAAGCTGTATCCTTGAATGCAACATTAAAACCGATCTGTCCTTAAAAATCACACAGTTGAAGCTCATCCTCTGTCTCTTTCTTACTAAAATAGATATTTTGTCTAAAGCATGAATTAATTCATTCCTTGTTAGGAATTTTCAACAGACGCTGTCCTTTCCTGTAAAAGCAAATCCTATAACTTTATCCACTTAGACTGCTATGATACGTACAGTCTTTCCCATATGCTGATAGCTGCTCATTTATCTTGCACTAGCGATAGTCTTTTTAGCTGACCTGTGGTGTGATTTAGCTGGATAGAATGCAAAACAGGAGCTGATAAAGAGCATTTTTACATCTGAAGGTCATAAATATTGAACAAATTTCCTGTCATGCTTGTAAAGAAGAGCGTCACGCCTCTTTTGGTTTTGCATTCAGTCTTTGAAAAGCAAAGGCCTAGCAGGAGTACTGGGGTATATATAGAAAACTTCTTCACACTTCTATCGGAGTACAGACTCACTTCTAGAAATTTAATAATAAATACAAACAGTCTGAGCTTCAAAATGCTACATTAATGCAGCGCTAGCACTGTAATAACAGGCACTCGAAAATCAGAATATTTTAGAAGGTTGGGCTGTTCAAAGTGTAAGTGGCTAAGCTGCATATCCCACATTACATATGGCATATTTTAATAGTAAGAACGTATTAAAACTTACATTTTAAAACCTACTTGTTCAATACATGAAGCTTACGGTAAATGAACAGTGAGAGACAAAGTCAGGTTTGAAGGTGTTCTGCTCGGTGGTTAGGAATTTTCAGTGCTTCCTGTTTCGACCATCAATTTTTTCATTTAATAAACATTAAGCGGGCTGACTGAAATGCCCAGTGCTCTCCACAGAGTTAATCAATTTGCTATTTACATAACATCAGAAACTGTGAACTATGGGTATTTATTATTCCAAATGTGGATAGATATATAGGTCTTGAGAGTTTTTTTGAGAGCATCAGCCAAGAGGCTCCTCCACAGCCTTCCCAGTCGGAGTGTGCGCTGGGAAAGAGAAATGGCTGAGGGAAATTTCACACCTTTTGTTTGAGACCAGCACTGGAAATTCTATGTCAAATTGATTTTATGAGAGGTGTAGGAGTGGATATTGTTTTGATGTCATACTTTGTTTCACAGATGCTTCAGTATTATCAGTTTGTAATTGGGTATCTGGAGTTATCCAAATGCATGGATATCCTTTCTTCTTTCTGTTTGGGTACACACAAAGCAGCAGCATTAGTGTGCATTTCAGTTTAATTCTAGAGCCCTTTTTTAAAGAGGCATGGATCAGATATTTCATGATCTTTCCATGGTCCGAAACAATGTGCTGTGGTGGTTAACCTTGACACCAAATTTTAGGAAGCTCACGTCAGCTGGAGGCTTTACCCTGCCTGGGTTGTGCTATGGTGCTTCTGGAGGAAGCCAGCTGGGAAAACGTAGAGGTGGGAGGTACCTGCTTGGGTGCAGACATTTCATCTCCATGTATCTACTGTGCTGCCATCAGCCCCAGCTTGCTGCAGACCTCCCTTGAGCCCACAAAGGCTGCAATGGGGAATGGGACATCCCTGCCCCACACCTCACCCCCAGCCTCTATGATTTGTGATCTTCCGTGAGTCACTTAAACCTTCCTTTTAATCTATAAATATAGCTTGTATCTCTTTGGGAGGCTGAATTCAAGCTGATTTTAAAGATGAAATCTGTCTTCACTACTACATACTGCATTATCTGAATAAGGACAACACGTTTAGATTTTACTCTTGTAGAAGTGCATATGTTATAGAGAATTGGAAAAATTGGGGACTGTTGAATTCCTATCTGTTTCATGTACCAAAGGGTCAGGGTTTTTTTATTTAAAATGGGGGTGGTGTTAGTAGGGAAATTAATCAATAATTTATTGTTTTTTTTTTTTAAATGGTTCTTAAAGCATAATAAACTATCGTGTAAAATTCTGATGTCCAAACAGTTGATAACAGTCTGTATTCTGGCACAGGTTTTTAAATAGGGTTATAAAAATTCCTTGACATTTCAAAAAATTCTGTGTTAGAAATCCTAACGTTCTTCCCCATTAGAGTGACTTTTTCATCAATGGCAATGACTGAAGGCAGAGCCTGCTCCAGGTAGAAAACAATCCCATTCATATTCTGAAGCTAAACAAGGTACTGGAATCTTGGTTGTACAGATGTATGTCTTTCCCCACCCTGCACAGAGGAAGCAAAGCGATAGTCCACGGTCATGAAAGCTTGCTTGCTATACTTGCCAGAGCTGTAGCACAGTGTCTGCATCAATACAGTTTCTGTTCTTAAATTTGAGGTAGCTGTACCTGAAACTTGCCGTCTGTGTTACAGTTGAGTATCTGTATCAATTTAAGAGTACCCAAAAAACATATCATTTCAGAGGTGTGCTATGTCTTGGCCCCAGCCTGTTTATTAGTTATCTCTCCTGATGAGGATGTTGGCTGTTCCCCTTCTAGAATTACCAACCAGCCAGGCAAAACTGGGCTTTCTCCTTCTTGAAGCTTCCAGAAGAACTAAGTTATGGAAATGAAACAGAACTGTAGAAGTGCTGCTTTTTTCCTTATTGGAAGTGAATTCAACCAGATAAGCAGGTAATAGATTAAGATACATTTTGCTCATCCATGAGCACTGTGCTTGGATTTAATTTCCTGCACCAGCCTGTTCTCAGTCTACATTATTTTTTTATTCTTTGCACATCTTGTCAAAGGCAAAGCCTCAGGGAACAGAAGAGCCACTGTCACTGAGGGCCATTCATCCTTTCTTTGCTGAATAACATGATGCCAACTAAAGCCATGAGAAGTTGTGCACTCTGGAGGGAAGTGGGAGCATTTGAGGCTCCTGAGACAAAAGGAAAGTTGGAGCCCCAGTGATGTGGTTAGTCTTGGGAGCTGTGATGACCTATTGAGAACTGTTAATGACAGGGCTTTAGGAAGGTGACTCCTCTGCTTGCAAGATCCACAGGGCTTGTCAGGCCTCTGGAGAAATTTTGCAGCAGCAGCAGTTTAAAGTTTGTTCCACCACAAAAGTGAGTATGTCAGGTGTGCAGCAGATTGCCTGTCAGAAGCTCCTGAACTGGGCTCTGCTTCCTGATTCCTCATGTTCTGTGCCCATCACTGACCCCAGAAGGCTTCAGCAAGTGGAGAAAGATGGTCCTCACACACTTTGTGTCCATGAACACACAGAACCAGTCAGGAGGGCTATCCTGAAAGCTTTGTTCAGCTGTTGCTACAAGGACAAAACTGTGCCTTAATATTTATTAAGGGGGTTAAGAGGGAGGTGAAACTTAATCTTCTGGTTGAAGTGAAATGGCTGAACAGTTTTAGCTGAAACTTGCTAAAACTGTTTGCCCCTGGGCTGACACAAAGTAGGAAAGTATCACCAGAGCAGGAGAATGTTTCAAAAAGTTATCTGCATGAAAGAAACAGAAAGTTATAATGACACTCCTGACATAGTCTTACCAGGTAGTGCTACCTGGAGCTTACTATAATAATGTGTCTTATCTGACCCAAATCCAAGAACAAATAATTCTGTTCTCTGTTCCTGTATATTTTGCTGCTGGCTACAGATAAAATTCAGCATGTTTCATTCAAAGAATATTAGTATCTAGACACTGATTATTCATCCACTCATAGTTACAAAAGGAATAGTAAGAGGTATTTGCTTCAACATAATGACTTCATTAAGCACACGGGAACACAAATAGCTCAGTATGTAGAAACAAAGAGTTTTCATAAGCTGAAGAACAGGATAAGGGGTGACTGCTCCACTTTCATGGAACAAAACTAGTGACTCCTTTGATAAGCAGCATCACAAAACCAAGCTGGTTATAATTAAAATGTGTCTTGACTTTGAATAGTTGTGAAGACAGTGTAAATCCTTGGAGCTATTTTGCTCATATCCATCAAAATAAAAGGACTCAATTCATAATTTATAAGCATATCCACTCCAGCGAGTGTTCCTGCAGGCTACTGTGCCTACCTTTGCAACCACCAGAGAATGCTAAGCAAAAACAGCAGTGACCCTTCTGGACATAAATACTTCTTTCCTTATATCACTTTATAATTTTCTTCTTTTTTTTGTTTTTTTTTTTTTTAAATCTTTGGACTGCTAAGTCCTTTGTCCTCTGCTACACAGGATGTTAGCAGGTCATCTCCATGTTGTTGTAAAGATGAAAAGATGGGAAATAACACCTAGACATCTTCCCTGCTCCATGCTGACAGGGCAGAGGCAGCCTGTATCGATCGTCAACGTCCAACTAGTAATAAGAATGTAAACTCAGCCTTGCACTGCTTTCCATCAAAGCAATGCAAGCCAAGCTTTCCTTTTGCACAGCCCTGCATTCATTTCTCCAGTTGTCAATATGTCCTGATAGAACTTTTAGACACTTATCAATATTTAACTGTGCCCCTATTGACTCAGCAATTACACAGTAATTGATTTAAGATTGATTATCATCATGTTAACATTTTAATGGTCAAACTCTAATATAACTAACTGGATGTGAAATTATTGTAGGGTTTTATTACCTTTGTGCATACACATTACTGTTCCTTGTCACCAGACTGTAAGTTTTACTTAATGTTGTATTGTTTACCCAATATAGTTGAAGATACTGCTTATAGCCTTACTCTTTGTCAGTAACAAGCCCTATTTTTACAGCAAAGTGTATTTATAAGTAAAATATTCAAAGGGACCCCTTCAGAATAGCTTGTTACTGGTTAAAGCATATGAAAAGGGCAGGGTAGTGGGAAATGATGAATTCATCCACTGTGCCAAACGTAAGAGACAACAGTTATTTTATCAACTGCAGAGCTAGATTTCATGAATCAGTTTTATTGATTTCTTGCATGGAGAGGTGTAGTCAGAGCTACAACAGGCTTGAGATCTGCCAGCTGCAGTGGATATAAATATTAGCCAAGAAAAATATCCAATAAATAACACCAAGAATGGGGAAAGATGAAATTTTTTTCCAGTGCAAGAGTGATTAACTCAGTCCTATTGGTTCTGTTAACTCTTCAGCAATCCATTGTGTTCAAGAGCAGTGGAACAGGAGGGAAGGACCACTGGCAGCCAGTACTGGTTCAGGATTTTACACGAGAGTTAGGAGATTATATCACAAATAAAGGGTTACTTTTTAGCTAACCAAAATCCAACAGAAACCTGAGAAAGGAGTGGATTGCAGGTCTTTTGAAACTGTCACTGTTGGCCATTTCCTACCCAGTCTTTTCGGAGACTGTCAGAGATTAATTTAAGAAAATCTAACACTTTTTTTTAGCTGTCTTTTGTCAAAACTTACCTCACTGGGGCACTTTCCAAGAACCCACTTCTGAATTTTTTCTCAAGATATAGAGGCCAGTTGCTTTCACAAATAGACACTGGTAGGCTAACTGATGGATCTGGGCCTTAATCAAAGGGAAGAAAGAGTAAAGGAATCTTCAAAGGTTTCCCCACTATGCAAACGAAGAGGTCAGTGAGCTATTTCATTGCAGAGCCAAGTCTTTTGCTAGTAATAACTGAAAAATGATACTTTCAGCAGTAAAATGTAAAGGTCTAAAAAGTTTTTGGAAGTTTGTGAATCCTGCTTAAAAAAGCTGTCACAGAACTGCCACTTGCTGGGCTGCTATGCAAAAGATAGCAAATCTTACTCCTCAGCACTGTCATTGTAGGATTTAGACAGATTTGCGACTACTTATGATGCATATCTTTGTGTCTTCTTTTCCTGTCTTTTATTAATCATTGGAAGTTTTGCAACTTTCAGGCATGAGCAGTCCTGCAGACATCTTTAGCACTAGTCAGACTCTTATGCCAATGGCCCTGTTGAATTGAAAACATTTCTTTTTTATATATCAAAGAGAAATTATCCTAGGGCCATGTTTTCAGGAATATGATCACCTCCAAAACCACAGTTACTTTTTGGCCCTGTTATTTCTCAAATCCAGAACAACACATTCTGAGAGAGACCCTCCAAACCACATTTGCCTTCACCTTAGCTGGTGTTAAAGTTTGGGAGCATTTTGGATTGTTTCTGTAATTGTGACCTATCCTAATCAGTCTCTTTACTCTAGCTGTACTGTGGGAGCACGGCTTCTCAGAAAAAAGAGGAATTCCACTCATGTTCCTTTTGGGTTTTTTCCTCCTTTTGGCTATTCCCTTCTTCACAAAGTTGAGGGTACAATCTGAGATAGTATTTAAGGGGGTATGGGCAAAAATGCAATAGAAGGAAGTTCTTTATTTACCTTTAGTACATAAACGTAATTTGGCATGTAGTAAGAAAAATAAATTGTCAGAGCCTTCACTAAGTACTCAGATTGCTTCTTTTCTATACAAAGATTCCTAGAGATATGCCATTTCAACATGCCCACCTTTTAGTGCAATTTCAGCACAGCAGCTCAGGCTAAACATGGTTAATTAAAACTTGCAGCAATAGACTGGTAAAATAAAGTTAAGCTAGCTTCAGGACAGTATCCCATACACAGACTTCATGTGCTAACTTCTCGTTAGTGTAGTGCCAGATCATGCAGCCTCGGCTTGTGGCAGCTGTGAAGTTTCATAAAATACACATTTTGACTAATTTAATAAGGATCTGGTAATCTTTATGATCTTGTCCACCTTTGTTTTAAGGATTGCAGTACTGCACCTTAACTTGAGGCAGATAGAAAAATGTTATTTGTTGTCAAATAATGAGAGGTTGTATGAGTGCAGGAAACCCTGAGTGGCAACAGGAAACTTTCTCAAAGATTTCAGGAGAGTTAGTCCTTATGATTTGATAAATCTACTTTTTACCAGGACATTGGGTGAATCCCTCCAGAAAGGGCCCCAAACAAAGACTGTGTTTTGTCAAAAAAATACTTTAAAATATATATCAAATTAAACCTATAGAAGCAGGAAAGGCATTTTAAACATACAATTGTCTCAAACATCCTTTTTATCACTAATATAATACTTCAGATCAATAGTTTTCTCCTATGAAAAGCCTGTAGACATTCTTATAGTACTGAGAAAAAAGAGATACTCTCCCACCAGTAATAATTGCTATTAAGAAGCTGGTTTTCAAGTGAGTTCACTTCTGTCTTGCATCCATGACAGATACTAGATGTGCATAAAACATCCAGGGAATGCTTCTCTTCTGACCTTGCTGCACTTTTCAACTCCTTTGCTCTGTTTGTACATGACTAAACCAGGTCTGGGGCCTGGAGTGGGCTGTTTGACTCCTCTCATTCACTGGACCTAAATTAGGACAGTCAGGATATGTCAGTCTGCTGAAAAAAAATAGAATCCAATCCTGCCTAGGAAAGAGTGGGGTTTTCTGTGTTAAGGCTTCGGTCACTCACTTTGGATAAGGTATTACACTTTTGGATAGTTATCTGCACAAAGCTGATAGGGGTTTTTAAATGAAGTGTGCAGTAGGTAGAGGACATAACTATGTATATCAGGTGGAAAAGTTGATTCCTATTCAGTCAGACTACTGATGGTGAAATGAATAAAACATTTTAAAATGACAAACCACTCCGTGTGTCTACAGTTCATTTCAACACTTCATATTTTATTTAGAACTCTTATCCATAGGTAGAAAATACTGAGTTTCATATTAAATATTTCATTTTAATTAAAACTCAATACCAGGGGAAAAAAACCAAACAAACCCCTGCAGACACCCTGTGACACCACAGAATTGTAACACGATTCTCAGAGCCACCTTTTTAGCTGTCCCGCTTGAAACTCTGAGGAGCTGAATTTTCAGAGCTATTCAGTGTCACATTTTTGTTTGAAAGTAGGAGAGGCTGCAGCTACCTCTTGTTTGTCAAAGCTGTGTCCGACATAGCTCTAAACCAATATCTGAGATAACTTGTCCCTGGGAAAAAATGGTGCTTAAAGTTTGGGATTCTTGAGTGCTGTAAGCATCCACAGGCTGCATCCATTTCTTCTCCCCTTAAAAGTCACAGCAGGCCCCATGGGAGGCATTTTATTTGTTTGCTTGCTTGCTTGCCTGTTTCTAATGAGCTCTGAGTGAAATTTACATATGGATATGCTCTCCCTGGCTGCTGATCAGAACTAAAATTAAACACACTGAGCTGCTACAGTTCTTGTAGTCTTCAAGGTATGTCCTGTGACATCTCTCTGACATTTGCATGACCCAGGAAGTGGTACCGTGACTGTACCACTCAGACTCTGAGCTACCTCATCTTCCCATGCTGCTACTTCCCATCTTTGTGTAAAATCTAGTTTGAGTCCTAAATAGATGCTGTGATGATTAGCTGCTGCTAGAAATGGTGATAATACTTTCATGGAGGCTTTTAATGAGATTAGTACTTAACAGCTCTGAAAGTTGTGATGTAAGATATGTCTCATTATGATCCTGCATGTTATTTTCATGTTATTCTGATTATGGGTTTTTTTTTAATTACCAGTGCTTTGTTTCTATTTAGCTTCCTTAGAACAATTTTTTAAGTTAAGAAATTCCTTTAAATATAAACTTAACACTGCAACAAGGTTATCTGTTCAAGCTAGTCAAAAGAAACTTGAACCTGCAGCTAAGAGAAGACCTACACCAAACTGAGCCTTATATGTGACAATCTCATTATAATGTGGCTCTGCAGAGCCATCAATATTCAAAAAGCTAGAGAGAGAGAGAGGGCAATAAGGGCAGTACTGCAAAGAACTTTTACAATTACTCTTCTACAGTGTTCATCTCTCTTAGGCCCATCTCTCTTAGGTCTATCTTTCTTAGGCCCATACTAAAAAAACCCTACTCCTTAGTTCGTAATTTATGTTGTGTAAACATTCCCTGGCTCCCAACATATCCCCAACCTGACTTCAGTATAACACAAAATCCAGAAAGAGCTGTTTTGCATGACAAATTACACTGTTACAGTCACTATTGTAATTAGGATGGAAAGTAGATATTTTAAACCCACATTTAGGGAAAAAGCTACAAAAGATTAATTGCAGTTTATTAAAATTCTGAATTCATCATCACTGGAAATTTTCTTTGCTTTATGGCAGAGTGGGAGAAGTCCAATGCGTTTGTGAAATGAATCCAGCATGTGCTAATCTGCCATGCTGACCTCAGTCAAACTCAGGAGCCCCAATGTATTATAAAGCATAATTACTCTAGAGCTAAAATCTTGAGGAAGGCTTTGAGGGCCCTGTCTGTGGAACACAAATTGAAATTACCATGGTTCACGTATAAACAGAGAACTTAATCAAGTAGAACCTACAAAAGCAAGGCCTTCCTAAATTGCCCCAGGTATCAAAACATAAAGAGTATTATTAGAATGTCCACTTTTTATAATGTTTTTGAACACTGCTCCTTTTAAAATGGATTTAAAGACCTCTGATATAGTGAAGAATTCCGTGGTTTAAATTGTGCATTTTTAATTTCTTTTCTATTGGCTGGCAATTGCCCCAGTAGAATTCTTTTTTAAAAAATGTAATTATGCATGCAAACATGAAGTATTTGCATAGGTTATTGTTAGTCTGTGTATCTCTTTTTTTCTGTTAGTGCTGTTCATCTAATTTAAGTTCATTTTTATCATATAATATGTAAGATTTTTAATAATATATGGTCAGTACTGAAGTGTCAAAGAAGGGGCGATGGTCTTTCTTCATTAGCCTATTTTCAGGCTAGCAGTGTAACTTCTGAGAATACCATTCAGGACCATTTAAATCAGTACTTCATTTTTTTGTTGAAGGTAATCATAGAAGCCTACTTTCCAAAAGTAACCTGATGAAGACAAGTGGGGTCAACACTGACAAAGACAAATGATTCTTCACTACCGAGGAACCCATTTAGTAATGAAATGTTCAGTTTAAACCAGAATTTCTGTTCTGAGCTTTGGAAAACTCATATTTGCTTACGATGAGCAACCAGAGGTTAAGAGCGGAACAAACTTCTGCCCTTCTTGTCTGACTGCACCATATTAAAAAATAGGAGATGGAAAATCCCTGGCAGTAGCACTTGATTGCTTTTCTATAACATCCATAGTTGATTTATCCTGAAATGATTATAGCTTGATGATCAGCTAATTAGAAACACTCATAATAATTTTCATTGGCTGTTTGCAAAATATTACATCTGGGTAATTTAATGCAAGTTACTTCATGAACACTTGCTTAAAATAACACACACACACAATATAAGCAGAAGAGTTATTTCATGATAGCGTTAGTAACGACATTCTGTAACTGACTATGAAACTGCTTATAGGAACAAACTAAAACCACAGGAAATGCATAATGGAGAGTCCTAATGTGCAAAAACATGATCTTTGTTTCTGTGTAAATTGTTCTCTCAATAGCTTTTTGCTCCATATTTTTTCCTGCTGGAATGCATTACTTGAAATTTTTTCTTTTACTTCATATGCGTGAAATTCCATGATGACTCATATTTTACAAACTTCAGCTTGTTATTTGCATTCACCATGTATGACTCATGACCTTATAGGCCTTATATGTGCCTAAAAAATGAGTGGAAAGTATAGGTTCTGAAACCATTAGAACGGCTTTTGGTATTCATTTCAGTAAAGATGTTGCACAGTCATCTAATAAATTATAACAAAAATTTTAGCCATAAAATGGCTAAAAAAATAGATGGTCCTCTGCTATTGCTCAGGGAATGACTTGCATCCATTTTAGTACAACCAAAAGCAGTTTGATATTTAATTTTCATAGCTGGCCACATTCATTAGGCATAACATTTCTTCCCTTTTAATGTCATTACATCTCCCTCAACCTTTGATCAGATTTCATTCCTTAAACTCTTTCTTCTCTGATTTCCTGAACCCCTTCTCCACCACTTCATAGTTTATACCTGACAGTGTTCCCGTTCTACCTTTAGAAGAAAAGTGAGTTTCTAGTCTTCCTTTAAAATTATAGGCATTCCTTGCTCACGTTCCCCTTCTGTCTAACCCCTGTAAGCGCTTTCATTCCCATCAAAACGCTGCAGTTGCCCAAGGGATGGCATCTGGGCTCCCTGTTAAACTGGTGGCGACTGGAGATGGATAGAAGGGGGAAATAGGGAGAGGACAGCCATGTCATAAGAAAGTAAGGGGAAACTGAGGGGAGAAAGAGAAAGGAGAAATGGAAGAAGAGAGAGGAAAATGGCCCATGTATAAAGCAAAAGACATGGACACGTGGTAACTCAATGGCATCAGTCCTCTAAGATGCTATAATGTTAATCAAGATTTAACAGGACAATTGCTCAAATGAGCATAGGTTGAAGACAAGTCTGTAGCAACCTTACCAAGGTTTTTCACAGCATTGCATAGGTTAATTTTATACATTTAGCAAGCTAATTCCCCAGTTATAAGATTGGTGATTTAGGGGTCTCCCAGCTCAATAGCTCAATCTGTGTTCCTGACACAAACTTATTTCTGTTAGCAGTGGCTGTTCTAATATTCCTTTAGCGTATGGTGTTGGATCTTAGTTTTTCCTTTCTGGTGTGCTCCTGTAAACCTAGAAAACCATCACTGAAGTCATTGCTGTTCACAGGCATGAAATTTTTTGAAGGGAGAGATAAATCCAACCTCATCCATGGGGTTCTGGAAAACACGTTTTGTACTATGGCAGTGGCTTCGAGTATTTATAATAAATAGAGCATCGTTACAGCAAGTAGCAAAACTTAGATGCTATAGATTTTCTGAATAGGAAGGGAACCTCACTTGTGATTTGGTGCATTAATCTAAATGAAATGAAAGAGAATATTAGATTCTTTAAGTCCCTTGTCTTTATGTAGGATTTATTTAAAGCAAAATTGCAAAATTCCTTAAGGAAAGCAGAAAGTCTCTTAGGGTGGATAGGGCAAGCTGCAGTATGAGGTATTTGCTTCCCCTGAGCCGCACTAAGAGGATGAAATGAGGCAAAAGAATGCTTTCTATTCTTTTGATCTGCACATTATTTTCAGTTTATATGTCAGACCACTTCAGGATTCAGTAACAGGGGCTTAATGGAGAAGAAAGTGGAGATCTTCATAAAGTATTGTAAGATTCCAGCTATATTTTCTGTTTCAAATGAAAAGGATTTTATCCAAGTTATACGTGTACAGAATTTAGACTTTGATGTGTCATAGTTATGTGGTGTGGTTATAGCAATTAGACAACATACCAAAAAGAGATTGCATGAATAAGAGTTCTTTTTTCTAAGATTTTACACCATGAAAGTATGTATTCTACTGTAAAACCTGAAATTTTACACAACCTTAATCAGTTGTTTATGCAGTCATTGCACATGATCCATATTGAAAATATAAGAAGCTAGTTAATTTTTTCTATGTATAGAATGAAAAGTGTGTTAAGATGCAACTTATATAAATATGCCTGCAAATAAAAGAGGAACTCTGCAGCAGGGACTTTTTTTGGTGCTATACAGCCCGAAACAAGCTGCAGGCACTGCAATATTTAAAAACAAAAAAATAAAAATTGCTAAGTGCAAAATAATATGACTCAAATAAGATATAAGAGCATCCTGAGTATGCGTCTCTTTCCACACTGGGTTCATTGTTATGTAAATTTGATTTTTATATATGCATTAAAAAAAGGTTAATGAAATATTGGGTTTGTAAAATGAGAATTTGATCTTAGTCAGTCCAGAAGATAAAGAACAAAAAAGTATGGGAAACTCAGCTGGTAAATATTTATTTAAAGGACTTAGGAAAGTTCTAAATGGAAACCTCTTTTGATCTTTGAACTTTTGCTGCTCTGTCAACGTCATTCATTACTTTGTCTTGTCTATGCTACAATAGGGGGCTAAACTAAAAATAAATAAAGGTACTGTCAAAGATGATGATAATCATGGATCTGGACCCAACGATGAAAGTAGAATAGGAAGATTTGTTAGAAATAGATTATAATTGGCCAAATCAGCGGCCAAATCAGCAGCCAAAGGTTGTGCTTCTTGGAAGGGTATTCAGCAGACCACTCTGCCTTGGAGAGGCCATAACCAAACCAAGCAAACCAGGCAAGTGATGTGTTGATTCACTGCTATCTTCTGCCTGTCCCGGAAGAACAGGTATAGATTGATTTTCTAGGACAGTCTGAGACTATAGTGAAAAAAATCAGATACTGTTTTCCTTCAAAGGCTAATAAGAAACAAAATATTTTTCCAAGCTAATTTGAAGGGCTCGTTATGTCAACACTGCTCACTGACCCTTCCATTCAAAGCTCTCTGTATTTGCACTCCATTCTTGCATTGTCTAAACACATTGCAGTGAAATGAGACAGGTTCAAGGGAACTAAAAATGATATATTATTTGCTCTAGTTGAACAGCAATTTACTTGTATTTCTTGGACCCATATAAATTTAGTCTTGGAAAAGACATTTG
The DNA here is from genome assembly GCF_964237585.1 of Gallinula chloropus. Classification (NCBI taxonomy): domain Eukaryota; kingdom Metazoa; phylum Chordata; class Aves; order Gruiformes; family Rallidae; genus Gallinula; species Gallinula chloropus. The sequence goes on from NC_140091.1 coordinate 31,203,649, forward strand.
ATTCAAAACCAACTTAGTCTTTTAGTGTTTTCCTGTGATAATCAAATACACACTCTACTACCTTCCGAAAATTATGCCTTATTGTAAATGTTTTAATGTTTATACAGGAGCTGACTCCACAAGATAACTCAGTGTCCAGGTATTTACCCTGTGTTGGCATTGCTTCCCTAATGTTTATGATAAATAGCGCCTTTCCTAATGCAGTACTTGTTTCCTTCAAGTATTTGTAGACTTGTGTCATGTACCCACTGTGTTCTGTTGGGGTTTTTTTTCTAAATATACCTCGAAAGTCAAATGCACTGATTCACTTTTCTGCATAGTTTGGCATTGTGTTCTTGTGCCTGGCACTGAATGTAGTATTCTCAGTGTGACCATTACAGAAATGCTCTAAAAACATTAAGGTATTACTGAGATTACTGCACAAAATGTGATAGCCTTTTGGCTAATTGCACAGGAGTTTTTTAAGCTTAGTGCTGTAGTGCCTACTGGTTAGGTGCCTTGTAGATGGAACAGAGGAACAAGAGCTGACCAAGGGTCGCTTCCCACCAATACACCAAGGAGGGACTAGTCAACATAGGAAAACAAAGACCAGTAAGACTGGCATGATTTTGTCTCCACTCACCAAAGAGAATTAGCACTTCAAGCCTGGAATAGACAATTATGAACCTTTTTGTTGAATTGGTTAGTAAATTAAGCTTTGATATTCTCAAATGAGGTTAATGACAGTAATTCTTCTCCTTTCCTTTAGCCCTTAATCCTAGTAGTTAGTGCATTCAATGGGGGCTTGATTTCATATTTCCCTTTACAGTCCCCTGAACACAAAGTATAGACAGTAGCTCTGTTCCTAAATCCGTAGGGCATCTAACACTTGGAGTCAAGTGCAACTAGAGCATGAGTATATAAATCTTCTAAGAATGGACTTTAGTTCTCTGGGGAAAAAAATAGACATTCTTTAATTACTTTTGCTTTCTTTTCTTCACTTTAAATTAGCTACAAATGGTGAATCGCAGATATGATAATGTTATCCTCCTTAGAAAATGATTGTTGTAATCATAATAGCAGGGATATGGCTGTTCTTTTGAAATTCTTTCCTTAGGATAGAGAAAAAAAAATTGGTCTGACGCAGAACTTGTCAGTTTTAGTGTGCTTCATTTTTATCTCAAAGGGAAATTCTTGTTAAACTGTAGGGTCAAGTACTAGAACCGGAAACCTGTGACTACAATTTGAGAGGTAAAAGTAGAAGCTAAAAATCTGAAGACAGAAGGAAAAGACAGAGAGGCCTAGGAATGAGGCAAAATAATTGCTAGAAATTTATATTCTAACAGAGTCAAAAAGTATCTTTTAGGTGAGCATGAGTGTATCTGTGTTCAGAGATTTTTTTAATGCAATTATTATTATTAGCAAAACAGATGTCATAATGACTTAACTAATAGGTGGAAGGTTAAGGTTAGGTGTGTTGAATGCAGTGTACCAACATAGCTTCCTGACAGGGGCATGAATTCCAACACGTGTGTTCAGTGTCTGTCTGGGCTTAGCTGAATCACGTAAACAGCAGCCAACAGAAACAAGATGCAACATAATAGTTAAACAACTAGAAGGAAAGAAGAGTAGCACAGAGCCATGTGGTGACCATGATGAGTAGTGGGATCGTTACCATTATGAAGGCAATATATAACGGAGTTATGCTAAGAAACCTGCCAGAGGCTTTTGTAAGATAACTGCTTTGCAGCACAATACGGGGTTTGGGGGTGGGTGGGGTGTCCTGGGTACCTGCTGGAAGCTGCAGAAACTCTTGCTCTGACTGCACTGTGTTTCCTGGCTCTGTTTTTCCTTAATTCCAAAGTACTTTCTCCCAAAATTTGTTTCTAAGAATAATGGCAAATAGCAGAAATGCACAGATATGGAGCTACACTTGGAGAATTGTTAGTTCCCAGCTTGGTTCTTCAAAATGCTTTTTCTTCATGTTAATCTAGGACATAGTTTTTAAGAAAGAGGCAAATAGTCTCTAACTTTACATAGCATATTAAAATAAAAGTTTTCTATAGCTGCTTGCCTTTTAAGTCAATTCATTGTCTAAAATGCTATGATATGATTTAATGCATTTTTTTTAGATACAGTACTTTAAAACACAACAATTCCCTTCTTGCAGGACAGTGCAGAATGCGCTGAGTACAAGTCTGCTAATTTCCTTTCACGTTTGATCTTTGCTTCCTTGATCATTTCAGTAATCTCTATCACTTCAGCTGTCTGTGCCTCCACTTGTAGCATTAACCTTGATGTTTTGTAATAGATGTCTCTCGCGGCCTTTGCTCTTTCCTGTCCTCTCCCTTAATTTCCTTGGTTATCCACACTAGTGGTTTTCTTCTTTTATAGCCTATTTATTTTCCAGTGATATGTCCTTTCCTTGGACTCCCATTTAATTAAAGCTGTACTGTCAACTTGAAAATCACATTTCCCTCTGAAAATGTTGTGTCTTCTCTTGTTATGAGAAGCCCTTGAGATGACTCTAGCTAAACGTCAGAGCAGATCTGGGGGGAGGTTGCCTTCCCTCCTTTCATTTCGCTTAACTTGTGTAATATTCCAGCATTATTGGAGTGTCTGGTATTTCAGTTACCTGAAAGGGTTCTGCCACTGGCTGTTTGTGGAAGGAGGAGAGAAATGACCCCTCCATCCTCCCCTCATTTCCCCTGCGGCCTTTCAGGAACTCGTGATTCCAGATCTAGGCAGTACTGAATGAATTAAGCTGTATTACAAGGCTGCTTTGAAATGAAACCCAAGACCTCTTGCTCCTCCAGTTGTTAGGGAAGGACCAGGATGTGTGTTGGCAATTCTGAGATGTTTTTATTAGAGCTTTCATGATTTCTGAAAACATAACTACTTCTGTTTCTTCTCTATTTTTCCCTGCTCTGCAATTCTGTGCTCATCACAGAGCAGACACAGCCCTCTCAAATCAACCAAGTGTTGCACACAGAGAAGTTCTTTTTGTTTCTAAGTGTCCTCCGTTAACAGAGAAATTATTCCTGGTGCACCAAAGCTGTGTATTGTAGGATAGTATTTACTTCTTAAATTTCTAATTCTAAAACCTCATCTGAGGGAGATTTGTAACAGTATTAGCATCGCTTACTCACTTCAGCAGATGCACTTACACTCACATAACATAAAAGGCATGATGTGTTTGATACTTCAAACCCATTTGGAAATAGACACTAAAAATAGAGGCAGCAGCCTATGTCTTATTATGAATATGGATATATTTATGTATTAGTGTAAGACAGGGATGTAAAATACAGAGAGGATTTAGGAAATACAGAGGTGATTTGTATCTAGTAGTAAGTTATGGCCTTCTATAAGGCTGGAAATATGGACCACAGTAATGCAACAATTAATAAGAGAACATAATTGATACCCCCAAGTTCACAAGATTTTTTTACTTTTAACAATACTTGACCATGTTGCTGGTGATGAATACAGGTTGAGTTGTAACACTTTGTGAGGGTAAGATGGGGAAGGAGTACAGGGTCATCTCTTTGTAAGAAAGGAAAAATAAAATTTCCTTAATGTACTCTTAGGGGATTTCTAAAGGTTTGATAATATGAAAGATTTTATTCCTTATGGTGAAAGGATGGACATTGTCTGGATGCATCTCAGTATTTTGTAAGTGTATTATACTCTGTATTGAAAAAAATTACTGTAAATAGACATGAATTTCCTGAGCTCTGGAAAGCAATGGCTTCCTCAGTGTGTGGGTGAATTCCTTGATAAAGGTACTTGGGCAGGGTGAGATGTTTGTTTCCCAGAGAGGGTTATCAGTGTTTTGCCTCGTGCATTGGCACAGCCCTCAGCATTAGATCAGGATGTTATCTCTGGGCAGTATTTCTGTTCCCACTCTGGAAGTGCTGTGTCAAAGTGTTCTTTTCTTTGCAAGTGCAAGCTTATTTCACATTTGGCTTAAGGATATTTCTATATTTCCTATCAATCTGACACGTGCGTTCAGTTTGTATATTCATAAAAAACTAGTCCTGAATCTAACTTCCAAATCGAATAAATAGTTTGTTAAAAAATTCATCCTGCATTTAACTAAGACATTTTGTTTAGCAGAACGGAAGGAAGAATGAGCTCAGGAGAGTTTGAATGCAGACAGCCCATGTGTAAAAGAAAAAACCCTTTACTTGCCTATAACCAAATCTTTTGAAGGATGGTGGCCTCTGCTCGTTCACAGCCACCAGCAGCAGCTCCGTTTTGCTTTGAGTTTTAGCACTGGTTCTGCTGTTGGGGAAACTTTGCTCGAGTCATGAGCAGAAAGCCCGAAGCCTCCTGGGAGGCACTGCTAGGAAACAGCTCTGCTGTGACAGTGTGCCCTGAAGGATGCTCGTATCACATGAGTAACTTTCTTACATGCAAAATATATTTTCAGTGACAAACCTGTGATCGTTTCCATTGAGGACTACTTATTACAGTTTTATTTTGCAAATTTGGTAATGTGTAGTAACCAGAGATACCTCTTACTGCATGGAATCTTCCATAATGTGCTACATCTAATAATAGATGTAGTAAAATAAGAAATCACAAATGTAGTACAATAATAAATAATCACAAAAATGTGATGGAACGAGGAGTTTCACTGACTGCAATGAATGGGGGGCTATGGGCAGTCAGTGGGAGGGAAAGGAAGGATGTTGAGTTAGCTCAGACTGACTATTGAGGGAAGCAGTGGGAGTGGTTAAGCCATAGAAGGGGCAATGGTAGCTGAAGAGCTTATTTGATAAACTGTCACAATTAAGAAATATGTCTTTCTACATTCTAAAAGTCTGTAAATTTTTAGTCTAAATATTGAAAGAAATGTATTTTATTCCTAAATAAATTTCAAGGCACTCTACTGTTCTCCACAGTCCTGAGAGTACTTGACTTTCTACAGCTTCTGGGAAGGGATTTACAGATCAAATGTTTCTTTACCTGTTTCAAAATTGCTGGGACAGGTCTTTCATACCAGTATTTCCTGAGACTAATGGGGAATGATATTTTGAGGATGTTAAGGATTCTTACTCTTTGCAGTGAAACACTATCAAACACTGGTGTTGAAAGTCTGATTTTCTTTGCTTTGCTGGGAAGATATAAATGCTCAGACATATGGTAGCTGTGAATTAAAACAATGGGCAAATAAGGAATAAGCTATTTGTCCTTTTAATGGAAAGACTATCTGAACAAACAGCATACAGTTTTCTTAATAAGACTCTTAATCAAAGTGTCCTGTTGGGTATTCATTTGCTTCTGGATTCCCAGACAGTAGCCAAAAGCATTTTTTCCATCTTCAGTTGCCAAAGAGCTTGTCCCCTTTTCTGTCTAACTCTCAAAATGGTTATCCATGGCTTTTTGTTCCCAGGTTAAATGACACTGAGCATCTCATAAAGTTTATTTTCAGTTTTCAGTTCAGCAGCATTGTAGGCACAAAGCATATCATCATGCATTAGATAGATTTTATGTACTGCTTCTGTATTCAGTGCAGGTTCCTGGTTGCAGTCCTTTCTTTGGATCTTTCAAATCTGCCTCTCTTGTCATGCTCTGCCCTTGTAAGTGACATGAGCTGAGGCATTTGAGATAACCCTCTGCAGGCATTTTGGCAGTTGGAAGCCGGGCAGTCTCATTGACAGGGTATCATTTAGCATTTTCTTTCACTCTTGATCCTTGAAGATTATTGACCTGCAGAATATATAGCTCAGCCTATTAAGTATATTTTTTAGTTGCTTTCGTGATAAATTTCAAGAAATGGTGAGGTATAAGGCAGCACTACAATTTTGCTTTCAGTCAAATTAAGTGAAATTTAGATTGGGGAAACTTCACAATTAAAGGTGGTTTGCACAAGGATCAGTATTGTCCAAGTGCACTAATACAATTCTCACTTTTGGTTAATCTGATTCTCTTTTCACACACCAGATGGGAAAGAACAACAAAAAAAGCAACTTCAGTGAATTCATTGGATCTTCGTAATTGCAAAAAAAAAAAGGACATTTTCTGACCACTTACCATAGCATTTTTGGGACTGACCTCTGGAAAACAGATGCATGTGCACATGCTCAATGACATGCATTCAGCCTTTTCATTCCTCATGATAATGTAGGAAGGAATAATGCGCTAGCTATTTCTAGAGTGCCTGGTACCTCCATGTGTGAGACATAACGAAGTCAAATGAGTCGTCAAATTAATTCTGAAAATTGCTTTATATGAATTTTCATGATGATAACTTAGGTTAAATAGACTGCTCAACTTTTCTACACAGTTATGACAGGGAGAGTTTCTTCTAAATCTCGTTATCATAATCCTATTACAACATTCTTGGGGCAGGGGGGGCACCAACACAACTAACCAAACTTTTGGAGTCTGCTTTAGTGACTGGCATCTTTATGATACCTAGGTGTTCTTTGTGCTTCTTTATGAGAATTGAATTAAATGACCTAGAAGTTCAAATTAAATGTTTAAGCTTTGCTAGTCCTTGAAAAGTGGTAAGATGGAGAAGATGCTGCAATACTTATTAGTGAAACTATTCAGAAATTGAATTACAGACGCTTTCAAGGCCACGTCCCATCCTTACATAATTTACAGAGGCAAGTTATCTCCCTGACCCTCAAACCTCCTGTACAACTACTTCCTTGTTTAATAAAAACAACTAGATCATCTATTTTGACAAGCTAAAACTGGGAGTTGATTTTTAAAGTCCAAATCCAGCAAGCTATTACATTACATGCTCAGTATTGCAGGCTGTCACTTCCTCCTGTAGCTGAGGATGCTCAGTAGCACGCTGGATGATGCATGCAAGCAGGTGTGCAGTGACTTCATGCTTTCTTTCTGTTTAGAAGTGCTTAACTGTTTCTGAAATCTACAAAATGTAAAATTCACTTAGAAACATGTTATTTCTCTCTAAGTTTCCTTGTTACCCTTTCCATACTCCCTGACTTTGAACAGTGGATAGTCAGTGTTCTGGAAGAGCCAGATAACAGGGACATGGCAGGCTGCATTTGAACTCCCTTACTAGGATGTACAGGTTGCCTGTACTACAAGCTCATACCGATGGCACGGTGCTGCCAGTGTGCACAGCAGATGTGAAGTGTGCTGATAAAAGCTTTTTTCCACTGATGTAGATACACCCTTTCGTGGAAAGGCATGAAGTAAATGGGCAAGAAGCATTCTTTTGGGAGGATACTTCCCTCCAATATGAAGCTGAGATGCTTACAAGTGGTCTCTCTGGCTGTGGCTTTACAGGCTTCTTCCTAACATACTAGCTCGTTCAGCAAACTCTTTAGCCAAACTTCTAGGTATTTTGTGTTACTGAAAGTGAGAATTAGAAATGTGACATGAAGGGCAACGCTAACTGGGTGTGCAAAGTTGTCAAAACAGGTCATATAGTGGCTGTAGCAGTGGTTTTTAAGATTCACTTAATGATTGAAGTATAGAAGAATCCTGATGTATCTTGGAATTAAGATGGGAAAATTAAGAATAACTCTCCTGAGTTAACGTATTATATTAATCTGAAGGGTCATCTTTTTTGATATTTGATGTAGATGGAAATTTTCAGCACAGTTATACTTTAATATAGGTTATTACAACCAGTTCAAAAAATTTTGTGGAGTACTGTTTGCTCCCTAGGGTAGTATATTTATACTATAAAGAATGCTTTGTAGAAGAAAAGAACATTTGTAAGTGCTAAATCAATCTCCTAGATAAATTATCAACATGTGAACTGGATTACAGCAAAATAATATTTCATTAAATTGTAGTGGACTGGGCACATCATCTTTGAAATTATCCAACCCCATTGATAGACAGCTCGTTATTTAAATTCTATCCTGACTGGTGCAGATAACTACTTTATCTTGCAAAAACGCCAGAAAAATACAACTGTATCAGGGTGGTTAAACAGTGTTAGTGATGCACAGGTTACCTAGGTCCTTCATCTCAAAAGCTTCCAAGATAGAATTAATCCTTTAATCTTCTGTGTGAGCCTCAAGGCTCTCTTTTTTCATGCTGTACTACATTTTCACCTGCTTTTTCTTACTTTTCTGAATCTCCTTGCTAGATCTATTCTGTGTTTATTAGGTGGTAGACATGTCACATCAGCCTTACTGACAGCAGAGGCTTTGGTGAAGGGTTTTTTTTTATATATATAAAGAAGATTATTTTTCAGGTATGCAAGAGTTCATTATTAATGGCAAAAAAATGATTTTGAACCCTATATTGGTTGAATGATGGGATAGGTCACTAAAAGAAAATGGGGTGCTACAAAAAATGTGGCAGGATGGTAAAATAAAAATATATGCTGCCTGAATACAAGCCATTTATATCTGGAAGCTGATTTCTCCTTCAAGAGTCTGAATTTAATTGAATTCAATGAAAATATTTATTAGCTTATGGTAAGTTATGCTTATTTATCTATATTTTATTCTTGTACAGTAGCAACACTACTTAACGCACACCACAGAGTGGCAGCCAGTGATGTACTCCACATGCATCACTGTATTTGACTTAGAAGCAACTGATGAATCTTTATTGTGTTCAACAATCTGTGCAATTTCTAGCCCAGTGCTGGTGACACTGAGATGTACCACACCATAAACTATCCCAGTGGTGATAACATATAGGTGACAGTAAGGGTGAGTGTATATAAGTTGAATAACAGTAGGTATTGTCGTTTGGCAGAATTACAATTTGGGATATAACTTTAACTGTGAATGATTGCATCATAATCTGTATTTGGGGTTCCATTCTGTATGGCCTCCTGAGTTCCATATATGCTTGCAGAATGTGAGTACAAATGCTACCAAATAAGGCTAGTAAGTAGTACCTCCCAGGAGAAATGCTAAATATAATTTGTAGACTACATCCACACCATTAGTTCAATCACTGCCTTTGCCTGTCCTTGAGTCCTGACACATGGACCCTCCAAACCCATTAAACTTGCCAGTCCTTTTCATAGGACCTTCTGTGATTGTGCTTGGGAAGCTCTCCTGGGAGGACGAGCCTGTGAAAGATGAGCATTTCTTGATGGCTGTAAGCTTCCTGTCTGGATCCCAAGCACTGCTGTCTGGACAAAATGAACTGTGCTAAAATCATGCAAATGGGCAGCAGTATTATTCTTTTACATGCACTGACTTGGTACTGGTAGAACCTTCACGGTCCTTTGCTGTAGAAAACTACTTCCAGAAGTTCTTTCTAGCTGAGGAAATGATCAGTTCTGTATTTTTATACTAAATTATCCAGCTGATGGGATGACACATTCTGGTTTAAAATTTTGACAATTGTAGCTGTGCAAAAACTGTCTGAAATAAGGCTGTTGCATGACCTGTGTGGACATATATTCAGGAGGCTCAGGAATAATTTTGGAAACAGTGTAAGAGCTCTTCAGCATCAGTATATGTATAAACAGATCTGGGAAAATTTACTATCCATAACCATATGTACAGGTGGGCTTCAAAATGGGCAGGGAGACAATTTTGCTTCCTAAAATGTATAGCTAGCTTTAGTATTATCATACAGTTAGTCTTCTGAGAGTTAGCAGGATTTCCACTGTTTCCTGCAGCCAGTACCTTTGGAAACACTGTAAGAAATGTGTTTTAGCCTGACCTTCAACAGCGATTATTTTGGATGATGATGTCCAAATGCTACAGCCTGGAATTAAACTGCCTTGATTCTGCCTTCCAGTATAATGTAGCTAATCTGAACTGACTCAGCCCTGGGAAAGTTCCTGATTCTAATCACCTGCTTTGCAGGGAGCCTGCTTTGGTAGGGGGGTTGGACCCGATGATCTCTTGAGGTCCCTTCCAACCCCTACAATTCTATGATTCTATGATTCTGTGTGTTTGAATCTAGGACTCACTTCCTTCATTTTGATGCAAGACCTAGTTCTGAGATGTTCTCAGTGCAGAATCCAACAGAGGAGGAATAGTTGTCATTTGTACAATGTTTTTTCATCTTCTGGTTCCAACACCGATTGGTCTCTCCCCTGATGACTTAGAAGAGCATATATATTCATAGCAAGGTTGGGCAAATTAGGAAATATTTTGTTCTTTAGTGAATACTGTTTTCATTAAAATTGTAATCTAAATTGAAGCCACATTTAACATAAGGCAATTACACAGCTTCATGTATCACTTTCCAGTTTGAAGTTTTCCAAGAACTCTTTCATCCAACTCTAACATTTTTTTTTTCTCTGGTTTGGTTTTGAAACTACCAACTTTTGTTATGAGAGATTTCCATAACCTTTTCCTTTTAAAAATATTTTAAATTTATTCTGTCAGAGAAATCACCAATTATCCCCATTATTTCCTTCACAGAGTATGCTTTCTTGCTATAACGCTAATAAAATTTCTGGTGAGAGCAATGGACAAGCAATGCTGGGAAAATTCCACATAGTCTGAGACTATTTGTCTTCTCTTGAATCTGACACCAAAATCCTTGGCTTTAAAGTGCCATAGTAGTAAAACTGCTAGATCAGTAAAAGCTTAAAACTAGACAGTGCTATCTCTTATTGCCATGTAATGTGAAGAAGAAATTATAGCAGAAATAAGTAATATAGCTAAGTATCAGTTGTGATAATTAGGATGTTTTGCGTAATTTAAAAAGTTTCAAAAACTAGGAAGGGTTTAGTAAAGATTTATTCGTTACAAGAAGTTCATAAAAATAGCTGTGGACATGGTTGAAATAATATGCATATAAGATCTGACTTTTATCTGGGTAATTTTATTTGAAAATTCCTGTACAACTTCTTAGTTGCAGATAATTGAACAATCACACTTGGTATGTGGGACTGAAATATTGTCCCATTATTTTCTATGAGGAAGCTCAGCGTAGCAGTCCAATGCCTTTGGAGTGGTTGTAACATTTTCCAATCAATCTCTCAACCCTTCTTATTTTCTAATGTATTAGTTATTCTGAAATTTTGAAGTGTCACATATGTAAGATTTGTCCAGCCACATGCATTTTTGAAGAGCTATTTTACATCTTCACGTGAGTTATCTAGAAAAATTCCATCAGCATTGAAAATGCAGGGAGTAAAGCTGTCTCATGGATGGAGCTTTCCAGATCTGATGGCAATATCTAGTGCCATCACCAGTGATGCTGTGTCATCCTGAACATGGATCTAAATTTTTATCCAGGGAATTAGATGTATGGGTAACCCGGGTTTGGGTCTCAAAACCTGCAATCCTGCTTTCCCTTATCGGTAAACTGGTGCTACTGCTCATCTTGATTTCTACACAGAGATGCAAACCAAAATTTGTCAGACTTCCAAGACAGTGAAATACCAGGTGATGGGAATAACGCCTGTTCTCCTGAAACTTTATTGCTAATTGTTTAATTCTGCTGCAGACTGGACTGAAGTACTGTCCTTTGAATGAAAGTCACAACAGTGAGGTCATGCACATATGCAGAAAAATGGTTGTGCAGTAACTATCTTTGATTTATCTGACTTCATACAAATAAGGCAATATAATATATTCTCAAATAGGCTTTAGTTTTGACTGAAGATTATTTTACTGTCTTAACTATTTGGTGGTTAGCTTTACTTTTGCTCCTCCCTCTTTAATTCCCTGTGCAACAGTATTTTAGTTATACTGTTGATTTCTCACCACAGGCATAAGTTGTTTTTTTCCAGAAGTATATCAAAATCATCATAAAGATGGGGGGGGGGGGGGGGGAAGTTATTTTACATACATGTAAAATAAAACATCATCTTCTTCCTCCCTTATGAGCAGAATGAAATCAAGAAGAATTTCCTCAATTAATACATGTAAAAAACTTGTATTTTAAAGGGAGGAAAAAAAAGGAACTCAGATTTCATTTTACTCTAGCTTTGAGATAATTAGTCTAATTCACATGAGGTCAAATCACCAATAAATCAGAGTGTATGCCATTTGTCACTGGCTGTTTTTTTGGGAATAAGGGGTTAGGATTCCCTCCAATCAATTAGAAAAAACAAACAGCCTCACTTTTTTGTGCCTCCAAGTCATCTTTAAGAAGGTATAAATTTTTTTTTGTCATTCACATCTATTTCACCTTGTCACTATTTGAAGTTAAAAGCAATACTCTACCATGCATAAAGATCTTTTTGTAATGCTTTCCATGCTCTCAGCTAGAGATAGTGGCTATTATGGGAGGCCTCTTTTTATATATGCATTTGCTAAGAGAGTTTAAGTGATGAACAAGAAAGTGGAGTTAGTACAATTATGTTCTTTATTACTTGGGGTTATCCAGGTGGAAAACTGGCTCTCTTGCCTTAAACTGTTTTGTTATTTAGATGTATCAGCACAATGCTCTCAAAGATCTCTGTGGAATATAGCTTTTATTTAACACAAAATGCATCAGATTGCTGATACCTGAGTGAGACGTAGCATGTTGATTAGCAATTAGTCTTCTGAGGTGCTCAGCAGTTTCAAAGTTCACTGACAGCAAACTATAGGATGTTGGAACTATGCGATCCTGATAACTTTGGAAAATGAGGAGTAGTAGAGGATGGGAGAACTTTGAAGAGATTTTTCTCAGTAGCAAATATCATTGCCTTTGAGATACTGGACTAAGCAAGTCTGGATACATCTACATGGTAGCTGTGGTGATCTTATGAATAGCACAAGGCATTTGGGGAGGTGGTTCGATCTATACTAGTGCCCATTGTCTCAGTTTCTGGCACTGGGTGAAAAAAAAAAACAGCAACCCCTGGAAAGAGTTGAGGATGATGTTATGGTAACAGTGGAGATTATATTTGATGAGGAGGAACAAGGCGATGCATGCAGCCACCAACCTCAGAGTGTTTCCTCAGGGAGCACAAGTCTTCATAGAGAAAAAAGGTGGTGAATTCAACTGGCTTGCATCACACAGAAGTATAGGAGATGCAATCTGCATCCCCTCTCAAACTCTATGACAAAGTTTAGCTTTAACTGCTCTGAAACCCAGGGACTGTTTTTCATAGGAACTGCGAAGACATATACTGATGTAAATCCATTTGGCTTGATTCCAGCCTCATATTGACCCAAATGAAAATACACTGTGGTCAAGTAACTTCAGGATAAAAAAGTAGAAGTAGATCATAGTCAGGTCCCTGTTCTGATATTACTGTTCTTTTTTCTCCTGCTTTTGGATACTGTAAAAGAGAAGACATTGGCCTGCCCTCTCACTGTGTTGCATCTTACATAGTCAGATTGTGCAGAGCTCATTGTGGGCATCTCAGGATTCATACTTAACTGGCAACAATTTTTTTTTTCTCTCATTTGCTGCAGAAATTCTGCAGTGCAGACCCAGGATTAAAATCTCTGGTGCAGGAAGGAAATGAAACAAAATTTTCTTCCCTCAGTTTTACTTGATGAAGCCCCACTACTTGGTATCACATAGGGCTTTTGACCTACTCTGAGGCTCCTTGAGGTAGGTCTTCTATTACTTCTCACAAAGTCTGTAGGTGCATCCTGAGTTGTGCTGTGTTTCATTCTAGATGGTGCATTATTTTCCTTTCTTTGCTCTGCACCTTGTTTTATAGCAAGGGTATTATAAAATCCAATTGGGTAGTAAGAATATTACCGATGGTTCCCTCAAGAGATCAGTTACATTATTCATGAGACTTTGTGCCTCAAGCAGGATCCTACACCAGAAAGAAAATAGTGAAATATCAGATAGCAGAATGGAGTTATTCTTGTTCTATTCTGCCAGGAATAGTGAGGAGGGGAGGGAAGAAGAACCCACAATCCACTGATTTTCATTTAAATCTACTTATGTATGGTATCTTTTAAAAAGAATGTGTATTTCTACTCAGAATGGTTGCCAGGTCAAAGACTGCTGTTTACACATTTGACTGTAGCAGTTCTGCTTGACTCTTATCCATACATTGTCTTTTAGAGAAAGAAATGTATCTGGAGGCAGTCTTTTTAACAACAAAAATCTCCTTGATCTGTCATTGCAGGTGGGGTTGAGAAAAAACTCAGCTTTCTTAAGTGCTGTGAGAAAACCTTTATGTCCCTCAGAAGATTTAGACAATTCCTTTGCATATTTCAAAACGTATTAAGAAGGAAAAAATGGAAAATTTTAATGCTAACCTTCAGATAATTTTCCCAGGAAAAAAAAATTAAAAAAATAAATGGCAGGTTAAATTATTGCAATATTGTCTGTGCTGGTGAGAGTTCATTAACAAATGTTGATATAATCTCGATTGTACATTTTTACTGAAGGAATGAAGTGTGTGTGATAGCTGTTTATTAACAAATAATTTCAGCTGACTCAGGAAACACTCAGATTCTGACCTGTATTGGTATCTTCTTTTGCTGTCAGTTTTGCCTGCGTTTCCATGGCTAGCAATGGCTGTTTAAGCGGAGAAATGCAACTCCCAGCGTGAACGGATTATTTTGCTAATCTTCCTTAAAGCTCCCCCCAAGTATTCTATCAATATGAGCTTGTTGGTAGGAGAAAACTTAATATAAATCCTGGGTTTTGGAGCTGTGATTTGAAGTTGCATGACATTCCACAGTCATGTAGAAGGGCATTTACTAGAACTGGTTTTATTCTTCCTTTCATTCTGCGGTTCCCTAAATCTAAGACCCGACAGGAATAATGTTTTCCTGGAGCTGCCCTGACAAATATGGCTTTTATTACAGGAGATTCACATATCTTTTAAATCCAATTAGACTTATGCCATCCTGCCATGGCATACATTAAAATTTAGCAAATTAGTCTTATAGACTGACCTGCTTCTTCTGCCATGGTGTTTCTTCCTTTTATTAAAGGTTTCTTCAACCTGAATTTTATTTTTTCTGTTTTCCTACGGTGGGTTCTTCTGGGAATGGGAAAATGTGGGAACACAGCAAATGTATTCAGAGGCAGTGCTGTAAATTGTACAGTGTGTTCCATCCAAAGTAATAGAGATGACCTGCTGGTTAATAAAAGATAAAACCATTTCCAGGGCCCTGAGCTAACTGGCAAGATAACCCACAAGGCAAATAGTGTTTTTCTGTGTAGGCTTTTCAGAAAAACAAAACCCAACACCCTCCACTCCCATTTTAGTTACCTTACATGTGTATTGGGAATATATGCCTCCATAAGTAGGTGATGCCACTGTCCTGAAGGTACATTGTGATGTGATTTCACCAAGAAAAAAGATTTACCAGGATTCTCTTTAGTAAAAGAGACTCTGGCCAAACCACAGATTATTATAGCCAGAGTTGAACCCGACAGATTCTTGCTGATAGACTGACTTAATTTTGTTAGGTGCAAGAACTTCTCATCTAGCACATCAGAATATGAACTCACACACTAAATATTTGATTCTGTGCAAAGTATCACAGGCTTTAATTCATCTTCATCAAGAGTCCTTATTGAAAATAAAATAGGCACAACTCTGGACAGTAGGAGTGGTGAAATAATTAAAGCACAAATAATCAGAACATATGACTACTAAACTTCATTATTAAGGCATGCCTTGTGAAAACTCTTGCAATTTTAGAGGTGATTCGGTTTGATGAAGCGTTGTAGCCTGGGGCACTGGGTTTTTGGATCCCTGAGTCTTGCAAAGACAGCCCTGCTAAGTGAAACAGGCCATGTGTAGCAGCCTAAAGCCAGTCCAGTCCCATGGGCTCACCTGGAACAGGGCAAGTCTGCACCCATTGGTGCTACCTCTCTAGGTCTCCCAGGAACCAGAAGGTACCTTTGCTGGTTGCCATAGAGAAAGACTAGTTGGAGAACAAAAGGCGCTTGAGATTCAGTGCTCAGTGAGTCCTGCAGGGTCAGTGTGAGTTTCAGACCCTGTATCTGCAGCCTGGGACTGAGCTGCTCCCATGCCAGCTCTGGGATTAGGGGGCCTGGCACTACCTTTGCCTCTGTTCTGTGTGCCAAGCACAAGAGGCATGTATCTGAGGTTTGTACCTGGCTGCTTCATTCTTCAGATCTAGGCTTGCAAGATCTGAGAAGGGCCAAAGGGGAGTGCTTTAACACTTTGATAAAGCCTTTTCTATTTGTAACAGATCTTTCTAGATGGCATAATGGTCTAGCTTTATCTATTATATGGGGGTATTCAGTCCTGTGTTTTCATTGCTTAATTCATTTTAACTTGTGTTGATGTGAGATTCTTATATGGAGACAGTCCTGCTTACTCATGCATAGAATTTGTCCCTGCAGCTGTAGTCTGAAAATCTTTTCTAGCTATGGCTGTCTTGTAGGAGCAGGCTGCGTACGCTGTTGCTCACAAACAGTTTGTGTCATATTTGCTTTAGAGAATGATCTGGTATCAGAGTGCACAGAAACTGTTATTTTTGTTGTGGGTTGGTTGGTTTTTTTTCCCCAGACTGTGGAGTCTGGACTGAATGTGTAGGGTTGGGATTGTGTTAATTTTGCTTTTCTGCCTTGTTACCTCATGATGCTGTGGTTTGTATTACAACTTTGGCAATTCTTCATCCAGTCTATTCAATTTCCAAGAGAATGTGCCTGGAAGTAATCATCCTTTTTCTGCTCTGCGATACCTGCGCTTTCCTGTCAGTGACTCACTCAGCCACTCTTCCTTCTCTGAACAAATGCCAAAGGTAGCGAGTCTACTTTAATGACTAAGTGCATTGAAAATCACAGAGGGGGTGCATTTAAAAAGAGTTGAGAGCCTACCCCCAAACAGCTTTTGAAACCCCACCAGAAGTATGGCTGATCTTTAAGAGCAAGATTGTGGCTGTGGTGTCATGTAGTAGGAACCCCTTTCATACCCTGTGGGAGCTAGTTTGTGTCTCTTTTCCAGAGGCAGAACAAGATGGGAGAATTTGCCTCCTTACTCTATTAGGCAAGTGCGTGGGCAGGTAAAAATAGGCAGGAAAAGACTGCAGTCTCATTTTCTTCTCCTTCCCTCCTTAAACAGTCTTTGTTTCTGGTTTGGAAGGACAGTAATTTAGTGTTTGCTTTTACTCAGGAATGGCTACGTAGTCAAATTCAATGTTCTGTCAGAAATTATGTGAACTAGTTGAGTTTGAAGTCACTCATTCATCAAAGGCACTTTTTCCCACTGAACTGATGATCCTCCATTTAACCATTTTCCAGTCCTTGTTTATGGTTCTCTCCAGAGCCAGTGGGAGCAGCCGTGAGCAAGGAATTCTTTTACTCTTTGAGGCTGGAAAAGTCTGTGTAAAGCTGAAAGCTGTTGTGAAGGTGTAAGAACCGTCAGGGTGTATGTACTTGGGCAGGCTCCTGGCTGGCTGTGCACAGGGCAGTCCCTCTGGAAGCAGGGCACTCTGTGTGAAACCTTCTGCCTTGAATTACTGCCACAAAGAGGAGTGATCTGACTCATATATATTAGAGTTGAAAAGACCTCTGGAGTCACCTGATCCAACCTCTGCAAAGAATATAGGTTGACATGATCCTCAGGGATGAACATTTGCTTTGAAATCAGTGACCCTCTCTGCCACACTACCTCCCTCTTCTCTCATTTTTAATCTACATTTTTCTCTTCAGTAATTTTGAGCTATTACTATACTTCTACCTGCTTTCCCTATGCTGCCAACAGTCCTCCCACACCATCCTCCACCTTCTTTTTATTAATTCTTCTTAAGTACTCACAGCCTGTTATCATGTCATCTTTTCTCTAGACAGGGCAAATTCAGCAGTTAGTTTTCTTGCCTAACTACTCTTAATACAATAGTTGCTGTCTTCTGAACTTTGAGATTTTTTCTGTGTTTGCTGGCTGCCCTAGTTAAGTCTTCTTTTTTCTTTAAATCTACCACAATTTCCTAGTGGGGAATGCTCAGAGCAGTGCAGATGTAACCTTACCAGCAAGGACTGTGTAAAACATTATTTCAGTATGGTACCTTTTATTCACGTAGCCACAAGGACAGTAATCAATGGGACAGCAGAAAACACTGAATTTTACAGAAGTCAAACGAAAAATGACTGAGCACTATGGAAATCAGTGAAAGATGAATTAAGACAGAAAGATTAAGAAATTCATAGAGTGATGTGCTGTCTTCACAATAATCCAAAGATAGATATCCACCCATAGATTTATATTTATTTTGTAGAGAAAAATATTTTTTTAAGAACATAGAAATTATGTTTAAAATCCATTTTTCCTTGTGTCCTCCACAAAATGCTTTGGGCCAAAGGTCCTTTACTGGTTATTATCAGTCCATCTTGAGTGCACACAGCACTTCGCCTGCTTGGCTGCAGGGCACCCAGTGGGTGCCACCAGGCAGCTCAAAGCCACCTCCTCTCACCTGGCTCGTGCATCATGTTTAAATCACAGCATTTACTGACTGCAGGTGAAATATCTTTGCATAAAAGCAAGGTCTGATGTGAAAGAATCAGCACCTCTTTTGCCTTGGAGTTAAGAGCATATTGGTAGTAGGACTGTGAAAAGGAACATATAACCTACCTTTTTTTAAACTGCTTTTAAACCGAGGAAATTGGAGGGTTGGCTTATGCATGTATGTACACATTATATGTTTCTTTGCTTTCATTTTAATTACAAATAATTTTGCATAATGTGTGCTCAAAATTGTTTGAAACACATACACAATAACTCATCATATTTCTCAACACATTGTGGAAAAGTAATGGGGGAAAAGGATATTCTCTTTGAAACATAAAACTTTAATTAAAGGTATCTGCAAGTGAAGCATCTTTCTTCAGAATATTATTCAATATTGCCACCTTCAGGCCAAAGTGTATCTCAGCATTCTAGGCGATTTTTTTCCCACACAGCGCGTTAACGGTTGTTAAAACCACGCTAGTGCTTTTTGCTCTGAGAGTTGGGAGGTGGAGGGCAGGCAGTGGCTGCATTTGAATTTGGGGATTAAATTCCTTGAGTTTAAGGAGAGAAAAGCAGAGAGTAACACCACAGTTAATATGTTAAACCCATACAGTGTGTGGTTTCCTTTAACAGGTCATCTCAGAGAATTGGAACTGTGCTTGCTGGTCTTCTACAGTTTACTTTCTGTTGCCTTTTCTCCCTCAAAACCTCTCCAAGCTTTTACCTTTTCCTCCTACTTCTAACTGGAAAGAATAAGGATGATTTGTGAAGTGAATAGGTTTGGCTTGCTTGAAACTCAGATCAACGTTAAACCTGAATTTATAAGAGAAATTCACTAAGGAGAGAGAGTGAATTCTGCTGGAAAAGAAAAGAAACATGTGATAGTAATTAAATTGTCGTCTTAATCTATAGCAAAAATGTCAAAGCTATTTGGTTGTACCAAACATTTGAGTCTCTCTTTAAAGTTCTAGTAAAAACATTGATAAATAAAAGTAACCCTCCTAGGTAGGCACTCACATTAAGCAACATTCACTTTGTCCATGGTCTTGCCTCTGCTGGTTTCTTCCAGTGCGAAGCAGGGAGATTGGTGCATGGCAGTGAGTTATTGACTAACTGATGGCGGGATCCCATTTCCTGTGCATCCAAAGCCAAATCCTTTTGAAATACAGCAGTACACAAACAGTGCCTTCCACCCAGGGAAAAACGTCATGCTGTTCAGTAACAACAATGGCAAACACTCCCTTTGGACTGAGGCATAGCGCTTCACTTCCCACTTAAATGGTTTTGCGCTGTTGCACTAAAGAGCTGGCGCATCACTCCCCACAGGTGGCTGCATTTCAGCGGCTGGGCGAAGTGAGTCTCTATTTCATCTTTCAGCCAGAGTGAGTACTAAACATAACATAGGGCTCCTCTATTTCCACAGGCTATTAACCTTCCAAAACATTTACCTCTGAGGCTAAACTTCGCAGTACTTCAACTTCGATTCCGGGAAATGTCTCTATTCAAAAACAACGCATTAAGTGAGAGTGAATTAAGTCCCTCTGCAACAAATGGTAAGCGTCTGCCAGAGCTAAGCTGGGGTTTAAACAGCTTTCTGAATTCAGTCTTTCTCAACAGTCATGTTTTTATTTTAGCAAGTTTGAGCAAAACCTCTTCATCCATTTTTCAATAATGAGAGAATGGCAATAAAACACTTAACATTGCTGAACTTCTGTCTGTAAGAGCACTGTAAAATGTGGCACTTCATCAGCAGTATCTTCATAGGATTTAAAAAACACAGCAGAAGTTCAGAAGAACTTAAAGCTAACATGTCCAAGAGAAAATGGTTGACACAAAGCCCCCTGCATTCCTTCTGGGTAAATACAAACCTCATCCAGCTGACAACAGGACCACCTAAACTAATAGCTTACAGAATCACAGAATCACAGAATTATCAAGGTTGGAAAGACCTAAAAGATCATCCAGTCCAACCATTCACCTATTACTACTAGCTCCCACTAAACCCTCAATACAACATCCAGTCTTTCCTTGAACACCCCCAGGGTCGGTGACTCCACCACCTCCCTGGGCAGTGCATTCCAGTGCCTGACTACCCTTTCCGAGAAGTAGTGCTTCCTAATGTCCAGCCTGAATCTCCCCTGGTGCTTAAATTCTCTGATAGCTGAAGGTAGCCTTTGCTTAACAGGGCAGATGGAAAAGGTTGTTCTCAACAAGTAGCTAGGCTAGTTGTTTGGCCACAGGCCCTTGGACAGCTTCATGTATGAGCTATATCGAGGAAAGGGAGGTATGTATATACATTACAGATGGACTAAACAAGATGCTGTTTACACCATGTCTATGAAGTACCACACACAACTTGCAGAGAAAGGGAATATCTATTCAATACCTCGTTCTCATTCCCACTGTCATTTAGAAAATGTGGCTGAAGATGAGATATTCTCTGCATTTATAAAATGGAGAATTGTAACAAAGAAATAAAGGGCTGTAGAAGTAGGTGGCTATTCAGAAATACTTTCCGCAGTGGAAAGAGGAAATAAAAGTAAAATTAGACATTAAAGAGAGGAAGGCACATCCAACAGCAATTCAGCATTCAGTCACTGGCAAAGGGAGCTTAGCACTCTAAACAACAGATTTTGAAATATTTTATCTGCAGGATCTATGGAATTATGTATAGGAAGAGATGTCTTGGCTGTTTTCTCAAATTAAATTGATGGAGTTCTGTGCATTATATTACATGGATTTATTCTGGTTAGATCTAAAGCTAAATGTCTTTCTTCCCAAGACAGATTCAGAAACTCAAGAACTTTTTTTCTTTTTTTAATGCCGTGGGTTTATCTAGGGGACACTGCAGCATTGTTCCTGCATCCATAGTAGCTCAGAAACTGGGATGCCAATTGGCTGCTGCCTTGCATTTCAAAAGCTGCTGCAGTTCAATGTGGCTACATGGTGGCAGTTATAATACACTCATCACAGTGGTATCTGAACACTGTATAATATCTAAAGTGCTTGAGGATGAATGGCTTATAAAAATGTAGAATGTTATTACTGTGCTCTACTTAATTGGGACATACTGCATAGGGATAGGTCCTTTACTGGGTCTATCTCTGTGGAAACTGATGACAGTGTATATTAATGACTTAGATCAAGATAGTATTGGCATATGTTCTTCTTAAGAGGTCTGATCTAGTTTCTGCTGAAGTGCTGTTTAGCCAGGTGACAAAGAGGTGTGAAATCCTGAATTGTTTTTCAGATATGCAAATTGCCAAAGACCAAGCAGCATACTTTGGGTAGCTCAGTCAAGGGTGGCTGAGTTCAGTGGCACTGGCTGAGGGTAGGAGCTGCCTGTGGGCATTGCACCAGATTGCTTGTGGATGTGGCACCGACAAGCCCCCTGGCAGCGGTATCCCTGCCTGGCATTTCTGCAGCTCTAACCTGTGCCCTGCAGCACATGAACAGCTGCACGCCAAATTCTGCACCACACCACGCAGTTACAGGCCTGACCACCCCAAAACAAACCCTGGAAGGCAGTAGAGCTTTTGGAGCCTACGAGGAGCGTCCTGCTCTTCAACAAGTTGTCCTGAGTTTAACTTCTTCCTTGCCGTTGTCTGTCACACTTGGGTCTGAGTGGACTTTTTCAGGTGAATTGGGTAGGTCTCCTTGGACTGTGGTTCAGTGAAGTGCAAAGCAGGAGTTCTGCTAAATTAAACAGCAGGCTGTGGAAGAACTAATTCAGGTTTGTAGTGTTGAAGGGCACTGTGGTTTGGTGGACTTGGCACATATGGAAGTGCTACCACTTTGTCCTCTCAGCCTTAAACCATTGTTTAACTGAAATATAACAATGAGAATGTTGGTTGTCTCTCACCTGACAAATCACATACCCTCTTCACAATGCAATGTCTTCAATTTCTCTGTTAGAAAGATAATTGTGCTAGTAGATGCTGCAAATCATTGTAGTCTTCATAACGGGTTATTCAAATGAAAAGTCCACAGATGCTCTGTAGTGATTTACAGCCTTGCTCGTTAAGCACCTTGGGCTGGTTTATTTTACCATGGAGGCAAAGAGAATTTACTGTTTCTCCTGTATGGAGAAACCCTGAAGGTGCTGATAAGTCATTTCTGAGTAAAAATTTGTAAAGTCACCATGAAGCCAGTAGGTGATTTCAGAAATTATTTAGGCATTTTTTTCAAAATTAGTATTTGATACAAGAAGTGTTGTTTTCCATATGAGAAATCCCTTTAAATATCTTGTGCAGTGGATCTGGTAACTGCTGGAAGCTGTGTTTTATTACAGATCCTTGAAATAGACATTGTAAAATTAAAATAATTCAAAGTGACTTTTGGTTCTGAGTTCACAGGTTTTCCATAAAACTTTGGTGTTTCTATGGTTATCTTTTCATACTGTCAGGAATTTCTGGACTCTAGAAAGCTTTGAATTTACTTCTCATCCTTATACTGAAAGACACCATAAAAGCTGAGCAAACCCTATGATGATGTATTCTCCTGTTCTAACCTGGACTACAAAATTGTTGTTTGTCAGTAATCTGCAATGCATTGTAGACTATATTTGATGTATTTCTTGAAAATTTAGCTGCTGAAATCACATGCAGAATTAATGTCATCTAACTTACACTGTCTGAAAATTAAAACATCTGTTTTAAACTGGTTTCCTAAGTGCTTCCTCTTCTAAACGCAGCTGTGCAAACAGACTGTTTGGTGGAGTTCTAGGACAAGGTGAGGTGTGAGTTTGTTTCTGGAGATGCTTTTCTGTGTTTTCCCACTTTGACAGCATGCTTAGCCTAAACTTTAGCCTACCTCTTTCTTTTCTGGGTTCCTTATGATAAGCTGTAACTCTCTATACACTTTCTACTACCTAACTCTAAACAGAATAGGGAATTGCTTGTTGTTTCTCTTTGCAGTTTAAGACTAGCATACTATTTAATATGTCTTCTATTCCCTGTATTTCCTACCTATCTCACATTTAAGTGAGGGTGAGGCTGTGAAGCTCTGTCTCCAGTGCTCTGTTCCCCATAGCTACTGGGGCCCTTACCTGCATCCCAGGTGAACAAGTGTGAACTCAGTGTGCTCAAAAGTATTTCAGATGCAAATATACTACTCAGTTGCAGCTGTATAATCTAGAGGAGCATCTCCTGATTTAGAAATCTCAGGACAAATTGTAGCCCTATTAACTTAGCTCTTCCTAGGCTGTAAGAATGTCAATTATGAATAGTTTGGCCCTGGATAATTAGACAACAAACTTCTTGTTAACTGCTAGCAGGAATCAATTTTGGCACGGTCTTAATTTATTGTATTTCACAGAGAAAGTTAATCAGAGCTGTGATGAGTTTTATTCTCTGTAAGCCCTTTCAAATCTTAGGATGAAATAAAGTTATGATCGAGCCTAACGATGGGCATGGATCAAGATGGGTTTTTTCTCTCTGTCATGAAATGGAGTGTTATGAAAAGGTTTCCTTCCTTGATTAGTTTAGGGAAGAAGAGTCAAGTAGAAAAATAGCACAGAAAATACAGAGAAAGTTACAGTCTGCAGTAGGCGGAGAGAGGCTATTTCAGCTCTTCCCAATTTGATAGAAAATATCTTTGCCTCTCTCATCATCACCTTTCATTCCCCCTACTCCCAGCTTATGTTAAAATATTTACTGAGGCTGTTGCCTAAACCCACAGCAGCTAAACTACTTTAGCACGGGGTGAATTTGCAGCAGGATTCTTATAATTTGTGCCCAGGGATGGGAAGGAACTGTGCATAATTATGCAACTGGCATATGTAGCAGTCAGGCTAGATGATGAAACAAAAAGGAAAAGAAAGGAAATCACTCATGGACATGCCTGGGAATTGACACAATAGTTTTCTCTGAAGCGATTCTGTCATATTGTGACAATACATGTTTGGACCATTTTAAAACTTTTCTGTTATTTACTCAGTAGACTGTAACAGCTCTGAAGCTTATTGCAGTGTTAATTCAACAGGCCAGCTCTGGATTTTTGGTATATCATGTAAATCTGTATTGGCGCAGTTCTGAAAGGGCGTATTTTACACAATGGACCATAGTGGCTCCTCTGGAGCCTGTTGTATGGTATATTGTAGTATGTTATAGTTCCATTGTTAACACAGGCATGCTCATCTCCGTGGTGTGCTCTCTAAATGTGCTCTAAGGACTTCTGACCACCCTTCTAACCACTGAAGTGCCTGTGTGGAAAGGGAGATTGCTCCAAGCAGCATTACATTGTGCCAAATTTCCATATCCCTTTTTGAGAAGACAGACCTGCCTTCTGGAGGTAAGAAAATCAGTTGAAATGAACATCAATATCCAAATTTTACTGGAGGATCCTGTAGATAAACTAACATGAAGAAAAAACAACTTCTTCCAATCCCCTGCTAGCTCCTTCATGCTTTCTTGAAAATCTCAGCGTTCTGTGTATCTGTCTCAATGACATTATCTTAAGCACATGGAATGTATTGGGTTTTTTTTAAAATAATGCAGATGTTTGGCTTTCTCTTGTGCTGATTTTTGTCAGCGTCCCTCTGTAGAGGGTCTCTGTGTTTCTAGTGACCCAAAAGGAGGAAAGGCAGAGCAGCAAACTGGAGCATCCTGTGAAAGCCTGAGGTGCTACAAGGTGTTACTTCTCAAACCACAAACATCTCTCCAGGTTATGTGAGGGAGGAGCTCTTCTGTAAATAGCAGTCACTCCAGACTGCAAGGGTTTTCACCTATGCCTGGCTTTCCCACAGAGTGACAAAACCTCAGACCCTCTGGCAGGATGAGGACCCTTGTAGTAGCTATGAAAACACCTTCTCAGCTAAAAGCTTGAGCAGAACCTCAGTTAGCACATATTAGTTATATGACTGGAAATATGTCATCTCTGCTGCTTCCCTTGCTTCAGTGAGAAAAATTTGATTAATTGTTGGATTTTTTTTTGGACTTCTGCCTTTTTTTGTTTTCTTAGTTCTTTCAAAGCTGCTGGCATTGCTGAAGCATTAACACCAGTAAGAGGGGAGTTTGCATATGCAAATTTCACTCCCTTAATTAAAATCAGGAGCACTTGATTACACTGCTGAGCCCCAGAGCTGCAAATATGTAAACAAAGGTTGCATGCTCAGAAAGGAAAATCGAGCCCTAAGTTGTGTTTTTGTGATAGACTTTTTCTAGTTCTTAGTCTGTGGCTAATGTAAAGCCTGGTGCCAAATGAAATTCCTTATTCCTAGTTCAAGTGCATGCTGTTCCAGGAGCACACTTTGTGGTTGTTTTGTTTAGGTGTTGGATTGTTTTGTTTTTATTCTGTCTTTGCTCCTCTAGCTTGGCACCTCTGTGCTTTCTGCTTGGTAGGAATAAAGCAATTGAGAGCAGGTGTAGCTTGAAGAATGTGATAGCGCTTCTAGAAAAAGTGATTAACAGGAAAACAAAGCTATGGATTTTCATTTGGTTTTTAACTGTCTTCCAGTATGTGGCCTTAGCCCTTTAAAAACCAGAGAAAGCTGTGTTTCTGCTGTCTGCAGAAGCCATGAAAACTTCACTAGTGGACCTCAGAACATGATTTGGTGAGACATTGTCCCAAAATACTTGTTCCTTGTCTCTGCACAGTCTCTTTAGCCCCCTCAGCTGTATTGATACAACTGTCCTTGGTAAATTGGATCATTCAAATGAAGTGGTCATAAATAAAACAGAAAACCCAGCAGAGCGCCCTGGTATTTTGTGCTTTCTCTGTCAATTGCCTACTTTATAGCAGAGGTCCACAAACAGTTCTGGCATGACTGAGAGCCTGAGTGTGAGCCAAACTAAAAAATGATGTGGGGGGGGATAAGTTGAGGGGCAAGAGTTTATTAGACTAGATATGCCAAGTGTCATGAGCATGCTTTGCAGAGGGACCTCTGACCATGACACTAGCATTACATTGCATTTGTCCTAAGTTTTTCTGTGCAGAAACCAGGATAACTGTGGAAGATTGGGGTTTCTTGCAAATACATTTCTTACTGAGCTGTCAGGTTCCCTTTTTGATCAACCAGTCCTCTCCCAGTCTTAACAAATAAGACCAGTCATGGAGCAGATATGGGAATTAAAAGGACACAATATCCTTACACTACTCCCACAAACCCACATCTTCCCCAAGGTGTTTTCTTAAGCCATGTATAAGGTGCAAACTAAGTGTGACAGTCTTCCATGCTGTTTTGTTACACTTGCTTTGCAAGGCAAAAGGGACTGTAACTGGTATTAGTCAGTAGAGAATACAACTGCTGCTTTAGGTCAGAAGCTCTGAGATTTTCTAAGACTATGGCATGATGTGACCTGGTCACGTTTTTTAAAAAGAATATTGCAGGGACTTATTTCTTTAACATTTAATTTTAACACTTTGAGGTCTTTTCTGCTTACTGTCTGACTGTCTATTGGCTCTTGCAGATATGAAAGATATGTAGCAGAATGCCCTATCTGCACAGATGATGCCCCAGAAAGAGCACAGACTGATGCCAGTATGTCCCAGTTTCAGTTTGTAAATTCCAGTGACTCTTTTCACTTACAGGTGCAACTCAAGCCCATTCCCACACACAGCCTCCAAGTGATTAGGAGGAACCAACTATAAAAGAAATTTGCTGAAGAAGTTACCACAAACTTCACAGGTCTGATGAAAGCATACCTGACAGGAGCTGAGTTCAAGGCAGATCACAGCTACCCAAGTGCCTGTCTGGGTACAGCCTGGGGTGAGATTTATTGCCATTAAGAAATACAATTTTGATCAAAACCCATAGAATAACAGCATGCATTCACCAACTCCACATACTGACCCCAGCAAATTGCTGTACTGTGATCTGTGACATAGACAGAGGCTTCATGTCACCTGGAAAGTGGATCTCCACATTTTATCTTAATTTTGGGAGTACTTTGTACACAGCCAAAGC